>NC_071505.1:163565158-163871964 GCF_027887155.1 Malaclemys terrapin pileata
TTTAGATTGTAGTGGGATGCCTTCCACAATAGCTGGTCATATTAAAATGAAATACAGGGCAAGTGTATGTATGTGTTTTTTCACTACAGGGCTACTTAAACCACATAATGTGTTTCTAGCTGGATTCCTGTCTCAAACCAGTTTTCACTGCTTTGGAATCTAGCAGTCCTGAAAACACAAATGCTAGTGTAATATCCCCTATATCATCATCTAGTTTGGATATGTAATTTTGTAACTCATATGCAAAAACTATTATCTGGAATGGTAAGGAGGATTGTAACACCAGAAGAGAAAGAAAATGGTAACATATACAAAAATCTTATAAAATTTTAGATGCAGGGCAAAATTTTACATCAAGTCTCTGATTTCAATGAGGTCACGCCTAGGCAAAGAAGAAGATAATTTGACCTGCACTGTACAGTAGACGGTATGAACTTGTCATATTAGCAACCTCCTGCCAAAATGACATCTATTATGATCTAAAGACTATGTGCTGTCCTCTCTTCAAGGATCCCCATACTCAGAATTTCCATTGGGATGTAGGTGAGGTAACCTATTGATTACAATGGGAGTTCAGCTGTGCATAGGGGAAAGCATATAGCACTAAAGATACCTAAATGGTGGCTTTGATGTCTTCTGAAGTATAAGTATTAATACTTATTAATGAAGATATTGAAATCAAATGATCAATAGTCAGATCGGGAGTGACAACCCTTCTAGTCCTAAATGTCCCCCAACTGTCCACCAATCTGGTCTTTGGTGTAATAGAGCCCACATCTTATGAAATGTAGTATTTTCGTGGCTTTAATCTAATCAGTGTGAGTTTGGAGAAGTTTTTTTTTTTTTTTTTTTTTAAAGAGTCTCACTTTCTTCATACCGTATCTTAACCTTCCTGTAGCACTTTCTGTATATCTAATTCGCTACATGGTTTACTTTGCAGATAAACCAGAAGTGTTACACTGCAAGACAACTGGTGAATAAACACATTTGTTTAAACATAAAGTGTCTGTGCTAATTTGTTTCACAGGACTGATAAAATAAGTTAATTTAATTGCCTCAACTTTCCAAAAACTTTTATCCTTGTTAGGTAATCAAGGCTGTGGATGAAGGGTACCGCTTACCACCGCCTATGGACTGCCCAGCTGCCTTGTATCAGTTGATGCTGGACTGTTGGCAGAAAGACAGAAACAACAGACCCAAGTTTGAGCAGATTGTCAGCATCCTGGACAAGCTGATCCGTAATCCCAGCAGTCTGAAAATAATCACCAATGCGGCTGCAAGGTGACATGTTAAATTCTACATCGCACTTAATGAAAATAAATATTTGCTTTCTCCACCTACAGTAATTAAAATATGTTTGCTTTGTCCATCCACTTTCTCGGTTTTATCCATTGCTTATTTGCATGCTTGAAGGCTAGAGGAAGCGTTCCGCTCTCTGGTCAGAAGAGATTATTGTAAATAAAAATATAACAGCTGTTTGTTTGCAAAACCAGCTAATTTTAAGATGAGATAGAAAAGTTTTAAACTCGGGTAAATGAATATCTGAGCTGCAAGTCAGATAGGTTTTGATCCTGCAATGTGATGAAATCCCTGACCCCCCCGCCCCCACTGACTTCAGCTGATGCTGAGGGTGCTCAGTATCTCACAGCTACTCTGATTCAACAAGTTATTTAAGCACATAAGTAACCCCATTAACTAGAACCCAGCAACTCACATGCTTATAATTAGGCAGGTGCATAAATATCTTGCTGAATTGTGTTCCTGAAAAGGTATGTGATGCCCCACTCTCTTCTGGCCTCATCCAGCAAATTCCCTACACACGGGAGTACTCCCATGTACTTCAGTAGGACTAATATCCTTAAAGTTAAGCATGTACCGAAGTGTTTTGCTGAATCGGGGCCTTAATAAGGATCTAATTTCTAACATGAATGCTGATACAATGCTTCTAATTGCATTAAAAAGACTCATTTACGATCCTGTTTATCCAGAGAGTTCTGGGACATAAGCAGTGTCCTGATGAAGAGGAGGGAATAACTGATGAATGCCGTGGCATTTGAGGACTGAAGCAGGATATGGTTAAATACCATAGTTCTGATTAAGTAGGGTACAGATTAACGGGTCTGTACTGCATATAAAATACCTGGCTCTTAAAGAGGCTGCTATGTAGAGGCTATGAAGATTATAAGGTTGTTTTAAAAAGGGGTTTCGCCCTGATTTTAAGTGTAAATGCTGATCACAGGGCCCAGACTGACAGCCTGGAGTCTGATTTCCTATATCCACAGAATAGTACAGCCTGGGTAGTGGCGGTGTGGCTTACACATTTGTCACAGTAATGACCTGAGGGGACATCTTTTCAGGAGAGAGGCTCAACAAAGTATAATATTAAATATCCTTTAAAAATGAATCCCAGGGGTTTATTCTTTTTTTTATCTGTTTTTAAAATATTTTGTCTTCCACAGCTGACCTAGCCCTTACTAGATCTAAATTCTGTTCCATCCTGGTGAGCTAAGGGGAGGTCATAACAAGGGAAATGGGGGCGGAGCTGTAAAAAACTTGGTTAGTGTTTAAGCCTGCTATGTAAATAGAATTGACCTGGCTCCTTTTCCTCTTGCCCCAAGCAGTGTTTTTTTTTTTTTCCTGAGGTAGAAGCTTGCTAGTCTAATCACCTCTCTCCCACTAGTACACAAAGAAGAGAATGGGCAGAAGAAGGCAGCGATACTAATGGGCTTGTTTATTAAAAACATATAATGAGATTTGATTCTCCTGCACAGTAAATATGTTTTAATAATTAATTGCTGGGTTTTTTAACACATTGTGAATGATAAAAGTTTATTAGGATAGCTATTCCATGTTATATGGCTGTTGATTGTATTAAAACCAAATTAGTTTAAGCATTACCTTCCCCAGTTAAGAGTTTGTGCTAAATGTCTTTTAAGCCCCAGTTCAGCAAAAGACACAAGAATGTGCTTAAATTTAAGCAAGTGCATTAGTGTTTAACTGCATTTGGAGCTGGGAATAATTTCCATATTTTATTTTGTTTTTAGTTTTGGATTGTGGGCATCAATGCATACGTTTTTCTAGTATTTAAAACAAAATAGTTATTTGTTTCATCCATCTAATACCAAACCCATGCACAGAATTCTTCTGTGACCCCTACATACCAAAGTATTCAGAAACTAGTTGCTACAGTTCAGGGGTGAGTTTCACCTGTGAGCTCTCTCTCTTCCTCTGCGGGCACTTTTTCCAAGTGAGAGGCCTATATCTCAGAGAGTGGAACCCCATGGTTCACCCCACCTGAGACTGGATCATCAAATTACAGCACTCCCTGTTTACTAACCATATTTACCTCAGCTGGCGCAACTGGGCATTGAGTCCTATTTTATAATTCTCTCTGAGACCAATATGAGATTTCTGTGAATCAGGACAGCGTCTTCAAAAACAAGTGTGAAGTATTGGTGCATAGAAATGTAACAAGCAGAAAGAAATAAGGTTGAAACAATAACTGCCTCTATGCATCTTATCTGACCTAAACCGTATCCTTTCTTTGTCCATGTAGGTGGATTCTGCTCATCCCAGTCACCCCTTCTGAGCACGAGGCCCCCAGCCTGCAGCTCTCTGCAGGCCCTTTCTCTTAGTCCGAGACAATCTCTGAGTTCACGGGCAGACTTTTATTTGTCCCAAAGTTCCTCTGTCTGCCCTGGGACCCTGAGCCTTGTCCAAATTTATGCATCTTCACCAGTGGGTCAGGTTGAACTTCAAAGCAGTCGGCTCTCTATTTTGTCCTTTAATTACTGGTGAATAGGTGATGCTTAGAAGAGTTAGTCCAGTCTTCCTGTGCAGATGCCTGCCAGGGTGTTTCTATACTGCAGTCAGAGGTATGACTGCAGCACTTCTTTGATCTAGCTAGCTGGAGTAACAATAGCAGTGAAGCACGGACTTCAGCTCAGGATAGCTGCTTGAGTACGTACCCAGGATCACGGGTAGGGTTGAACAGTCTGTACTTCTTTAGCTTCACTTCTATTGTTACTCCAGTTAGCTAGATCAAAGCAAGCTCACATAGGTCTTCATATGTTGCAATCTCACCTCCAATTGCAGTGTAGACATACCCTACACGTCCTCGTGACCTGCACTGAGGCTATAGAGGGTTTTGTGGGTTAACCGCCCTCTGGTCCTTCTCAACCGCCTTCAGCCAGAGATGGAGTTTAGTGTGTGCCTGTTTGCTCTTTATATTAGTAATTAGTTCTTTATTAGTAGTAGATTTCTGCTGGCTGTGAGAGGGAAAAGATTCTTTGCCAGGGCACTTTAACAGTGCCTAGGTTTGGCAGAATGCCACCTAATGAGACCATAAGTATGGTCAGGAGAAGATTTCATTATGACCCCATCCAAAATTTGTACCTATGGTTTCTTCTGAGTTTCACATTAACTAAATTATTCACCTTCCAGTTTTCTTTCTTTCTTTTTTTCTTTCTCTCTCTCTCTCTCTCTCTCTCTCTAAGCCCCATCAATCTACACAGGAATCTGCCTTCCATACGCTGTATGTGAAGAGGTCTTTAGTCCTTTACTTAAATAGAACTAAGCCATTCAGGAAAACCCCTAGACTCTGTTTCTATTGCTAATAGATCTAGGGGAGCTTCTGTCTCCACACAGAGACTTTCTAAATGGATCCATGGATGCATTATTGGCAGTTGCTGTTCTGCTCAGGTTCCATCTCCCTTATGAGTGACTGCACTTTATCACAATCTACCCTAGAGCCTTACTCAAAGACATTCCAGTTGCTGAAATCTGCATGGCTGCAACGTGATCCTTGGTACATATGTTTTCCACCCCTTTGTTTCACTCTCTAAGGTCAGATGCTGTAGTAGGTAATGCAGTTCTTTCTTCGGTGATGGACTCTGTTCCAAAACTCTACTGCTAGGGAGTCATCTGAAGCGAAGTACCCACAGGGATACTTCTCAAAGAAGAAGAAGAGGTTACTCACCTTGTACAGTACTGGAGTTCTTCGAGATGTGTGTCCCCTAGGGTGCTCCACTATCTTCCCTTCTTTCCACTGTTTTGGAGTTTCTTTGCTATAGAGAAGAAACTGAGGGCAGTTCGCCCATGTAGCTTTCTGTGACCTCAGGATGGGGCACAAGGATATGGAGGGTGTGTGCACGGGCTAAACGGGCACTGCTACCAAAAATCTCCAATCAAAAGCTCAGGGTGCATGCACACCTGAACTGGACAACCCACAGGGGGACACATTTTGAAAAACTCCAGTTACTGCACAAGGAGAATAACTTCTCCTCTTTTATTACTTGCTGTTTAGTGTGATTTGGAAGGGATCTATACTGTTGTTCTCAACTCAGTATTCAGGGCTTTTACTGTGCAGCCCTCATTAGCATTAATGGAAATTCTAAGCTGGAGGTGCTAGAAAACAAACTGTGCAAAGCCATTGCCTGATATAGTAAGCATTAAGTCTGCCTTGAGATTCACAGTACAGCCAAACGTGAGATGTGATGTCTGCATAAGGCAGGTCACAGACACAAAATGGAACAGACAGGGAGCCAGTACAACATTTTATACGCCTTCTAATTGCACTTTTTTCTCTTTTAAAGAGGTTATAGATTGTTTTAGCAATAATGACTGGATGGTGTTAATGGGCAGACTCTCAGCCAGTCGTGAATTCCCAAGAAATACCCTACCCCATGACATCAGTTGCTTAATTGCATAGCTAACACTGCACTGTGTATAACAAGTTGCAAATATATTCCTGTACACAGTGGTGGTTTTGGCCTAAAACATCCAACGCTGGTAGCCAGTGTTGATCCTGCTGGGAAATTGTAAAGTGAATTATACTGACACTGAGGTAGGTGACTTGTTGAGTTATTACTTTACCTGGATACAGTGGGTTTGGGGATGGCTCCCTGGAGAGAGATGGCCTAATGTGTGGGCTGCGCAGCTCTGAGTGAGGAACTTTAGAAGCAGCCAAGGCTGAGAAGACTTAAGCTACTCCTATTATTTTCTTTAATAAAGCTAGACTCCATGTAAATAGGATGCGGACTATGTTTTCAGAGCAATTTGGAAAATGTAAAAGTAGTGTCAGGAGATTTTTGTTTGTAAGACACACTGGAAAAGGGGGATCAAAAGGGGAAAAGAGGTGGGTCCTGAAATGGGTCAGGGAACAATAAGAATTACAGCAGCAGATCTTTCTGCAGCTTATGGCAGCAGGCCTGGGCGGCAGCACACCAGGACCAGCAAAGACTTTTCCTGGAGCAGAGGTTCCAGAGGATTGTCCAACTAGAGACACTGCTCAGACTAGCATTGGGTATTGACCTTTACCTGTCCAAGGTGATGACTTATAGGTTTATCTAGTCACTTTCACTGACTCACAGCTCTCTGCTGCAGCAGCACATCACCCCCTCTGTGGGGGACAAAGGAAGAGGATTACTAGGCTGGCTGTTTGGTTTTTAACAAGAGAGGCACAAGCTAACTATCTGACCCTGAGCGAGATCCTGCCATCCTGGACTTCCTGGGGACCGTGGAAGAAAAGTACCAACAAGTTGTTTCAGGGTGAGCCCTTTTCTTTTGCCCAGCAGTTGGACAGCTAGGCAGTGCATTGGCTCAAGCCAAAGGAAAGAACTGCCGGAGAACTGAATTATTTTAGAATAGGATTTGAATAGTCTGCTTTGGAGGATGCAGATAAGGGTACACCGGCACCAACTATCTAAGCTGGCAAGAGGCTCTTTCATGGAGGCTGAACTGTTCGGTAAACCACCAGGGCTGTGACTTCAACCCTGACCTGACACGTCATCCAAGGATCCGCTCAAGGAACGTTTTGGGAGAAAACTAAAAGAGGTTGGACACTGTGAAGAGGCAGTGGCTAGGAGGAGCCTTCCTGTTGTGTGTATTTTGCCTGTGGGCAATGGGGAGTGTAAATAAATCAAGGACTGTCAAATGAGGCAGTGTGACTTTGAAGAAATGCTAAGGTCAAAACCAAAAAGGATGCTCATCCAAACTCTAGGTAGGCGCAAGCAGCCCTTCCTACGGTTTGTTCTTTATGTGAGGAAAATAGTATATGCAAAAAACTGTGTCCCTCTGTAGAATGTGACAATGGGGGCAACACATGGTCTTGCTGAGACTGTGAGCGCTGAGACTTCAATGTGTGTACTGCTTGTACAGATAAAGGAGGGTAATAACCAGCCCAGTGGACTCAGGGGGCATCCAAGCATTGGTGCAGGATCGCTGAATACAGCCTGAGCTACTTTGATTACCAGCAGCTATAGAAACTCCAGACACATCCTTCACCGGTAATTGCCCTGACAATGGACAGATAAGGGGGGACCTCTCTGAACTCACATGCAGGTCTGGCCAATTGTGCAGTGTGACTGAGGTTACAGTTTTAGTCTCACCTGGGCACTGAGATTACATATTTAGTCCCTCACAGTGAGAGGGAACCAGAGATGCCCTGGGCCTGGCTGGGTGGAGGACTATGTAAAAGAGTTGAGTGAGGCAAGTAGTTCCTTTCCCCCACCTGAATATAAAATGGGTGTGATGGCTGTCTGGAGGGCAAGGGTTTAGGGTGTAGGCTGAGCAGTCCTGAGTGAGGAACCCCAGGAATAGCCAAGTCTGAGGAAAAGGTGTGAGCTGATCTTTAATATCTTGCATTTTTTTCTTGGTTAATAATGCCAAAACCCACGATGCAAAGTGGGGGGAAGAAAGCTTGTACTTGTAAAGAGTGTGAGCTGTATTTGGAAAGCAAGCTGGGAAAGATACCTGCTCGCAATTTCTAACTGGTGATCTATGTAACAACAAAGTGTACCCACTTTTGACCTCAAAAACAGAGGAGCAATAATCCGGTTTACTCTCAAACTAAGCAAACATGATATGAAATCTCAGGGGGAGAAGAAAATATGCCAAACAGCAAGGCAAATTTTATTTTAAGAACCATCTACTAATTTTACCAGAGGGACACTTTAAACCAGGCATAAATAGCTGTAACTGCAAAGATTCTAGTCCTTAAGGTCCAGGGATAATTAAAGTAAACACAATGACTCTACTTCTCCTCAGTGTGACATTTATTTACTGGTCTCCTGTTGGGAAGCACATACACTCATGATTCCATTTGCTAGAGAAGATAAAACTAAAATTGCCTCACATGCACTCTGTTTTTCTAAGGTTGGAGATAACTATGTTGACCTTATCGTTAGTCCAGAATTTCAGTGCTTGAAGTTACTTACACCAGAAAGAAAGTCATTTTGCATTCAAAGCAATGTAGTGAAGGTGTCATTTCACTTTTTGTAAGAGAAAAGGGAATTATAGATGCCTGTTTTTAAATGTGAATGTATAAAGGATATTTCCAAATTTAGAAATAGGGAATTCGGTTGCATTGATTAGGTGAAAAAACAGAACATGAAATGCAGGAGGTAGTATATGGGATTTCTCTACCCAGCAGTAATATGCTATCCTTTACACAGAAGTAGTACTTCATCCTTCTGGTGGTCTTGGCACCTGAATATTACAAATTGTTATCTCTCTTTCATTGGATAGCTGGCACACCTATGGTAGAGATTTGTACAAGCAGGGACTGAAGTTCCTTTGTCGTTTATATATTTATTTCTAGACATGATGTGCTGTGACAAAGTTCCTTGCATTGTGACAAAATCTATCTTACTGACAGCAAACCATGGTCTTATGTGCATGACACAAGAGTTCATTCCAGTGGTTAACACAATGGTCCAGTCCACTGAAAGCTGACTGCAGCAGGGCATTTTGCAGAAAGTACAATCTGGCATCTCACGGTTGAATTTGTCGCTGTATTTTTATTTATTTGGGGAAAGGGGTGTCACATGTCAGCAAATACGGGCCTCCAGCCATATACAATGCAAGAATAGCATTGATAATTTTCTCCATGCCAGGGGATGGATAATAATTTGAAAATGTAGCGGTTGGGGAGTGGAGGTGAGGACAAAACAAAAAGAGCCTTAAAAAAAAAAAAACGGGGAAATGTTCTGTTTCACTTCCCCTGAGCAAACATGCAATTTCCATGATTTCTTTTTAATGACTCTGTTCTGAAGCTGGTAGGTACTGATTTATGAAAAGCTGTAAAAGATCAGGTGGAACCCTGCAGGACGTCGTTTACAGCTGCATGGATTGCAACCCATCTAATTTGTCTAGTTAAGTGTGAGCTCATGGCACACATCACCCAGCCCATAAATTTCATGTTCAGACCTTCTGTCTAGGGGCTGGGTCAGGGGGAGAAAAATGCCGATGTGTGCAGATGCTCTGAAAGCCCAGCATTCCCTTGGTGCATGGGAGGAGACATCACAGACTCTTCACAGTGAGAGACAAATTCCTGTTCATTGATAAACTGTCCAGATGTCCTCTCTGAGGAGGAAAGTAACTAATTTTTGCTTGGAATCCTACAAGGAGAAAAATGATACTTTACAGTGCTGGTTAGTCTGAGGTCACTTACATAAAAATTAGGTCATATTTTTTGTCCTGGTAATACTTTGATCCAAGTAATAAACATAAAAGCTCTGTTGGGCCACTCTATTCCCTAATCCTAGGGTCCTGTTCTATTTCAGCTTGTTTATGCTCATTCTTTCTCAAAGCAATTGTTGAGTCGGGCCCTGTTTTATTAGAGTTAAGATGAAAAAAAAAAGTAACACACTAAGTTGAATAGAGAAGAAATTTCTCCATGCTTTATCACTAAGCACACTTCATAAATATCTTGGGATTTCAGATGCTATACCCAGAAAAACATAAATAAAAAGTGACTCTTCATAGGACAAACAGTAGTTAGCTAGGTGTAGACCATATGGCTACTGGGTACACCCTGGGCCTGCTTGCCAAACGTGGGCATCTAAGTGTTCACTGTTCAAAACTTCACTTACATAGGTGCTTAAGGGCTGCTTTTGGCATGACAGTGGGAATGTATGTGCTTAGCTTTAAAGGGCCATGTCTGCAAATTGTTTCTTTAACCCCCCCCCCTTGACATATGTCCCTTGTTGCTCTTTTCCCCTGCCACCAGGCCTATTGTACTGTTTTCCAGTGTCTTCTATCACCTGTATTCTCTTAGTGGAATGGAGCATGATGGTAGACAGTCAGGAAACTTCTTTTTCACCTAAGATTGTTCACAGGGGCCAGCTGGTGTAAAATGTCATGGTGCCATTGAAATCAATGGAGCTACAACCATTGACATCAGTGGAGGATCAGGCTTCAGATATCTCCCAAGCCCATTACTCTAGACAACAAACAATTGTTTGACTGCTCGGCCTTTAAAGGGAGTGTGGCCAGGCAAAACATATTGCCCTCACTAAGAAGATACTGAGTTGCTGCTCTTGAACCTGGTTGAGAATTGAATGTGAGGCTGCAACAATTACTACTGAAAGGCGCTGATTATCAAGACCTTTTCAGTTTCTAAGGCAGCATGTTCTGAAGCTTCTTACTGGCTTCACAGTAGTGTCCAGTGATCCAGAAAGGGAAAATCTAGTGATTTGTACCAAACATGGGTCTCCTACAGTACATGGCAGTACACTGTGCACAGTCTGGGTAATTTCATAGGTGGTGATATTTGTATTTTTCCTACAGCAGCCAAGCAGCCAGCCACAACTTCCAAAGCCTGCCTTCTGAAAGCATTTTATAATTTATAAGAGGAATCCATTTATCAAACTAATGCTAGGCAAAACCTCAAAGATGGAAGGTTTGGTTTGGACATGTAGCCAAAAGTCAAAGTGGCTTATTTGAACTTAGCAAAACTTCTTTAGTTTAAAAATTGAGGTCAGAATTGCATGCGTAAGAATTCTGGTATTTCCTAATCCCCAACAGGGTCAGACGTACCACATGAACATGCTCTTTTAGTACTTCTGATCCTGATGAAACTTAAAAGAGCAAAAGAACATGAAAATGATTAAGGCTGGGATTTTCAAACCTTCAAGAATTATTCACCCAGCTCCCACTGAAATTCACTGGAATTTGAGCACTTAACTCCATTTGGGGTCCCTTCATAAATTCTGCCTTAAAAGTTTTTCCAAACCTCAGATTCTGTTCAAGTTTTGGGAGAACAGTTCTTGGTGGTAGGTCTCAGTTCTCCCATTACAAATATTAATGAACCACGTACCCAGCTGTAACATGGCATGATCATTTAACTTTAAATCATGGCATTTGGAGCTTGTTCTCTAACCACTCTCCTTTGCTTCCGATTCCTGGTGAAGAAATTCAGATAGCCGCCTTAAACTGGAATAATTAGATTTTGTCCAGATGAACCGCCAAGGGTTAGGGCCTGAGATGACAGGGAAGTCCCAACAGCTCTTTACGTCACTTGCCTGATGTGGGTGGGCCACCTCTGTAAATGCAGATGGTGTGGCCTGTCATCTGAGCACTACTCTCCACTGCTCTTGGTGCTGGTGCAGTGAACCTCTCTGCAGTGCACATAGGATGAGGCTCTTCTGCTGGCAGGCCCACCATGTAGCCCTCACACAGAGCTTCAGTGCTGAGGATGGCTGTCTCCTGCCAAACACTAAACCAGCATATTGTCAGGCAACCTCTCTTTGTTATTTAAGGACCTGTTTCAGCATACTGTCCACAGCTCAGTGGAGCATATTATAGTGTATTTGTGAAACAAGCACAGACACTGTTGCAGGAGTCCCGGTGCTCTTCCTGTTTTGCTAAGTGGTTCAGATGTTGTGTATCAAGAGACACATTCATTTTCACTGTCTTGTTTTGTGCTTAGTACATTTCAAATGGTTTACATTGTTTGTCTCCTGTCTACAATGATAGTGAAGGTGGGGATTGGTAATAAGAGTTGGAGGAAAGGCTTCACGGTGATTTTTAGGGCCAAAATAAAACTGGGGTAATTCTGTTGGAACTTCCAGTAGGAGGAGCTCATGGTATAGCCTGTGCGCTTTTCAGGTGGGCAATAAAATTGAGTTCAGTTATTTGTGTCCCTTAGTTTCAAGTCAGTCACAAAAAAGGCTTCAATTCAGCAAAGCACTGAAGCACACAATAGACCTCAGTGAAAGTGAGCATGTGCTTAAAGTTAAGTGTGTGCTTTGCTGAATCAGGGCAGGCTCACAGTAGCTGTAGGGGAGGTCAAATTTGAAGTGAATACAGTAGACAGTCATTAGTAGCAACATATCAGTGTCCTTTTGCTAAGTTGCTCCTAAGCAGCTGTTGCTCTTATAGGAGTGTCGACAATTCACTGGGTCCCAGGAACATAGGGAAATGTTGCTCGTAAGCGCCGATTGCTCTTACAAGGTGTTGCTGCAAACAAGCATCTACTGTAGTGGCTCATATTCTTAGATATTATCACAGGTGGAGGAAATGGTATAATGTTAATTAGTGTTGCAATTGGGAAGTAATTAATATGGACACTAAGATGTCATGGCCACCAGAAAGAGTACTGATCACATGGCTATTCAGAGGCTTTGTGTGCAGCTTAGAAAAAAGATAACAGTGCAATGAGAAAAAACAACTAGTGTCAACAGATGGGAGGCCAGACATCTGTCCACATCTGTGCACTAACGTAAGACATTACAGTGTAGTAGCAATGTTGGAAAAGAAGAGCCCCATCATCATGTATGGCTGCATTGGTAGATCATTATGAGAGCAGCAAGTATGGCCCTCTGTAATGCTACCAAATGCAGGAGTATCAGTCATCCAGCTCTTCCTGGCAGTAAAGAAGTTGGCCCAAGAAAAGATATTACCTCACCTACCTTGTCACACTTTTTATGCTTATTTTCAATAGCACATTGACTTCCCCATTGCTATTAATCCAACAACATCTTCCTGTTAGAAATCATACAGACTGAAAATGGGTTATAATAGACAAAGTAGTACACAAGTGAGCAATGTGGGACACCACATAAGGTGGAGATTGGAAAAGATACAACTCAGATGGCACGCTTGCATGTGTCACACATTTTAATATTGCACTTGGTTGCTGTTCTGAATCGTGGTTGAATTAGACTCAAAATGGAGGGGAGGCACTTCTCCACCTTACTCTAAGCCCTGGTGTGACTGGTTCAGTGGACTGTTAATGGAATACGGGGCCTTTACTCGCCACTTCAGACCTGGCCCAGGGCAGTTGTAGCTCCAAGATGTTACCATCTGTTGTTTGCATGCTGATTTTGATGAAGTGAGTGAATGAGCACAATCTAATTTCTAGATAACTATTTGTACGTTGCAGCAAAGGCTGAAATAAGAGTGTGGAGACTTGACCTACCATCTAAGCATGGTCCCTTTAGCAGTGAATCAAAGTGCCTTGCGAGGGTAGGAAAAGAGGAAAATTTGCATGGGGGGTGTCTTTGTCATCCTTTGTTTTGTGGATAAACACAGAATTATGTTCAGTCAATTCAGCATCCTTTGTGAGCAATGATTAATTTTAAAGTCAAAAGAAACTTGTGTTATAATTTCACAACAACTTGCAGAATGCCTTAGTGGATGCTCTAGTTTTGGGATGCCCACAGTTTTTAAGATAGGGCTCTAACAGTGACTTGAAAAATTTGCTAACTGTATTCGATAATGAGCCTCCCTAATTTTGCCTCTGCTTATGCATTGTAAATTACAAACCTTCCACATGGGTTACAATTGCTCCACTAACACTCTTAATTCCCTTAATAATCATTGTGTGATTTTTGAGCCGTTATGGGCCTTTTGGTGTTTTTAAAGCCCCAGAAGTCTATGATAATTTATTTTTACTTTCAACTCTAATAGCAGTATCTAGAATTTTTCCGTAAGGCTGCAATATTCCAAATGCTCAGTATCTGTAAATTATACCATCAATGAGTTGAATTTGAAATTAAGAGAGCTCATCACTTGAGTGACTAGTCTGTTATTTTGGACTAGTCAAGTCACATAAATATAGTCTAAATTAGGCTCATCTTTGTTAATGTTTAAAAAAATAAGTTATAATGTAAAAATATATATAACATACTGTTAATGCTTCGGTGAGTTAAAGCACAGGGATGAGCCAAGTAGTTGGAGCTCGTAAACCAGATGATTACACAGTGTTCGTCAATGCTGCCAGCTTGAACAAATGAGGCCTCAGTGGTAGATAAATTCCATAGATGAACAGGAAAGCAGCTGGAAACTCCTGCTGGTGTTGGTGTTAAGTTTAGACACAAAGTCTATCTATGTTTACTCCAGCTCTCTTACTTGGATCACGTTCTTTTTATTCCAGGCCATCAAATCTTCTCCTGGACCAAAGCAACGTTGACATCTCAGCCTTCCGCACGACAGATGACTGGCTCAACGGGTTTCGGACAGGACAGTGCAAGGACATCTTCACAGGCGTGGAATACAGTTCATGTGACACAATAGCCAAGATTTCCATAGAGTAAGTTAGTGCCATTTGTAGTGATAATAATGCGTCAGTATTGCCCATGGCTATTTTTATTTTTAAACATGCACAAGTCACTAAGCTTTAACATGAGTAGATTTAAAATACTCTCTTGTATTTAAAGGCCATTTTCAAGTGTTTTAAATTCAAATTTAGTTGTGTTATATGTATAGGAAACAAATCGTTTTGCAGATGGCGTGAGGACAACTGCAGCTTGCTCTGTGTAAGCAGACTCCTGTGTTCACACAGAACCCAGCGAAGTGAGGAGAAGGTCTTTCCATGTGATGCCAATCGCAGGATCAGGGCTTGAGAAGTCATTGGCCAAGAGTCAGTGGGATCTCGAGTTGCCCAGCACCTCTGGAAATCAGGCCACTTTTATTTAAGAAACTAACTGCAGGCAACCCAGTTTGAAAAGTTCAGCCATTGACAATGTCCTAATGGGATTTAGAATTCAGTTTTAAATGTTTTGCTGTGAAAAACAAAAATACAATTACCAACTATTACTGGTGCCGTGTAAGAGCTATACATAGCAAACACTTTTCCTATTGACTATATCTGTTCCCAAGTTGTCTGTGAGAACAGATCCCTCCATCCAGAACTTTATTTTTGTTGTTGTTCCTTTTATTTGATGAATGTTTGGAGAAATATATTTCAGACTATAAACTGCTCTTTATTATATTGGTGGCAATATTGTCTAGGCATACTGCACAGAGCCCCATTGTACTGTTACTCCTGGGGGAATTCTGCACCAAAAAAAATTTAAAAATTATGCAAGCTATATTTTCAAATTCTGCAAAATTCTGCATATTTGATTTGTCAAAATAACACAATATAATCACACCAGTTTCAATTATTTTGGGTCATTTATTTCAAAATACCTGTCAGCAAGTATGTCCGTAACATTATAGACAACAACAAAAAATTCAGGAAATGTTTTTTGACAAATAGATTCCTTACTAGGCATATAAATACAGAATGCTGAGTAATAATTCATTTAAACTACAATACAGAACCGTATTTCCCAGACCCCTCAGAAGCAGTGCAAAGGCTTGGGAGAGTCAGGGGTAATGGAGGAACTGAGGGGGAGGGAAGTAATTTCTGGGAAGGAGCCTGGGTGTGAACTTGGGGGGTTATTGGGTGTGGGGGGGAAAAGCATGGAACAGGTTTTTTGGGGAGGCGGGGAAGGATTGTTAGGGACCCTCCCCATGCAGAGCCTGGCTGACCCCTAGCCTCTCCCATTTAGTCAGGCACATCTGCACCTGTCCCTATGTGTCCCTGCACTCATATGTGTCCTTGCATTCCCTGTCCACATGTGTCCTTTAGCCCCCACTTAGACACCCACTCCCCCATCTCCATGTGGCCCTGCACCGCTCCCTCTGTCCCCAGTCTTTCATCCCCCACTAGCCCTTATGAGCCCCTGTCTGACCTCCCAGCAGCCCCACACTGTCTCCCTATATCCCCTGTCTCCTGACGTGGCCCAAAAAGTACTGTGAAGAAGGCAGGCTTTCTCTTCCTTAGCTGGCTGGGAGCTGCTGCTCTGTTCCATTGCCACAGCGCCCTCTGGTGGGCAAAAGGCAGAACTGCAGCAACTTTCTGGCAGAAGCTTTTTTCTGTGCAAAAAATAATAAATATGCGTAGCTCATAAATTATGCACGTACACAGTGGCACAGAATTCTCCCAGGAGTAAGTTACTGTACAAACAACCAATATAAAGACAGCCACTGCTGCAGAGAGCTCAATATCTTGGATGTAAACACTATATAACAGATGGTAAAAGGGACTCATTATGATACATATGAGGAAGGCAAAATAACATTAGAAGGTTGTGTTTTAGAGTCAATTCAAAGACACAGTAGTCTCTACAGTGACTGTGTCCATGGACTTTTTGCTGCGGGTCTTCACTATGTTAGCTGGGTGACTGGCCAGAAGTCACCTTTCTGTCCCTGATTAGATGATCACTACATTTATAAGCAGGAGGAGAGCCTGAAGAAGTTACTGGGGGTTTTAACTCTCTCAGGAAGAGGGTGGGAATCTTTAAAGGAGATAAGCAAACCTAAGAGATTTTAGAACATTTTTAACCCAATTAATCCCTGAGCACCCTTAGGTACAGATCACATAGCCATCGAGGTAAATGAAGGTATAGTTGGGACCTTAAATGTGCACCGGCTATTTGTTGTACTTATGCATGAATGTGGACAAATAGAAATATCAAATCATTTGTTGGTTGCAACCAAGCTTCCCTTAAACAATTTATCATCCTCTTGTTCAAATCACCTGATGTGCATACACAATACTCATTAATATTAATAAGACACGCACACATGCATTGAGAAAAGAATGTTTTTCATTATTCTCGAAACGTTACAAATGCTACAATCCTTCTAATCTACCTTAAAGTCCATTTATAGAGAAGGAGAAGAACTGGTTCAAATTGGTGCTTTGTATGAGCTCCAATTTCCTCCTGCATCTCAAGGAACAAGCTGGAGGAGTTGGTGTTACAAATTCATGCATCCACCTGGAATGAATTAGTTTGTTTAAATTTAAAGGTGTACCATCTTTATTCCTGTAGTATAGAGTGTTGTGGTAATAGTCTCTCTGCATCTGGGAACATGTCAGGTATGGTTATGAAGATACTGTGCCAGAGAGAATATTGAATTCTTAATAGTATACATTGGTGGCAGTTAAGTGATGGAGAACAAGTAACCAATAGTTGCAGTATGGGAATTAAAACACAAATACAGCCAATTAGCATGTTGTTGCAATTGTTAAAAAAAAAAAAAAAAAAAAAAGTTGATAATGGCTTACTATAGCAACGACCCCGGAGAACATTGCAGAAACCCACTGGTAATGGCCAGTTTCCTGTGGACTAATAGTTAATTAGCTTCACAGCAGAAGTGTGAAGCCACATTTCCACTAAGCCCAACAAAGGGATTAGATTGTCTGGAGAAACAGAAGGCAAAAACACAGCAGGGCCTGTGAATATGACCATGTAGCTATAAATTTCAGCATCAATACCAGAGTTATGAAAGCCAAACTGCTAAAAGGGCTCTGTGTGCAAAATGGCAGGACTGATTCAGGGGGGAAAAAATCATGCTGATGGTCACAGCATGAAATGCCGCTACAGCAGGGAAAAGACCCCAGGAATCTCAATATTCTACTTTGGTCCATAATCAACACTAGTTCGTGTCTCGTCTTTTGGGTGGGTATTTTCTGGTGCTAAATAAAGCAGAACACAGCTAAGTGAGGTCTTCTCTTCTTGTGCTTTTTTTTTTTTTTTTTTGAGACACATTCTCACTGGTTTCTGTACTCATACACTCTGATCTAGCAATAGGGAAAAGACAGTATGAAATACAGAGGCAGAGTACGTCACATTTATCAACCATGTGTTCTCTTTCTTTCAGTGATATGAAGAAGGTTGGTGTTACTGTTGTTGGGCCTCAGAAGAAGATTATTAGCAGTATTAAAGCGCTAGAAAATCATACAAAGAATGGCCCTGTTCCTGTGTAAGGTACCAAAATGATGTTGCTCAGGTCAAAGAGAGAGAGAGAAGTTGCTTCAAAGGGCAAACAGTGATGGCTGAGAAAACTGCACGAATTAAAGGAGCTCTCACAACACTGTTGGGAACATTGGTGGAAATTTCAAGCCCACTAAGAAACTCAAATATTGAGTATCAATGCCTTAAAGATAGGAACAAAAATGTTTAATCCTAAAGAGTGGGAGCTTTCTTTTCCCCTTCTAGTAACTAACTGATAATACAGATAATAATTTTGAAAAGAAAAAATATGTAAAAATCCTTCCAAGTAATACAGTGAAACTGAACCCCAGAGCCATTTGAACATTGACTGTCTGAATATTATGAAAAACCACGGACACAAAGGCTGTGTGTTTGATCGACAGCAGCAACAAGAAGAAAAAAAAGACTTGCAGTATTTTTATACACAGAAGAGATCTGTAACAGGTATTTTATTTCTTTAAAGGCAAGCAAAATTGAGGGATTATGCCTCAAACTTATCTGGCCATACAATAATGTCACTGTAATCCTCTGTTTCAACTGTGGAAAGGAATACAGAAATAAAGTTTGTAGTGACTTTGAGTTAGTTCACAAATGATTTTTGCCATTACGTTAGCTTCCCTAAATGTTTCCATTTAAAAAAACAAAAAAAGTCTTAATTTTTTTTAAAAAGGCATATTTATTTCCTTTTATTCCTTATTGTTTATATTTATGCTTAAATATCTTAACTTAGATTTATTACTGCCATGTGCCAAATGCAGTCAGACTTCACTGATCAGAATCGATGGTTTAACCTGAGAAAATTGTATGATGTGTTACTTACTAGATTTTGTTGTATGTTCGTACTGCTCTGTTTGAAATCCAAGAAAGAAAAGCCTTTTTCCAGCTCTTGCTCTGAACAATCCATCTGGAGTTACAGACATTCCATCTATGTCATATCTCTGTTTACAGTAATATGTTACACTTCTAACCTAGAGTAAATCTACTAGCAGAACTGTGTGTGTACAACATATGACTTGTTCCATGGATCAATATCCAGCCTGGTTAAGCATGTTTGTTTCCATTACTTCCCAAAGACCTGATTTCACCATCCTTATACATGATGAGTAAGTAGCACCTTATTCAGATTGATTTCAGTGGAGCTATTTGCAGAGTGAGGTTCTAGAACTCAATATAAGGGAGGCAGATTTGTACCCTAATTTAGTGGGACTGCTTCTTTAGCTCACATGGTAAAGATTTGAGTCTGAGTCTGGAGCTGAACATCAGGGATTCTATTCCTGATTGTCACGTGTGCATAATTAGCAGGAAGACATGGCATTTATAGATAGATACACACACACACACACACACACACACACACACACGCATACAGTCCCTGGTCATTACACTAGGATGTGACTTAGTGCTGCACATAGGACTGGAATCTTGCCCTCCTTAAACTTCCACCTCTTCTGCACAGTGGATTCCACTGAATAACACTGAGTTCCTGTGAAAACAAACAAAAGACAAGACACATGGATTTTAAAGGCTCCAGGGCTGTAGGATGTAGTATAGATTACTATTAAGGCTACTATTTAGTCACAGGTATTTTTAGTAAAAGTCATGGATGGACACGGGCAGTAAACCCCTGACTAAATCTTGGGAGAGAGGGGGTGGCCACGGGGTGCCACGGGTGCTCATGAGGGGGCAGGCTGGGGGACGCCATGGGTCCTGGGGGGGCAGTGGTGGCACACAGCCCGGGACCCCTACTGATGCTGGGGTTGGGGGGTGGCAGGGTTCACAGGCTCCCTTTGTGGCTCCCCTGAAGCAGCGACATGTCTGTCCCTCCAACTCCTAGCTCCTCGCGCTGCCCTCGCCCCAAGCACCGGCTCCACAGCTCCCCTTGGCCAGGAACCGTGACTTCCGTGATCTCCATGACAAACTCACAGCCTTAATTGCTGTGTATCTAGTTGAATCGGTTACCATGAATGCAAAATCAATTGCTGGTTCTTCTGAAGTACACAGAAGCATGAGGCTGAATTCCTAGAATTCTCCAGGCTGAATCTGCTTCTAAATTATTCTTTCTGGATCCAAAACATGAACAATGCAAAGCGAACACATTTATCACTCACTGATAAATGGAGACCGAATTATAGATGCCTTTTTAGTAAATCGTGGCAAGTGAACATGCTCAGAAGAATCTGATTTGAAATATGCTCAGTTGATAATGTCTATTAATGATTTGACAAAAATTTGAACCAACAGTATTGAAAAGTGCAGAAAATTAAAAGAAAGCAGTTAGACCACAAAAAATCATTGTGATTTTCTATTTAGTGTGTTCTCTTGTTAGACCAGGATTCTGCAGTGAAATATGATGGATGACCCAATATTGGGTCATCCATCTTTTCAAACTGCAAAAATGGGACACATTTTTGGGACACGCAGGAGTCCCACCTCTACGCCGCCTCTTCCCCCCTGAGGCCCCGCCCCCTGACCAGACTGGAAGTTGGAGCTGGGCAGTGGTAAGAGCCGCCCAAGGAGCCCAGACCGCTGTGGGGAGCCCCAGGCTCTCAACCAGTCCTAGGCGGGGGGCTGGGATGCACAAGAGCCGCCCCCAACCTGTGTCCACACACCCCGGGACTCACTGCCAAGGGCAGATGAAGGGTCTGGGACTCCAGGGCCCCCCACAGCGGCCCGGATTCCCTGGGCAGCTTTTCTTACCGCCAGGCTCCAGCTTCTGGCCTGGCCAGGGGGCGGAGCCTCAGGGGGAAGAGGAGGAGCCTGAGGTAGATCCTTGTGGTAAGGGGGAGCTAAGCCCACCTCAGGAAAAGGCTGGCACTGCTCCTGAGCCGCAGGCAGGCACATAGGAATGCCGTAGAGAATCTGGGACAAATGCTGTCCCGGAGTCATTCAGCCTGGGACCAGGACTTGAAATGTAAATTTCAGGACGGTCCTGCCCAATTAGGGATGGGTGGTCCAATATAAGAAAGCACAAATGCCAATTTCATCTTGCTTATTGTGTTCAGAATTGTTCTTCTCTTCAAATTTGGGCTTAAGATTCAAAATTCAGACATTGTTAAACAATTTATGCCACCAAGCTCCAGTGTGGACACAAGTGTAGGAGGAATCTTTTCACAAGGTTTTTCTACAGATGTTTCTCTCAATCTTCATTCAGGCATCTTTAGAGGAGGAAATTTTTAAATGCTTCTCAAAACCAGAAAAATGTTTCAAATTGAGATCTTACATCTTAGACCACCCTTAATATTCTCTCAGTATCTAGTCATCCTCCATGCACACTGTTCTGAGCATGCTCAGCGTAAGTGCATGATACTGATTCTTGGTAAGAAGGGAATTCATTTTTGTTTGGTTGGTTTTTGCTTGCAGTTATGAGTAGAGTGGTTTTAAACAAATTTAGCTTCCTCTACCCTTCAAAATTGTACATGTACTCTAAGTGGCCTCTTATTGAAAACATCCCACACTCCCCTCCCCCCTGTACATATGTAAACATAACAGTGTACAATTCTTAAATGTGGCGTAGAGGTACTAGAATTCTTGTGGCCATCTTCCTGTACAGGATCTGCATTGGTTATTTACATCAAACAAAACACAAACTATTCACAACATTATGTACCATATTATTGGTTTTGTATCTTTAAATATAGTTTACATATATAATTTATTTCTGTTAACATATCTAGTTTTGTGCTGTACTTAGCATTCAATAAGCAATGTATAGATGTGATTTGATTGGTAATATGTACTTACTTTAACTTGTAATTCAAAACATTACTTACTCATTTAGTTTGTTGTGCAATTATAGATGGCCTCTTACTAATGTAAAATTATTTGTAGTGGAAACATTTATATTTTTATAATAAACATAATGAAAGTATTTTTTACATATTGGAATACCCAGATGCTTATTTTGAGGCAAAGTAAATCAATTTGATTGAAAGAAAACCTAACTGGCTTGATTAAATTGGGATTAAATATAATGCATTACCTGTGGCTAAATTCTCAACTTCAGTGCACAGCTGCAGTTAAAGTTAGTTACAATTAGGAACACCTATTAAAAAAGCAATGTTTAAAGTAGACACGCTGGCCAGATCCATTGGTGCTATGCCAAGTTACATTAGTGTGAAGATGTGAATCACTCTATGCGTATGGGAAGACGGTTTCAGTCACAAACTGCATATAGGGTGTTGAGAAAGTTGTTGTTTACATTAGCTAAGCCAAGTAACTCCAAACTTCTACTTTTGTTTCAAGGGGACTGGACCTCCACTGGTCTTGTTAGAATGCTTAAGTACTATAAAAAGATGTTCTTGTCAACAAAATAAGACAAAGCCCATTAGTTACTGAAACTTTTCCCCATGATCATTTTTTTCCTCTGAATTGTAAACAAAGCATCTTCTAATGATATGTCCTCTGGGGGTGTGTGAGAGGCAGTGATTTTTTTTTCCTGTTTACTGTACCAAAACAAAAGTATTGTTTTTATGTGCTTCCCTGAGGCATGAATCATTTGAAAATACAAATGTACAGCCTAGCTTTGCCTCTTGAGAGCTATCTTCCTAGAAGAATGTGAATGTTTCAGAATGTTCTGCTTTTCCAGTTAAAATTACTTAGGATGAGTAAAGAAATTGTATCCATTTGTATTACAAATGAGGAGCACATGCTTTTATTTTAATTCACTCTGTTTTTAACCATACAAAGTAATGTATTACAGAGCTGTTCGGGAGTAAGTCTATGTGGGCAAATTTAGCAAGTGTTATCTGTTAAATGATATTACTTGAAAGAGGAGCCATTTAACACCACAGAACAGAAACAAGGAGGCAATCATTCAAATCTGCAGCAAAAGCTAGTGCCTCTTTATAACATCCCTATGCTACCTACTATGCTGCAGTGGGTGCATATGATGCAAATCTAAATTCCAATGTGGGGTTTGAACAGTATGCTTGAATGGTGTGGAAACCAAGCCAATCTGTGCAACTCTTTACCAGAGGATGTTTTGAAGGCCAAGACTACAACAGGGTTCAAAAAAGAACTAGATAAATTCATGGAGGATAGGTCCATCAATGGCTATTAGCCAAGATGGGCAGGGATGGTGTCCCTAGCGTCTGTTTGCCAGAAGCTGGAAATGGGCAACCAGGAATGGATCACTTGGTGATTACCTGCTCTGTTCATTCCCTCTGGGGCACCTGGCATTGGCTGCTGTCAAAAGACAGGATACTGGGCTAGATGGACCTTTGGTCTGACCCAGTATGGCCGTTCTTAAGCTACTAGGTTGGTCTAATCTGTATAGTATGCAAGCTATTTACTCTGTGAATGGACTGCTATTAGCAGTAATACTTATGATTTGGTTTTGTCCTGTGGTGTTTTGGCACATTGACCTAACAGTATTTTCTTGAGGAGATTTGGATAATAATCTGTTATAACTATTTTATTTATTGTAAAAGAATATTAGTGCTCATGAAAGGTTCTAGACTGTCAGCACTGGCACAGAATAGATACATCAGCAGCAGCAGTGGAAGCAAACTCCATCCTACCCACTTCAGTCCTCAACTCAAATCTGGCAGTATAAACACTAACAGTCAGTTCATTATCCACGGGTACAGTTTTAAAAGCGCCTAAGTGACTTATAGGCTTAAGTCCCAATTTCAGAGGGGGATTTTGGCGCCTAAACCTTTTATTGAAAGCCTTATTGAGATGTAGGCTGCTATGGCACTTCTGAAAATGGGATTCACATGCCTAAGTCACTAAAGTTCTTAATAAAATTTTACCCCGTGCCTGTTTATCCATCTCTTATTGAAATTGCCAGGGATCAGTGCCAATGGAAGAAGTGCTTTGAACATCCATCCACAAGGAATGGACCTGAGAGCCACTATTCATTCGATTATGTGGTTTGTCATTAAGAAGCCTTCAGAAGGTAACAATATCTCATCATTTTTTGATCTGGCTAGTAGCCTAGTTGTTGTATAGTGGTCACACAAAGTATCTTCCATTTTGAAAGATTCAACCTGATTGATAGATATTACCTATACTTCAGGTGGGAAACACTGTTGGGACTGATAATATCAGAACAGAAGAAGGTCTTGAAGTGCACTCGTATAGCCACTGAACCACACAGCCAATCTTTGGCACATGCAAAACCATCTGTGCACTTACTTGGTCCCAAATTCCCATATTCCATGTTGTGTCACATTTTCAAATTGAATACGAGTCCCGTGGGTAGAGATTACATCATTAAAATAAGGTCAGATAGTTGCTTTTATCTAAAGTCAGTGGTCACCACTCAACCCAAATTAGATGCAAGCAATCTTCAACACTGTCAAATCACCACATCTCCAAAGGCTGTCCTCAAACTGTCTGAGATGCAACAAAATTAACATACAGTGTCAGGCTATTGCTTCAAGGAATCTTCAACAATTCCTATTAGAGACGGGACAGAAAGAAAAGATTGTCTATAAATCCATTACAAGTCCTGCCCCCTTCAAACCATATAGTCAAATAATCTATAGCCAATTTATTCCAAAAGGAGCTGAAATCAATATCTACAGACAATGTAATCTAAGATAGTCCCCAGTGTGTTACTTCCAAATAATTAGCAGTTATAAATGTCTTTGCATCCCCCCATTATTTGAAGATACAGTGTGTAGTCTTAATCCCTATTCTTGTCCCTGTTAGGCCAGATAAAAGGACTAGAATGGGGTAAACAGGCTCTAAAAAGCCCCAGATCTGGTTAGGGGAGGATCCTCCCCCAACTAAATCCCTGCATTAACTTTAAGGCTTCCTTTCAGGGACCCCCTCCCAAGAGCTGATGTAGGGGCATGAAAGGCGGTATGTTGGGGTAGAGATGCAGCATGCAGTGCAGTGACGATTCTGGGCAGTGCTGCAGCTCATAGGGCAGCCCGGGGAGACCCAGCTGTAACATAGGCAGGCCTTCCAATGTCTGTGACACCAGGGGCCTCCTCAGTGCCCGGAGCAGCCCAGGATGGGGAGGGCACAAAAGTGGCTTAATATCACATACTCCCTGTTCTGGGCTGCAGGGTCTGTGCTATGCCTTTTAAAAGGCTCACCAAAGAAATCCCACCCCTATTATTTATATGCCTGGTATTTAGACAAGTTGTAAGGCAATTTCTTGCTTAGTTTCCATATATAGTTTCCACATATAGTTGCTGTGACTCTAATCAGATAAGTGTGTAGCCCATTAGTCATTTGTGCACACAGTTAGCCCATCTGAGAACCAGTCAGTCATGGTAATTGTTATAGCTGGTTGGAAATTTCCCAATGGAATATTTTTCCATGCCACATCAATTTGACAAATCTCCCAATGGAACCCTGACTACCAGGCAGGTTTAGAAATTTACCTGCCTGGTTTCTTGCCAGCCAAATGCTGCCCACCTGGCAGGCTGCCTTGAAGTCAGGTCTTCAGGACTCCTAACGTCTGCGGTTCCAGGCCAGCTTGCCTCCTGCACTGCATTGGAACCTATAGCTTCCAGGCTCCCTAGCCAGGAGCTGGGCGCTGAGAAGCCCTGGAGCCACAACTGAGTTTGGGGCCTTGGAGGTTGGGTTTCCAGGGGGGAATTCATTTTGAAATTTGCTTAATGAAATGTTCCGATTAGCTCTAAAGAAATTCAGAAAAAAATCCCATTCTGCAAGAAATTATGAAGTTCTGACTTTTAGTTCCAAAACTAAACAATTTTTTTTTTTCAAAATTTTGGAACTTCCCACAGAAGAGAAAATTCCAACTTTTTAACCAGTTCTAGTAATTGTAAGCAGAGCTCCTGTGATCCACCCATCATTCAACCCAGGGCCGGCTCCAGGCAACAGCCCACCAAGCTTGTGCTTGGGGCGGCACCTGGAGGGGGGCAGTGCGGCACGGCGCTCCGGCTTCGGCCGCCGGGGAGAGCGGAGCCGCAGTGGGCTAGCCCCCCGGCACTCCGGCTGCCAGGGAGAGCGGAGCCCTGGCCGGGCTAACCGCCCTCCTCCCGGCACTCTGGATGTGCTCCGGCCGGTCGGGGAGAGCGGCCCGTGGCCGGGCTCGGCGCCTTCCCCTGCCACGCTGGGAGGGGGGGCGGGGGGACGGCGGGAGGCTTTTTTGCCAGAGCCGGCCCTGATTCATCCTCTGCCTGCTTTCTCTCTTTTTTTTCCTGTGTACTCCAGCGAGGTGGAATTTGTAATCATGACTTATTCTTGGTCTCCATTCTATTTGCAAATGTTTTATTTGACTCTGGTCTTATGTGAGAAGTTATGGTCTGTTCCTATCCCCTACAAGTACTTCAGTCACTCAAATCTATGACTTAACAGCACTTCATTGTAAATCAAGTAAAACAAAAAGAAAAAAATTCTGTGGGAAAACATTTTGGCTTAGTGTCCTCTTCAGTGCTGTATACAAACATTTCAGCTTACCATTACAGCTTAGCAAGCAAGTAATCACCGGAGAAAGCATTTACCTAAGTATGTTTGGCAAGAGAATTGTATTCCTTGGGTTTTATTTAGACTGAGTTACTTGCATTCATCACTACTTGTACAAATTTCATCTTGGACAGGGAGGTCTTGTAGAGCTAATTGAGATTCCATGCCCTGGCTCACTTGAAATCTTGCAGTTCACATTGCCAGTGGGTTCCTTTCTACATGGGGGGAGGGGCGGGGAGAGTTATTTTTTTCCAATCAAGTTAGCCTAGTGTTATTAGAAAGACCCTTAACACTAACATAGATACAGTTTAACATATCTTCGGTCAAGTGAGCTACTAGTATTGCAGCCTTGATGGAGATCTATGCTGGTGTTAAGGGGGGTTTCATATCCTGTTAACCTAACAGCAAAACACCATTTCTTCTCCCTCCCCCCGCCTCCATATGTAGACAGAATTTTCAGTGCTGTAGAATGAACATCACTAGAATATTAATCTATTTTAGGTATCATATAGCCCCATTTACCATAGTATCTGAGCACCTCACAATCTTCAATGTATTTATCCTCACTACACCTTTGTAAGTACTATTATCCCCATTTTACAGATGGGAAATCAAGGTACTGAGTGACATGCTCAACATCACACCAGAAGTCTGTGGTAGAGCAGGAAATTGAACTCAGGTCTCCCAAGTCCTACGCTAGTGCGCTAACCATTGTACCATCCTTCTCCACCAACCCTTCTCTTTAAGGATATTCACTGTATTGGTTACTGAGTAGTTTCCCCAGTATTGGGTACAGAGTAGTTTTCCCAGCAGTGTCAATAAACTATATTAAAAGGTGACACAAAGGAACAAAAGGATTATTAGTGATGGCTCAACCTAAGGAAATGGGGTGGTATCACTTCAGATAAGAATCCCAAAGGGCAGATTTGTGCCAAGCCTCTTCTCAAGCAATCAGCCTGCCAGTGTGATGAAAAGAGACCCTCTTTTCAGATCTCCTGGTTCCGGCCAGGCCAGAAAGGTAAGAATAGCTCATCTCTGGATGATCTGGTACCTGCATTTCTTTTCCAATCCAAAACTGAGGATAAGAGAGGTGGGCAAGTGAGTGTGAATTTAACAATTCTTTATTCAAATGTTTCAGTAGTTCAGTTTTAGGGAAGCAGAACATGCAGCTGGGTCTTATAATCTGGACTAGCTCACTCATCGCTTATGCCATGTGTAGAGTGTATATAAGTTCAAAGCAACAAATCATGGTTGCAGAAACAATGACTTGTGGTGACAGCCACCATTAATGAGATCTCAGGCATGCTTGGCTATTACCTCACCGTGGGTGCACAATTCATATGCGTTGCTAATGTACTTATAATTATGTATTGTTCATGAAAGAAATTGTGCCATAAGATGTATAAAGGCTGTACCTCAATCCACAAATTGAACTCACATTAGCATCAATGAGAAATCCATGTCTACCTAGAAAGCAGCATATGACAAGGAATTCGGCCAGGGTGAAATTCACCGCAAGCTCTATGCATCACTTAAACCCTAAAGTGTTGCATGGGCACTGGCCTGGCCTTCTGGGTGGATCTGAATTTCACTCCCTAGCCTGTAAGAAACATAACCAGGTATTTGCATCTCAATATGTTACATGCAATTGTGGAGCATAACATTTAATTTTAAAAGACACTGAGCTGAAATAAAGCCAGAATGAAGAGCCACACACTAAAAATAATTTGTTTGAATGAAAATATGAAGGTCTGTTTGGGGAGTGCTGTGACCAGGGATTCAAGTAAGTATCCTTCAGGTCTGCAGAGGTATGTCATACTCCCAACAGTACAACATGGATCCTTGCACATAAAGATTACATCTTGAAATGATTTTTTTTTTTTTTTTTTTTTTTTTTTTGCGCAGAGTGGTTCAGTTTTTCTAGTCCTTTCATTGCTCTCAAAGCTCCCATTTTCTTTTGCACAGTTAAGTAGTTTGAGTAGTCCCCTGAATCTGGGCTTAAAGTACAACTATTTAACAAGGGAAAAGCCCCCTTCTTTTCTGTGCTTTCTTTGTATCTTCTCTTTCTCCTTTCTACAACCACCCCAGTTCTCATGAAAACTTGTTTTGAATATTACTGAGATTAGGAACATAAAATACAGGTGCAAGTGTGAGATTGGAGTGCACCCCCAAGAAATAGTATAGAAATATTTGCAAGTGGATGGATTTTGAGATTCATGGAAGGAACATTTTCAGCAACTGCATTTATAGAACCAAATTCATAGGTATGTGTAAGGAGATATATTTCCCGTTCCTCTCACTGAGACTTAGATTAAGACACCTTATACCTATATAGAGTCCCTTTCACTTCCTTATACCTATTCTAATGATGTGTGAGTACAAAGGAGACTGAATTCATGTAGCTTATGTGCCAAGGAGCCAAAGGAACTTGTAACAGAAACTAGGGTTGGGGGCTACTCTAAATTACATTTTGCACTCCTGTTAGTTGCTTTACTTGCTATGCTCCTCTCTTCTGCCCTATTACTTTGAAAGATGCACCAAAGTAGACTCCCACTAGACTTTTAGACATGCCTCTCAATTTGTCCCATAAAGTTTATACAATGGATACAGTTTTCCCTCCTAATTGGTATCTACTACTGCCATTTGGTAACTCACCACAAGTATAAAACTGCTTGGACCCCAAGATTTCAAAATGAAAGTATTAGGAGGGAATTCCAAGTCCATGATGTGGCTAATAGAAGCCAGAAAGCATGACATATACAGAGGATGAATGAAGAGGACCTGGTAAAGAGAGCATGGCAGAAGAAAGTGGTAGAAAAGAGACCTCGAGGAAAGCCAAGGAAGTGGTTGATGGATTGCATAAAAGAAGATGGCAAGCAGGTGGCCCTTAGTGATGCTTTGGCCAGACGACGATGTCGGATGATCGCACAGGGACGTGACCCCAGATGATAGGATAAGGTGAAGAAGATACAGTTTTCTCCGGTCAGGACTTAGTTGTGAATCACCTTAGAGGAAAGTTTAGGGTACAAAGAGGCTTCTAAATGAATTGTTAAACCAAGATACTCCCTTTTAACATCTGAAATGTATGTCAGGCAACCTGGAAAAGAATAGATGCACATTTTAAAAAAGTATTCAAATGCAGCTGCACATGCTTAAAACAGCAACAGAGGGTCCTGTGGCACCTTTGAGACTAACAGAAGTATTGGGAGCATAAGCTTTCGTGGGTAAGAACCTCACTTCTTCAGATGCTTAAAACAGTAACTTAGGCAGTGAGCAGTTAACATCCCAAGAGATTAATATCAGCTAATATCCCTTACATCTTCTTGTCTGGCATGTGGGTGGCTTGCTGAGTGATTAGTTGGCTGTTTGCTCAAATTCTTGGTTACTAGTGGAACATGCAGTCTCCCTTCAGGCTGGCTGTTGGTGAATCAGCATTAATCATTCCCTGCTTTTCATTTTCACCATTGAAGCTGAGACATTTTTTTTATTCCAGAATCATTCCCCCTCTCCTAAAGTATTTGTTTGGAGGGTTTAGTGGAGGAATATTACCTATGTTGTTGTATATAATTTTAAAAATCTATGCCTCATTAAAAGAGTTAATATATGCCGTAATAGCTGTAATAGCTATTAGCTGTAATAGCAAAGCAATAAAACTCAATCCCTACATTGATATGATTTTGCAACTCCCCTTCCTCTAACTTATGGAGCTGTGGGACACCAGCCAGGGAAATACAGTGACACATAGGAAATAACATGAACAAATAAAATCTCTAGTTTAATAGGGCTATCTTTTTCTTGCCTTCTCTCTCCCTATGTCATTACTTTATTCCTTTTTCTTTCTCTCTGTTGCCAACTTTCATTCTCTCTCTAGTTCTTCTTTTCCCCCTTTCTTTTTTGCTTTCCCTTTCTCACCTCTTCCTCAGTCTATATCCTTTCCCTTTTCTCTCTGGGTTGCATAAGACATAAACTGTGAAAAGCATAGCCAAAGCATGCATCAGAAATATTTTTAAAATAAATAGACCTTAGGTCTTTGTAGAAACTCATTTTTTTAAAAAACTTGGTGTCTGCAAAATATGAGAGGCCAAACTCACCTACATTTCTCTCTACCATTAAGTCAACCCCTGACACCTTGTAACAGTACATGAAAACCTTGTCCCATTAGAGACTGCTACACACAAGCCAATGTCTCCTTCTCTAATACAGTGGGCACACTTAAAAAGGTTATTTCAGACCTATACCTAAAATGAGAGATTTCCTATCCTTAAAAGACTCAACTAAAATGAACTCTTTAGGAAACATAGTTATACTTAAAGAATTCTCCCACGTGGCAGAAGCAGAGAAACGGATCGGGACATGTATGGGTATAAAAATATTTAATTCTTGTCCTGGGTACCAAGATAGTACTATGATCTTGCATGTTACATTTGCCTAAGATAGAGCAGACAGATAACAAAATGGCATGTTGGCTGAAAGCTTATGAAGACTTTAAATGTCAATCAGCTGGGTGAGGTTCTGTGGCCTGTGTTATGCAAAAGGTCCGACTAGATGATCAAATTGTTCCCTTCAGGCTTAAAATCTATGAATGATCATAGACACAAACTGTCCTTTAACTATGGTCACTTTAATTGGCGCCACAGCCACAACTATGGTGGATTTTTTTTTCCATAGGACACCTGGTTAAAGTGGATTTTAGGCCGAACCTTAAGAAATAGGTTTAGGTTTTAGTCCCAAATGCAATAAGCACACACCAAAACAACCTCTTCCCACAACAACACCTTCTTCAGTGCCTTGCTGATCTTTGTTAACACTTCTTGAATGCAGAGTTGCTTTTTTATAGGAACTTTTCTGCTAACATGTATTGCTGAGACTTGCCCTTAAAATTTAGCTTACCAAGCAGCATCAACTCTAATGTGGCCATTTTAGTTGTTGGCTATCTTTTCCTCTAGTGGGTAAGTACCTGTTATGGAGGTTTTTGTATTGTTATTATTGTAGAGGTAGCCTATTTTTACCCCAGCAAAAGGAGGATATTTTAGGGTCATTTGGGTGTCGCAAATAATTTGTGTCCTATGTTGAAGGAAGATATTGCTTTAAAAAAAATAACAAAAAACAACTTGGCTTCTTTGCAGGAATATCTATTGAGAAACTAGAGAACTTTAAAATCAAATGACCTTTCCCCTAACAGCCTGAACATGTCCAAATTCAGTGAGGAGGAAGGAGTGTGAAATGGGAATAAAAATGCTTTTTTTTAGTTTGTGCTCTCGCCTTTGAAGCAATGCCTTGGCTGAATGGATGGGGGTGGGATCAAAAGTAATGAATGATCACAAATGGTATCCTGCAACTTACCTAAAAGAACAGAGTCAAACAGGTTGTTAGAATTGTTAGTATGATTTTATTTACTCACTGTTATCGATAAATCTTGGTCTGTCCTAATGGTTCATCCCATAATGTAAAACATACTAAGGTTTGTTTGCTCTTGGCTTCCCCTGAACTAATGGCCGATGTTTGCATTTTAGAAATAAAACAGCACTGGAGCCATATATATTTTATACACCCCATAAAAATGAAATAGGTTTGGAAACATACATGAGAAATATAGTTAGCTCTTACATTTAGCTAAAACACTATCTTTTGATAGTTCCCCTTTAAGGCTTTGGGGAGAAATTGCCACTAGTATTCACAGAACATTTATGTCTGCTAGTGTAAAAAAATTCTAGAAGGCTCAGGAGAGTGATCAGAAACTTTACCTACAGTTTGCGAAGAACTGATTAGGTTTCCAGTGGCAGGGAAAAAACAGGAGGGGGTTCGCTGAGTACCTGAAATACCAAGTGGAAGATGCCGGGGCAGAGATCTCTGGGGGAGCATTCTGTTTCCTTCACTTTGCCTTAGTAGATCATGGCCATAGAGCTAAAATTACCTCTTTCTCCAGTGGTATCACGTAAGGTATTGCATGCAGCATGAAAGAGATGTACCATAAATCTCTGTGTAGCTCATAAAATAAAAATGTAGGGTTTTTGAAACAAAAGTATCTTGACTCTTGCAGCATTTACAGATATTGCATTCAAAACACCTCAATAAGCATCTAAAACTTTGTATTCCCAGGAACGAGCAGTGAAACTTTTTATACTGGGTTCTTAAAAGTGCCTGGAGAAAAATGCAGGAGACATACTTCCACTACAATAAACATATTCCCAATCAGTTTTCATATAAAGTCAGATTAATGTGTATATATCTTTCTCCTTCCAGTGTGCACACCTTATCCCAGGTATCATGGGAAAGAAGGCTTTTAATCTTTGTTTTTAATCTTTAAAGTTCTGGGGCCAGTCAATGGAAGGTTGGCATAACAACTGAGTCAGTGGCAAACTAATGTTATGGGACTGTTGGTTATTGGTGAAAGAGTTCCAGCTCATTGTGATGTTCAGTGTCTTGTGCTTTTTGAGTAGAGCTCCTGTTTGTCTGAAGTCACAGCTTTCACCATTGGGTTGGAATCTTCCAGGGCTAGGTCCCTGCTTGACTGTAATTGTGGTTTGGTTTTGTTGTGTGTGAGTTTTTTAAAATTAGTATTATTTCATTAAGGTATAAGCAAAAACAACTGAGATTTGTAATCCAAGAAAAGTGTGCGCCTGGGTGGAGAGAGGAAATACTTTCCCCATTAAAACCTGGCAACTTTCTGGAACTAAAATGGGTGGGGTGTGAAAGCTGACATTTGTCAGGAAAATAGGCCCCCCTGAGTGCTGGTTTTGATTTTACTGAGTTAGGATCTACTGAAAGGTGTGTGTTGCACCTATGCAGTACATTTTGTATGGGCTTTTATATTAAGTTCAGTAAGGTGCTCAGCTAAAGAAGGGCATGCTACACACATGTGCATGTCTAGGCACTGGATATTATAGTGTGGATGAACAAATGCTCTGTCATTGCACATCTTGTAAGTGCCTTCAAGAATGCAGCTTTGTGTTCTTGAAGAATGTTTTATTAAGCTGGAACAAAGGTTTAGTTTATAGAGACTCTTTTGGAATTGCAAACTGGTCTCTCATCCTCTAGGAGACTCTTGCAAGTGCCCCGTCCTGTTCTTAAAGGATTGACACCTTGTTTTAGGCTGATATAATAGAAACAAAAAATACAGGCCATACAAATACAACAATAAATAGTCAAACAAAAATTAAATTCACTACCAAATAAAATGCCTTATGTGAAAAGACCATTTCAGTTACTCCTTTAATTCCAGAGTCCTCACATAAGCTTCTGCTAAAGAACACAGCTGCAGAGTTCCTCTCTTATTGACCTCCTAACAGCCACAGGGGAGACAGCAGGGGAGCTCATCTCATGTAGACCTTTGCAAGGGGTTAGTAGGGAAGCTGCTCTACAGTGCCCCTCCTGAGAGGCAGAACAGAGGAGTTCCTCTCTTGTGAAGCTCAGGAGATCTGCAGGCAGCAAAGAGTCGGTCTGTCTAGATACTTACATGTTAGTAATATGTGAGTACACGGCGGCCAGCTGGAACCTGGGGGTGGACCAGAGATGTATGGAGGCATCAGGGGTCCAATGAGGCAGCTGCAAGGAGATGAAGGATTTAAAAGGTTTGCAGTTAGATCGTAAGCTCAGAAGAACAGGGACAGTGTTTCCTGTGTGTACACAACAACTGGCTCAGCAAGTCTCCAGTTCTGATTGGGACATCTGGGAGCTCCTGTAATGTAAATGGTATTATAATAATATAATACTGTACTGATAGGGTTGAAAAGTCTCACCAGTTGAGACTAAATTATTTTCAATATTGTTTTGGGGTCTATCAATAGAGGACCATATGTGCTATAATACCTAAATTAGGAATACCATATTATCTTTCAAGGTGTGCAATGTCATCATATGCACCAGCCTCTTGTTATCTTCAATATCCATCATCATCTTCATTTTTATTGTTGCACATCTCAACTGTATTGTTCCTTTTCAATTTTAATTACTACCCTTCTTAACTTCTCTCATCCCACACAGACATCATGCCAAAGTTTGCAATGGTGCCATTGTGTCATAGGAATGGATATTATGAGAATAGCCCCTGAACATGCTGAACAATTGGGTTTTTTTCGCTTGGATGTTAAATATTTTTTCAAAACCAATAATAATTATTAGCTTTTATAGAGCACTTTCCAGACCTCAATCTCAATGTACTGTACAAAGGATGGTAAATATCATTATTCCCATTTTTCAGAGAAACTGAGGCACAGAAAGGTGAAATGACTCGCCCAAAACCACACAGCAGGTCAGCAATACAGCCAAGAATAGAACCGAGGTCTTTTGATTCACAGTCTGGTGTCTCGGTCACTAGACTAAGCTGCCTTTCTATTATTTTAATTATTACAGAAAATAATACAAAATAGCGATGTACTGTTTCAGGAACAAAACAAGGGAAAAAAACCCACACACATTCCTCTCCTGGTCCCCTGTTCATCTGCATAATTTTTCTCTCATCCTCTCATTCCTTCACTAGCAATTTCGTATCAAGAGAACAACCTATTTAATCTGTTTAGTAAGGGAACAACTCATTTGAACACAACTTTTTCCTCTCTGTTTTTGAATATAACTTCCCTTGGGTAGGTGCAGATTTTGGCAGTGCATAGAAAGGCTAGCAGAGACTGAAGCAGAAGCTGTAATAAAGCTATTATGACTTGACAGCCCTATTTTGCAATGCACAGGGGAATTTTATTACACGTCAGTTGGAGCTTCAGGAAATGTGAGTGCATGACATCTACTTGTATGATTTTTTTTAAAGTTTAATAAATTAAATTACAATACATTTAAATGTAGAAACTAAAACTGTAGTTGGAGTAGATGACTTAATAAAAAACAATCACACAAGTTTATTTCACTGACAACTTTTAGAGCTATAAGTGAAGTGACTGTGTTTGCAGCTGTAATAATTTCACACACGTTTCATCAGGTACTGGAGAAACACTGCATTTTAATGGTGCATCGGTTCTTACTGAATTAGCATGTAATGAAATTTCTGTCAAAGTAAAGATTACTTTAATGTAACTTCACTAGGAACTGTGTCATTACAATGCATACTAATAATGACTGGAAACCTAAAAATGTATTGTCAGTTCTGGAGCTCAGCAAAAGATATTTTCCTGATTATGTTTTTTTTCTTTTTGCATAGGCAATGGGGGATAATTATTAAAGATTTTGGTGATCACTACTATGCTATTTTCCTGCACTCCTAATTTTTCCTTCTTTTTATTATAATACGAGTAATGAAAACAACAGGAAAAGGAACAATTGAAAAGGGAAGTGATGGATTCTCCATCACTTGACGTCTTTAAATTGAGTCTGGATAGTGCTCTAAGAGAGATGCTCGAACTCAAACACAAGTTATGGTCTTGGTGCAGGAATTTCTGGTTGAGGTTCTATGATCCATGTTATGCAGGAGATCAGACTAAATGATCATAATGGTGCCTTTTGGCCTCAAAATCTATGAACAATTGTATTAGAAACTTCCACTAGAAAAAATGAACTAGGCACTTGTACAATTAGAATTTGCTTTTCTAGACACTGCCGCATTTTTAACTTTCTTAGATTTTGTTTGTTTTCTTTAGGCTGCAATCTGGTGGGAACAGTCCCACTGAAGTTACTGAGAGTACTCTCATGAGTGAATGGTTTCAGAGTAGCAGCTGTGTTAGTCTGTATCCACAAAAAGAACAGGAGTACTTGTGGCACCTTAGAAACTAACAAATTTATTAGAGCATAAGCTTTCGTGGGCTACATCCCACATCGGCTTAAGCATTTGGAAAATCAGGGTTTTAGTTATCTTTGGACTGGTCACTGGTATGGGAACTGCTCTCAGCCCTTCATTAGCATATGTTACATCTTTCAAGATATAGTTGTTACAGTAGCTCAGGTTCACTGTTAACCTAGAATCCAAGAGGGAATATAACTTTCAGTGTTTCCTTAGTGCCCGATTCTGCACTGGATGGATTCATTTGTGTTCAAATAAGACAGATTCCTCTAGCCTTCTTGAGAAGCCTAATACGTGTGTAAAAAGCAACAGAGAATCCTGTGGCACCTTTAAGACTAACAGATGTATTGGAGCATAAGCTTTTGTGGGTGAATGCCCACTTCGTCGGATGCATGTGGTTGTCAAATGTTTTTGTAAATTTTTTACATTTACATAAAAAAAACTATTCTGTCAATAAATAAAAGCCTCTCAGTAAGTGTTCGAGCCAATCGAGTTGCTTTGTTTTAAAAGAAATTCCTCTGCTGGCCCCTGAGAAGTCTAAGTAGATTTATAGGCTGATATAGACATTTAAATGACAATGCAATGAGTTTGAAATGAAGGATTCTGTTCTGTGTTTCATAGTAGGAAGTGGGCCATCAATCTAGAGTAAAAATCCTTAGAAATTACATGGGTATCTCAGCTTCTTTGACAATTTTCATTGGTGAAGATTAGTTGCATTTAATGGCATCCTTTCTGTGGAATACAGTCTTCAGAAATATGTTCCAATTCTTAATGGAAGGTTTAATGTAGTTCAGGGTAGTGTGTGTTAAAACTGAATATTTCAACAGGAGTTAATTGTATTCTCATTTACCAGAGTTATCCATCTGTGTAATACTGTCCATGTATTTTCTTCTGATTTAGGGCCAGATTCTTTCACTTACATCATTGTAAATCTGGAGCAGATCTATTGAGGTCAATGGAGTTATAGTGGTTTATAAACAGTGGAAATCAGAAAAGATTGATGGTCCAAATTGTGAATGTTTTCATCCAGATTATTAACGAGTGATTTCCTGATACTGTAGAATGCCTGGGGTATACTGCAGCCTCAAGGCAGGAAATTAAAAGAGGAAATTTTGATTGCAATAGCTATAAATGACTTCCAGCAGCACCAGGATTGGGACAGGTTCTGACCAAGCCTGATCAGCAGAAACCTATATAGGACACCATTTGGCATGTGGACTGGAGTGGGAGAAGGGAACATCAAAAGTGATGTCTATGGCAAAACAGAAGGGCCAGGTAGGAACCTGGAAAGAAGCAAGCTGAAGATACACGTTGAGTAGAGCTTCTTATAATCCCTTTGGGGCACCAAATTCCCAATAGAAGTCTTGGCCAGTCTAGTAGCATATGTACACAGATAGTATAGTCATGATACAGTGATTGTGCTGACTAACTAGTATTTTCAGTGTACAGCCATTTGTTCAATACAAGCAATTGAGTTGCTTATGGGGTACAATTAGGAAGGTTAATGTGTACATTAATGATTAACAAGAGATGCATTTATATAAATCCCTCCTTCTCCCTACAATTATCATTTCCTTTCCTATGCATGATGTCCTCCCTCCCCACCACTATTCTCAACTCTTCTTGATGACTGTGACACTTACTGAAAATCATGCTGGCTTGGATAGAAGAAATCAGCCTGATTTGCATTGTTTCCAGAGGATCCTTGCTTCTAGCTCAAAGACAAGAATTCTCCTATGTCATGTGGGAAATTCAGTCACACTGCTAAAGTTGATTGTTGTAGGGCATTCCAGAGAGAAACTAGAAACAAGCATGTGGGCAACATCTCTTCTGGCCTCTATAAGGTCCTAGGACCAGAAACTACATTTCTGTAACCTAAGAGGACTATACAATATAGGGTGCAAGAAGTAACGTGCCAAGATATTTTAATCTACTGATGACTTGTCGACACCATGTGTCATGTTCTACCCTCAATTAAATCCCAGCAAACCTTCTGATTTCAGTGGAGTAGACTGAACGTTGTATAAATTTGGGCCTGAGATCTTCTGCTAAATCTACACTCAGTAGGGCACCCAGTGCAGAGTAAATGGTCCATGTTTAGCTATGAGCTTGTCCAGATAAATTGTGTGGTAACAAAACCATTACCTTTGTTACTCTCCATCTATAGTGTACACAAGCTAGAGAACCATGTTGTTAAATGTATTGGGTCTTGCCTGACAGGGGCACGCCAAAGAGACTATATTAAAACTTGAAACATTAGAGTTTACACCCATTCTCTGAAAGCAACTCTGTGAACTACAGGCAGCAGCAGACCTATCTAGAAGCAAAATATTTAATATTTATTCTTGAATCCCTTTGAATCCAGTTTCACGAAGACCTTCTTTGTACAAAGAGTGTATGATTGTTCCTTCTTTTACTGTACAGCTGTTTGGAATGGGAAGCAACCTCTGAAATAGAAATATGGAAACCTACCAAAAATACTGCTACATCTTGTCAGCGAGCAGATGCATCCCAGAGGATGTTGTTAAATACAATCCTCAGGCCGCCTTGTACTCAAATCATAAATTAGTTTCATTTTCAGAGCTAAAATCAGCAGTGTGTGTGTGTGTGTTACTTGTCCAACACAAAATAGTGCATTACGCTGGGTTGCAGAAAACTACACGGTGACTAGAATAGTGAAAGCACAAGTTTCTATTTAATAACTGAGTGATTCCACATGTAGAATCGCTGCATGTTTACAGAACTGTGTGGGTGGGTTCATCAAATACATTGGGCCTTCTCTTCAGTTTAATTCCTGTTTACAGTTAAGGGTGGAAAGAAACCTCATTGGGCTAAAGCCAAACAATCACAAAAATAAAAAATGATCAAGTTGGATTGGATTTGTATCTTGTTTTTCAAGGATTATCCAGTTCCAAGATTGTCTATCCTTTTTCTTGATTATCAAAGCTTTGAGTGATCATTGCCTTCCAGTCTGGCACAGCATGAGTTCCATGTCCTTTCAAGATGCTTAATATGTTGCAGATTTATTCCAAGGTGGGTACGGGATTCATTATCTCCTTTTAGAAAATGTTTGGGAAAGGATGAGCCTGTGTGTGTGTGTGTGTGTGTGTGTGTGTGTGTATATATATATATAAAAAAAAAAAACCTGCCGCATGCACTGACATATTTCGCTCTCACTTCACACGGTAAGCTCCTTGAACATATCACCTAGACATCTAGATGGATATATATTTGGTGTGTGAAGACATTAGGAATGCATTGGCATGGACTGTGTGGTCGTAAGGGAGCAATTCTGGAGACTGAAGTAACCAGAAAGATGCATATTGTCATGTGATGGTCTTTTGAGACATGAGCTTCATGTTTAACATGTGCAATTTCACCTACAAAGTTCCTTCCATTTCCATATTCACTATCTTTGCACTAGGATAAACTGCACAGGCTGGCTTTTTAACTGTAGCAGTGACCACTACATGTCTATTAAAAAGCAACAGAGGGTCCTGTGGCACCTTTAAGACTAACAGAAGTATTGGAACATAAGCTTTCGTGGGTGAATGCCCACTTCATCAGACGCAAGTAATGGAAATTTCCAGAGGCAGGTATAAATCAGTATGGACATGTCTATGTCCATCTACCTTGAATAATGAAGAGCGCAATCACTGAGATATCAAGGGATAAATTCACCAGTGCTGTAGTCCATTAACATAAGCAGGATTTGGCCCATAATGTTTCCAGTACAGACCTTCATTCAGGGAAAGGCCTTGCATCGGGATGTATGGGTTAGCCTTGCTTTCTGTGCTGCAGGTCAAAATACAGGGCATGTCATACACAGAGCTCACGCATGGCAAGCTGGTGTATAACTCTACTACACTCTGGCCTGCTGTGTACTAACTAGTCAAGTGGACTCTGCGACCACACACTAAAAGTCCCATAGTGCGCTCAGTAGTAGGTGAAAGCACACTGCAGAACTTTTAGTGCCTGCTAGGGACGTCCACACAGCCAGTCAATGCACTGCAGGCTTAAGAGCTGTAGCTTTACACCATAGTTTGCTTTTGCTATGCCCTCACTCTCCTTACACCTCCTGCCACTCTAGCAAACCAAATAGGAAGAGAGTTTGAGTTAATGGGCCTGATTCTCCACTGCCTTGCATCTTGTGTAGTTACTTACACTGTGTAAAGTAGGCATCAATCACTACCAAATCAGACAGGCAGCTCCTTTGCACAAGTGTTAATGACTACTATGCAAGGCAGCGCCATGTTCTGATGGCATTGGAGTTATGCTAGTGTCAGGAGTAGGTGGGAGTATGGCGCACTTGGGTGATCTCTGGCTACATAAGGGCCCCTTGGGGCTATTAAAAGTACCACAAGGTAAAGCAGTCTAGAGGCTGCTCTAATTTGTACCATCAGGACACGGGAACACCAAGTTTAAGATTTTGTTTGCTGATCCTCATAAGTGCCCAGTAAAACACTGGTGCATGTGAGAATAAGGAACTTAATGTGAGACAACGAATAAAAACTCAAAATAATAAGGGAAAGTGGGGAGGAGGCAGCATGTTTCTTTTAGCATGTAACCAATTCACTGCTGCAGCCTCAGTTAATAAATGTATGTTCCACAGTAAGCCCCCTGCCTCAACTGCCCTTTCTCTTAGCACTGTCAAAGTGTGATTACTGTGTGCATCAGCTTTCCCAAGAAGTACCACACATTCCTAAAATGAAGCAATTCAGCTTCTTTATTTCAATAAAGCAAAAATCAAGCAGTCCACATCATAGACTCTATATTACATCTACATCTGCAATATTCTATATTAGAAATATCCAATACACTTGATATTTTACAGTGGGGTAGAGTTGACACACAAGCTTACACTTCCTCATGCTGAGAAAGTGATTTTGGACTTCCCAGCTCTGCATTGTCCAGGCCCCAATTTTGGCAGACACAACCCCTCAAATGTCTAAGTTAAGATTTCTGCCACATTTACAGGGCTGCTGATAAAATCATGGTCTGGTATTTCTACTAACACAGCTTAAATTCCCTGGAATTTCTTAACGCTGCTTGTGATTTCCTGTTGGGTAGTACTTGGATTTTTGGAGGTAACAGGTTTTTTATTTAAAATATGAGACCATTTCAGACAAAAGTGTTTTTGTCATTTTCTTTCTCTCATTTTCAGTGCATCCAACTCCTTCCCTTCCTGTGGCCTTTTTGCATCCAGTTACATTAGCATCTTCTCTGTTTTTTTCTTGCATTCTTCACCTGCAGACCCGGGCCCACATGCTACCAGCTGCTATGTGAACCAAAGGGCATCAAAATGTGGTTGAAAAGCTCCCAATCATGCATTGAAGGAGAACAGTTGCTTTATTATATTTTCTCCCTTGTTGACCGCATCCCACAGATGTCTGGGCTACATAGCTCTGGAAGAACTAGAAAGAGAGGAACACGAGCACACTGTAGAACATTCCTCCCCACCCTGGGAAGATTTCCATGTATTACTTTTCTCTTTTGGTCTCTTTCTCCATTCTCTCTCTGTCTCTCTCTCTAAGATTTGTGTTTCATGTTTTAATTTTTTCATTATTTCTTTTCTTGAATCATAAGAAAACTTTTGATTTTATTTCATCAGAAGTTGTGGATCCCGGAACTAGCTTAGCCTTGGGTTGAAGAGTTTTCATTTCCTCGTGCTACTGATGATTTCTGCTCATATGAAATACACTGCATCCCTTCAAATTTCATTACTGTTATATGCATGTGGGCTGTGATATCGTATAATACGACTGTATATGTGACTCATTACTACACAATGGGCCAAATCCTGCTCCTGTTTTGAGGTCAGTGGTAAAATTCCCATTGATTTATTAATATTATTTATTTGTATTATGGTATCACCTACCAGGGGTGTACCAGACCCCATTGTGCCAGATGCTGTACAAACACAGAACAAACAAACAGTCCAGGCCTCAATCTACATATAAAACAACACGTGGACACGAGACCGACAGACAAGAGAACACAGTGAAACAATATTGGACATCCTACTGGGCTATGGTCACAGCTCACCAGTTTCCCTAATCCTGGTCAATGTTCAGTGGGATTAGGATTTGGCTGCTGGTGAATTTGTACTATCTGATTACTTTACCCTCTAAAAGAAAAGGGCCTGTAATGGGAAAGCAGGAAGACTCTTAATTGCAGTGACCTATATGTGATTCCTTTAATGGACTGCTTAACCCCAAACTCTACCATGCAGCATGAAACGTTTTACACTGAATGCCGTGTAGTAGAAAGGATTATGGATGGTGGATGTGGCAAACGGACAAAGGGAAAAGATTACAGTGCAGGTTATGTCAGAGAGAGGGCTCAATTTACTAGAAAATAAAATGCATTCTTTTTTGAGGCTCTCAGGAATGATCATTTCACTTATCCCATTGCATACTTTTATAGTGTCAGTTTTCTGATCCACAGAAAGCACTAATGCAGACTGTCGCAAGAACACTAAATTGAATTAAACTCCACGCTTGAAACTCAACCTCCCACCTTGACAAATTGTCTGTGAGCTAAACATGATTTGAACCACTTTAGTGTAGTTTCATTAGTGTCACTTCTTGGTAGTCTATTAATAGAATGTGTTAATGTCAAACAGCTTGGTGAAATGGTAAATACTACACAGCACATGACCACATTGTTCCTTTGACTGCAAACAGATTCTGAATAATTGAATAATGGTATAATACTGAAGAGAATATGCCTATCATTAGACAAAAACAATCTCTCTCTCTCTCTCTGCCCACCCCCTCTCAAACATTTCATATTTATTTTCTTAGCCCTAATTAGAAATAATCAGTAATTCAGTCGGTGATTAAACTAATATCTGGTTTCAATTCCCAAACCTAGGAACCTCAGTATCTAGGTTTTTAAAAAGTAATCCTATTTATTAGTTGATTTGTTCTGTTCATTTTGAGTGCCCTGTGGTGATTATAAACTAAATAAGAGGCTATTTTATATGCATCTCTATGTATCTCTATGTATCTACACATACGCGTGCACACGCATACATGCATGATTTTTAAAGGTGCTGAGAAACTGCAATTTCCATTGACTTCACTGTCTCACTGGCAGTTGCTGGTTCTCAGGACCTCTGCAGATTAGGCCATGAGTCTTCACTCTCTTCAGTCTTTCAGTCTGAAGACTCACTTTTTTCCAGGGTGCCTACAAAAAGTAAATATTTTTTTTTTTTTAAATCGCTGCCATTTGCTTTTCTGGGCTTTCAAGTGCATCCTGACTGCTGGGTCTGTCTTGCTTAAAATGTAAATACTTTGAGGAAGAAATTGTCTTTATTTTGTGTCCTTTACAGCACAGAGTATATTGTCTGCAGCTACATAATGAAACAATATATAACAACATGAATCCTAAAAGGGCATGAAAGTGAATTTCTTACTTGAATATTTTTCCACCATGTTGTGAGTGTGACTGTTATGGAGTAGGAAGAAGCACTTTCCTTTTCTGATGTAAAGATTGCTTATAGAGGCTTCTGTGTTCTGATTCATCATTGGTTATATAGATTATAGCTTCATATAATTTTATATGGACCCCCTCAGGTAGCATTATTAGTTGGCTGTACATGTTGCCGGGAGGTTTACATCATGAGAGAGTGCTCAGCCACTGTATATAGGTAAAAAGAACGAGGAGTACTTGTGACACCTTCGAGACTAACAAGTTTATTTGGGCATAGACTTTTGTGGGCTAAAACCCACTTCGTCGGATGCATGCAGTGGAAAATACAGTAGGAAGATATATATACACAGAGAACATGAAACAATGGGTGTTGCCTTACCTACTCTGAGACTAATCAATTGAGGTGGGATATTATCAGCAGGAGAAAAAAAAAATTGTAGTGCTAATCAGGATTGCCCATTTCAAACAGTTGACAAGAAGGTGTGAGTAACAGTAGGGGGAAAATTAGCATGGGGAAATAGTTTTTAATTTGGGTAATGACCCATCCACTCCCAGTCTTTATTCAAGCCTAATTTAATGGTGTCCATTTTGCAAATTAATTCCAGTTCTGCGATTTCTCGTTGGAGTCTGGTTTTGAAGTTTTGTTGTTGAAGACTTGCGACTTTTAGGTTTGTAATTGAGTGACCAGGGAGGTTGAAGTGTTCTCCTACTGGTTTTTGAATGTTATAATTCTTGAATTTTGCTGATACAGACTAACACGGCTACCACTTGGAAACCTGTATATAGATAAATAGTTAACAGAAATGTGCCAGTAGATGGTGCTCAAGAGTAGGTAGCATAGTTTCCTGGATTTTATACACCCAATAAAATGTGTGCAGTGCAAGTGACATTCTCTGAGCCACCTTTAACCATTTATATCTGACTACTGCACATAATGTGTCAACAGTTGATTTGATTTTAATGTCCTATCAGTCACCACTCAGAATTAGAAATATACAGTTTGCAATGAATTCCCCCCACTCCCCCAAAATATCCAAGCTTGGGGAATTTCATTTCTTACTAAGGCCTTCAAAACACAATCAATCTGTTCCTCATAAGTTGAAGCCAAAACTTTCAGATGTGGCCACTGATACTGTATGCCTCATATTTCAGGTGCCCAAACTGCTACACCTGAAGCCTCATTTCAGAGCTGCTGGGTATCCACCACTTCCACTGATTTCTCTATTAATCCTAATGCTATCAGACAGACTGAGTTAGCACTTCCAGAGACAGCATATTTGACTCTGACAGGTGTGGCTGGCTCACAGTGATCAGATCTGGGACAGTAAGAACTGCTAGTATAGTTGGAAAGAGAGGCTTGTAAGAGTAAAATTATTAAAGTGTCAAGTTACTCTTCCTTTGTATTTTCTGTAAACTGTAAAAGATTAACTCAGGATGATTTATCTTTTAGTGAATTCACTTGACAGTGAAGGAGACTGTAACCAATTTACCTCCAGCAGAGGAACCAGGGATAAACCCTTAAGGATTGGAAGCAAAGGAAAGACGTACACTGTGTTCTTTCTAAGACACTGGCCAACCATATTAATCTTAGCCTATCTATCATTTGTTTTCAAATCCCTAGAATTGGCATTCTGAAGTGCCTTCTGTTAATAACAACAGCGATTTGTGGTCACTTTTAACTATTGGACTTCATTGCTTTGAAGCTTCAAATGGTGCATCAATACTTGCTGTGAAGGCATATCCAATTATCTGCACAGCTTGGACAAAAAGCCCATTTGCCAAACCAAGCTAACTGTCGGTAGGGGTTGTGGTATTGATTAAATTCCTTCCCCATTTTCTGGAACTAGTTGTGCTTCCTGCTTCATCACTTCTCCTTTTCCTTCTGAAATAGTTCCCCAGCAGTTCACTGTCCTTTCCTGCACCCTTCTTCTTTCTGTTCATGCAACAGTTCTACCACTACTCTGCCTTTCTGGCATTCCTTCACTCATGCTGCAACATCTACATTTTTAATGAGTTAGTGCAAATCTGTCTACCTGGGCTGCAGTATAGACATACCCTTAGTCCCTTCAAGCAAGCAAGCAAGTTAATGAAGCAGAACTTTAAATTGACACACCTGAAGATGATATCAGGTGACAGGACAAGCCAAGAGCTGTAACAAATCATAGCATTTATTACTGTGCTTTTCCTCTGAAAAAAACTTCAAATATTTGTAAAACCTTTTATGTCTTCTAAATGGAAAAATAATGGCTGAGGCTAAGGACAGAACAGCTGTTCATAGCTGCTAGATTTAATCAGCAGGGAAGACAACCATATATACCATCCATGCTTTTGTACCAAATGCTCATAGAAACTGCAGATAATTCCCCTTTAGCCCTTAATAAAAAAAGGAAAATGAAGTTGTTTACAGAGGAGCAAAAGCTGCACTACAACATTAAGTAATTTCCCATGTTTTTCATGTATGTTTGTGTGTGAACTTGAGAGCTCCTGAAAGGCACTAGATTGGCAATCATGAATATAAATTCTCTGCTTTACCCACTGAACAGATACAGAGTAACCAATATACCTCACCCACGATCTGGAAGGCTATTTTCTGAGAAGGTAATTTATATCCTGGCTACATTTAACCCTTCATCTCTCCACTGAGCGGTGAGCCCATAGCCTGCCACAGAGGAGGCCCTGGTTAGTAGTGATTGGCATTCTGGATATTATTTCCCAGCCAGTGTTCAGGGGTGGCTTAAGGAGGCACTCCCATTTGAGAGCTAATTAGCTGCAGTAACTTAGAGATGGGTTGTGCTCATCAAATGGCAATACCAGGAGCTTTGGGGCAGCATAAGAACTCCCCTGTTCGGTTGGTACTTTGAATTGCTGAGTTTACTGTTTGTAAAGCTGCATTGCATGAATGTGGCTAGAGACTTTCACTATGTGGGTTAAACCAGACCCCCTGCAATAAAACCCAAGTTCCCCAGTGATGTGTGTTTAAACCTGTTTTCCAGTGAAACTCTGTCATCTGTTGTTCTGACCTGTTGTATTAATTTAGATGGAATAAAGGGGCTAACGAGTCAAAGCTGTTAAAGTAACCCAGTCACTATCCAACACTGAACATTTTTAAACAAGATTTGGGGTTTGGTATACAAAGACTTCAGCTTGCTTATTATCATGGTAAACACATCATTAAAATCCTTTTAACCTTTTATTAAAGATACAGAAAAGAAAGAAAACCAGTTAAAGCATTTGAAAAGTAAAGTATTAAACAAAGCTTTTATTTCAACATCCCTTGTCCCCTTCCCCTTTAATGATTAAGAGTTTTTAGAGGAAACCCCCCTTGTTTGACAGTCTTTTAGAAGGCATTAAAATGGTAATAACAGTCCTTTTGGTGGGGTCGGGGAGAGAATAGGTGAGGTGGTCTGGAGTCGTCGTCGTTGTTGAAGTCCAGTCTTGTTTCCTAGAAAGAAAAACAAGACAAACACTCACAAAAAGGGTGTGAAAAGAATAGCAAAGATAGAAGATGCAACCTCCTCTCTTACTTGCAACCTTATTGCTGGAAAAACACAGGCACAGCACACAGTTTTATCAGGCACTCCAAGGCCTGGCAAACTTTTACCAGCATTGGGTTGTTTAAGGCATTGCTTTAAGCTGCCTTTGTGGTCACAGGCTTACAGCAATATTGCAAAATACAGGCTTGGCCAGCTCAGCCAGACTCTTATTAGGCAGAAGGGAAAAGGAGAGGGATAGGAAAGAGAAAGAACTAAGGCGGGGAAGATAAAGAATACATAGGAGGGGGAAGACAAAGTCTCACATGTCAAGTGGAGTTTGGCATTCAGCTGGGGATGGTGTAGTTCACAGTGTCCCTCTCCCTGGCCTGGTCTGGTCAGGACTTTTCTCAGGATCAGGATGACAAAGGTCCAGGCTCCCAGAAGATGGTGGTGTAGCAGCAGTGATGGTGACGCTCACTCCAGTAGCCAATTTTTCCCTCAAAGTTTCTTTAAGGACACCAAAAAGGAGTGATGGGTGGGATAGCCCATGCCCTCATTATTTTGTCCTCCAATTAGGCCTAATAATCTCACATACTGTGATGGGGTATATTAGACCCAGAGGCCACCTGCTGGAGGCCTTGTGGTCCTGCCACACGGCATCCCAAAAAGGAGCTGAATCCACCAAATGGTCTAGAGAGGCTGTGTGGGACACAGGCAGTCAGGAACAGGCTACAGGGAAGCAGCCAATCCAGGCCCAGCAGGGCCATATAAAAGGAACTGGAGTGGAGAGCAGAGAGCAGTTGTTGCTTGGACTGAGAGACATGAGGATGGTGTTCCTTGTGGGTTGAAGGGACTGTAGTACCTTGGACCAAGCGGTTGCTGTCAGGGACCAGGGAGGCAAGAGGGAGCTCCTGGCTGGCTGTTGTGACTTGGTAGTTGTAAGCCCTAAGACAAGGTGTAGGGGCTGTGGAGAAGTGGCCCTAGGAATCATAGCAGCATAGTGTGGACAGTTCAAAGGGATGCAGCAGGCTACTGCTATTCAGAGGATTCCTGGGCTGGAAGCCAGAGTAGTGGATGGGCCTGGTTCTTCCTTCCCGCACCTGCCACAGGTGGAGTGGCCTTAATCCCAGAGAGGTGAATTGAACCAAGCCCTGGGGAGGGGAGAGACACACCCCAAAGAGGGTCAGTGATATTGAACTGTCTGGACTTTGATACACTCCCAGAAGGAGACCTGAACTGTTTAGTGGCCCAGCTGGAGAGCTCAGCCCAGAAAGGGTGAAGACATTGTCTCCAGGGAGGGAAGCCTGGAGGTCTGGCTCAATACAGGGGCCGGGACTGTTTAAAGACCTGAGCCCAGGGACAGGGTTACAATTAAAAGATGGTGTTGAAGGCACCAGAAGGACCCTATTGGACTGAAACCGCAGAATGGGTCTGCTTTGTTTGTGTTTCACACAGAGTGTATGTTACTTGGCTGGAGGACTGCAACACTGAAACCACGTGAGAACACACCGACAGGGCTCACCACAGACTGAGAGAGGTACAGATGCGCACCCAGCTGGGAGCACTCTCAAGAGGTGAGTGCCACTCTGTTACATATACTAATTCTGGTTTATTAATTTTTGGTCCTCGTTTCTTCTTTACCAGGCATGATCTTAACAGAATCCTTGAGTTATATCAGTAAGCAATTTTGTTTGGACTAATTCAATCTGCCGTAGTACCTTTTCCCATCCACATTCATTATCGTAGCCTATTGCTTATTGTGGCATTCCATGAAATTTCACTAACTTCTTACAGATGAGCTCACAATTGCATAAATTTGTAGGCCCAGCTATCACAAGAGACCCTAACCCTGAATCTGGCCCTGCTTGAGGTAGCTTTTGGAAAGATGGCATAAGAGATTTTCACAAGCTCAGAACATTCATCAGTTGGTGAAAGAGGTATGGCTTTCATCAAAACGCACAGGAGTTTGTGTGTGCTGTTATGTTTCTAGTTTTGAGGCCTAAACTTTCTCTCTAAGAGTATGTCTGCATTGCAGCGGGCAGTGTGCTTCCGAGCACAGGTAGACTGACTCATGCTAGCAGTGTAGCCAGGCACCTCGGGCTAACTAACTGTGTACGTACCCAACTGGTCCAGGTGGGTATGTACACAGGTGGCTAGCCCAAGCTGCTGCACATGCTACTCCAGTTACACAGCTATTTTTAGCATGTCAGCTCCGAGAGTGTGTGTGTGTCTGTCTCTCTACCTACTTTGGGAAGCATGTTCCCAGCTGCAGTGTAGACATACCCTCTCAAGGTGCTGAGTGTTTTCAGCTCCTATTGCCTCAAGACAGAAATACACCTTTCCACATTTTTGTTACTAGGGCCATGAAGTACTAAAAGCATGTATAGTGCCCTGTAAGTAACATGAATGAATGCTGTACGTAACACTGGTGTTTCTCCATTGCTCCTGCTTTCCCATTTGTATGCCCAATTGTTAAATGGAATATATGAAGGCAGCAGCTGAGTAGGGCACACCATTGATTGGTAACCAACATTAGCCGAAGGTCAGTGCTAATTACTGTGCCTCATTTGCATGAGGAGTTTTGAAAGATGGAACCTAAAGTGTCTGTGTCATTTTCTTCCAACAAATTACTTGGCTGACAGGAGGATGTCACTGCTCATCAAGGCTGATAGAGTGTAAGTTGGTACTTGTGCAATTAAGGAGGATGGAAATATTGCCTCAGAGAGTTACCTTTCTGGGAGTAATTACTGTAGGTGTCAACAAGCACAAAAAAAAGAGGATATATTTACTATACACGTGAGTCAAGGTTATGAATGATGAGACATTTGCTTAAGATAATCACCTCTGTCTTTAGCCCACCAATCAATTCTCTTTCACCACTTGTTTTCAAAAATCTTACTGCTGCTGATTATTCCAACACAGGGAGAGCTAGAGAACAACAGCTATGGTAATTAGGCTTTGCTGAGGAGCTGCACCATGAATATTTTCTTTGTTAATTGAACCATAGGAGTCAATGAAAGATTCATACTATCTTTTTTTGTTACCTTATCGTACTATCTTCCATATATGAGCTATCTTTTATAGGTGTCACAGAGCTGAGGTTTAAGCTCACTGACTACACGGGCGGGGAGAGGTTTGAGAAGATTTAAAAAAAAATGAGAGAAATTTTTCAGCTTGGGTCTGTAGTCAGCCAGCCTTCACCCTGGGCAAGGTGATTTTCTGAGTCTCTTGCCCCTCAGTTCCCTACAGGAGCCCACACTCCTGGGCAATCCCACTGCTCCTAGCAGGAGTTCAGCTCACTCCTGGGGTCCTTTCTGAGTCCAATTACAGTCCAATTGCCTCTATTCCCGGGTGGTGCTCCCCAGGTCCTCTCAGAGGTCATTGGCTGGGAGCAGCCTTCCAGGGCCCAGGCTTGCAGTGCCGGTTTGGCAGGACGAGAGGAAAGGCTAGCAGCTGCCTCAGACTGAGCTCCCCTTGCTACATCAACATTTGTCTACTCAAGATCTGATTGGGAGGTGGGGGAACCAGAGGTACTTTCCCAAGCTTTACTGAGAAGTGAAGTTCAGTGACATTTAAATGATCTTTGGGCATCTGAGTTAATATTGCACTGAGATTAATGGGACAGCTCACACTTCTTAGAGCTATTAATTCAGGCTCTCTGCCGACTCGGGGTTGATGTCCTTGCATTGGTTACCCTTGGTTCATGGTTTAGAAGTTTGCTTTGCCACCATAGCTGCTAAAGACAGTTTGTTTAAAAAAAAAAAAAGCCATAGGTTTAAGTGAGAGGGGAGGATGGTGGCATTGTCAACAGAGACTGTGGGGAGTGGAGAGGGATTTGAGGGAAAGATAAGGTGTTTAGTTTTAGCCATATTAAGTTTGACTTGGATGGCAAGACGCACAGGCAGAGATGTGTGAGAGAGGCTCACATGTAAATTTGGAGCCAGATCAGAAGTGGAGTGGTGTGGCAGATTTGTGAGTCATCACCATAGAGTTGGTAGTTGCAATCGTGTGAGTGGAACGAGATCTCTTAGAAAAGGTGTGTAAGGAGAAAGGGGTAGAGATCCTGCTGGAGCCCACTGACCTCCTCAGCCTTGCTGTCATGGCCTTACCTCAGGAGGCACTGAAGGAGCAGTGAGAAGGGAAATGGGGCCATAGTGGAGAGGCATGTCAGCTTTCTGATACTCTGCAGAATGTTTTACAGAGCATCATAGAGGCACACAGTGTTTAGAAATAGCTAAAAGATAAGGTCCCTCACATGGAATTTACAATCTAATTCTGGCAAATATGATAATCTAAATTGCTAATCTAAACATGAAAGGGTGAAGATGTGATCACAGAGGAGATTCACTGGAGCTAACTCCTTTGCCAATCCCCATCCACCAGAAAGAGAGTGTTTAATCCACTCATTCCTTGCAGTGACCATCTGGATGCACTTGCTGTAATCAGTCTTCATGGGTCCTTGGACCAAGCCCTGTAGGTTTACCCATACTTTGGAGAGATAAATGTTGTGTAGTTATAAGTCAGACCATGCATTTTTATCACCAGCTTTTCCATAACAATACACAGCAGTGGCTTTAACCTTAGCACCAACAAGAGCATTGACAAGCATCAGCATGGAAGAAGTAGGGATACGTTATTGAGTTACAAAGTATTTGTATGGGCTATTGCTGAAAATGGCTATTATAGAGATAAATCCATGTCCGTTGCTTTTGGTAGGTGCTTTATTTGTTTGTTTGTTTGTTTTTCCTTCTAAATAGGATGGAAATATTTTCAAAACTTTTAAGCCAAGGTTGCAGGGTAGCATTGATTAGTCCTACGAGGGGAGAGTTCATTCAACAGATCGGAAGCTAAAAAGAGGTGAGGACACCCTAGTCTAGTCCTAGGTTCATTTCCCTGCCCCACTACATACTGAATGACTGGGCAAGTTGTTGACTAAGTTTGGAGCCTAAGTACCTGGGCCTTAGTGCCTTAGTTCCCCATCTGAAAAATGGGGATGATACTTCCCTGCCTTTTGGGGATGTTATGAGGATAAATATATTAAAGACTGAAACACTCAGATACTACAGTGATAGATCCTCGGAAGTGCTCTGATACTACTTGTAGGTATGTTGCCTGCCACTGAGGTAAACTTTTTCCCCCCCAAACTACTATAAACAAATTAGGTTCATCAGTAAATAGCCTACCAATGTTACAGATTGATAAACACAAGACCCTGCTGAAGTCCTTAAGTGCCTGTCTCCATTTCTAGTTTTGTGTTTGATGATCTGATATAGTGAAAAATGCAATCAAATTACAGCAAATGACACATTTCAGATGAAAAGACCTTATCCCAGTTTGCAACTCTAAAGCATAAAAAACTATACTTGATTTTTTTAAAGTCTTTTTTCATAAAATAAAAGTTGCTCCTGATGCACTGTTTATTTTCTTATTTGATTAGGAAGAACATTAAAGATCTATACTAAGGAGCAAATATCTACAGAGGACATCACTCTTAGTGTGACGCTATCATTTGTCCCTTCGTTCTGTTAGATTAAAAACAGCATGGCTGCTGTTGAACTATTATCCAGAACCACTCAAATGCCATTGGTTTCATTTTTAAAACCTTTTGCATTTCTTTGGGTTTCAGTAATCCTTCTTCACCCATGGCTGCTCTTTTTTGTTTCGTTTCTATATGTAGAGGAAATAAAAAAGCACTTATGCCATGTGCCTTGAGCAGCTCCTGGATGAAGGGGCAGTATTCTTTTTCTCAACATGCAGGGAATGATGTGTGTAAGTCAGGGGCGGGCAAACTTTTTGGCCTGAGGGCCACATCGGGTTTCCAAAATTGTAAGGAGGGCTGGTTAGGGGAGGCTGTGCCTCCCCAAACAGCCAGGCGTGGCCCGGCTAATGCCCCCTATCCAACCCCTACCCCCCGCTTCTCACCCCCTGACGCACCCCCCACCCCCCTGGACTCCTTCCCCATTGAACTCTCCCTGTCCTCTGATGGTCCCCCTGGGACTCCTGACCGCCCCTGGACCTCCCGCCCCTGACTGCCCCCCGCTGCCCCATCCAACCTCTCCTCTCATTCCTGACTACCCCCTGGGACCTCTGCCCCATCCAACCACCCCTTCTCCCTGACTGCCCCTGGAATCCCTGCCCCTGACTGCCCCCTGCTGCCCCATCCAAGCCCCCCTCTCCTTCCTGACTGCCCCCCGCTGGAATCCCTGCCCCCATGTTCCCCGCCCTCTGACTGCCCTGACCCCTATCCACACCCCCGCTCCCTGACCGCTGTATGGGGAGATTTTGGCAAACCAGTAAAGTGCCTGAAACCATTATGGCTTATTGCTAAAAGCGGCCTAGTCAGCAGGCTTAGCTTAACCAAGGCAGGAGGGGAGGGGGTTTTGGGTGCCACAAAAAGGGCAGCTTGACCCCACGTCCTTCCTGATAACAATTGTGTTGAAGTTGCTGATACATGCATTTTAAAACAGCAAGATGTGCCCCAGGAATGTCTATTGGGGCCTCAAGGCTGCAAACTCTGGAAAAACCCACACCTGGTTAATCAAGAATCAGAAGGAACCTCTTGCTTGACCATTGAAACTGCTAACTTAACAAGTTTTCTTTAAGGGACCTGTCACTGCATTACTAATGTATAAAATAAGGGGGAAGAGTTGGGGGGGGACTCTCTTCAGGACTGGACTCTCCCTCTGGATGCATCTTGTTCCCCACTAGCAGATGGGCGGCCGCTGTGCCACTCAAAAGCCACACTCGTCAGTAATTATCGAGAGTTGGGGGTGTTTTACTAACCTGTTGCGGACGTGTGTAAGTGCTTGAGACTAAGTAAAGTTTAGCTTTAAGTGAAAGCACTCTTGTGTTGTCCTGTTTGTGCCAGCCATGTATCGGTCGGATGGCCGTGTCTCCCCTGATTTATTTCCTGACACCATCTTGCATAGAGTAAAAGTTACCAAGAGCTTTGGGTTGAAAGAACCCCAGGTAACAGCCACCCCCCCCAAAATCCCCTGCCCTCTATCCAACCTGCCCTGCTCCCTGCCCCCTTACCACGCTGCCTGGAGCACCAGTGGCTGGCAGCGCTACAGCTGTGCCGCCCAGAGCACCAGGACAGACAGCCGCACTGTCTGGCTAGAACCAGCCACGCCACCGCGCAGCACAGAACACTGGGTCAGGCTGTGGCTCTGCAGCTGCGCTTCCCCAGGAACTTGCTGCCCTGCTACCCAGAGCACTGCATCGGTGGCACAGTGAGCTGAGGCTGCGGGAGTAGGAGCAACAGCAGGGGAGGGGCTGGGGGCTAGCCTCCCCAGCCAGGAGCTCAGGGGCTGGGCAGGAGGGTCCCGCGGGCCACATCTGTAGTTTGCCCACCTCTGGTGTAAGTCCTTAATGGTATGTACTTTTGTTCTGATTTAAAAACTGGTGGCATGGCGTTTGGTAGCACACCACTGGAGCCCAAGGTCACTGATGAGGGGAGATTGAAGATGGAAACAGTTGTAAGCGTGTATGGTAAACACAGTAATTCTTGAATACGACATCACAGTAAAAATGGTAATTCTTGAACATGACATCAGACCTGTCTTTTATTGATGCCTAAAAAGTGAATTATAACTTTTATTACAGTGCCCACCCACCACTTTAAATGATGGCAGTGTTCCGATTTCTCAGCCTTTCCCCTGTGTCAATGTCAGGCTGTGCCCCTGGGTTTGTTGTCAGCACTGGGACCTCTAGTTCTAAAAGCATGAACCTGAATCACCAGAACTAAAGGAGCCACCTCTATTAGCCAAAGCTATAACAGCTCCATCAACTTCTGCATACAGTCTTAACCACCACTTGGGTGGGGTGGGGAGCAAGGGAAGAGTGCTTTGCTGAGTGAGTAGGTGTGTGTTACACAGAGGGAATTCTCCATCCCACCCACCTTCCCTTTCTGTTTTCTCTGGTTGAAAGGGCTAAATGGGCAACAGAATGGTGCAGTGCAGACTGTAGAGCAGGTAAAGTTGGATGGGGAGACCAGTTCCTCCTCCTGAAGGGGAAAATCTTTGGTTCAATTAGTCTATTTTCCCCATCATCAATGCAGATAAGGAATACAAACATAATGAGAAAACAGCAGTGAATTCCACTCCCCAGCTGGATGCACTCAGCAAGCAGGCACAGCATAAACAGCGTTGCCCAGCACAGGCTAACTAAGAATCACACTGGCAGCAGTGAGTAATCAAGTGGAAAAGGGGACAGTATGCCACATAAAGGATCTGAGTGAAGTAAATGGCTTTTGTTAGGCGGGCCAGGGAGACAAATTGGTTTTATGCAGATGTTCTAAAATCTATATGCTCTTTCTAAACTGTATTTTTTCCATCACCAAACACCCAGGAGCGCTGCCAGCTTTTCTGCCACCCTGGGCGGCGGAAGGTCCCACCCCGAAATGCCACCCCCCACAGAAGCGGCGGAAGATCCCACCACCGAAATACTGCTGCGGTCACCCCCCCTCAAAATTGTAGCGCCCTAGGTGACCGCCTAGGACGCCTAATGGGTTGCACCGGCCTTGCAAACACCCACAGTGCTTCCTATTCTTTTCTCCCCTCACCTTAATTCTGACATAAGATTTCTTTAGATAGTAAGTCATGGATAAACTATGGCAGTCTGGCAGTCAGGAGTTAATTTTTTTTTTTTTTTTTTTTTTTGCTTTGAGTGTGACGTAGAGCAGTGGTTCTCAATGCTTGCAGTACCATGTCCCTGTTTTACAACTCAGAAGGTTTCAGGGCCACCCTCCCATGTGGCCAGTAAGACAGGGAAAGGCAGTCATGATCCCCCATTGGCTTGTCTGAAATTTCTAGGTTGAGAACCTAGGCCTGGGATGTGTACACAGAGTGGGGTTGTTACCTGTGAGAAGTCTACTCATTCCAGTATGATGATCAGAGAGAGGTGAGGCATTTAAATTAAGTTGGATTCATGTTAATGTTGCCTTGGTGGGTGATTTCCTCACTGTTAAGTGATTTTGTTGACAAGAAATGTGTTTGAGTAACCTTGGCTCTAAGAATGTGTCTACATTAGGGATTTTTTTCACCAGTCTAGTTACTGATGTATTTACAATAGTACAGATGCAGTTTACCAATGTAAAGTGAGGCTTCCATTATGTACCTTACCCAAGCTAATTATATGTGTGTGTGTGTGTGTGTATTGAGAAGAGCCTCCGCTATAACCTCAGAAGCTCAAGCCATAGGTCTCAGCATCAATAGTCCATGAAGTTGTACTATCGTTATTTAATTTTCCACTTGTTGAGCTGTTTCACTTTATGCACCTTAAATCAATTTGCTACTAGTCATTTATTCACAAACCTCAGCTGCTGAGCACGACCTTATTTTTGTGACTCAGATAACAAGAATGAAAATTATTTCTACCTGGTTCTGTGCCTGCAGTGCTGTAAGTGAACAAATGGTATGAACTGTCCCATAATAATCTTCCAATCGTAATCATGTGCAGTCCTTCCTGGAAATCAGGTACTTAGACAATTACAATAGTACTGTACCTAGATTGTAAAGCCACATTCTATCTGCTATGCATAAGGCTTCCAGATTTTGGTTTAATTTTATTTTTTTTATTGGTGAAAGCTGCCTGACATAAAGTTGCAGAGCAAAGTAAACTTCCTTCCCTTACCTACCTAGAGTGTCATATGGGCTTAAGTTGTCAACTTTACTCTGCTCCTTGTCAGTTTCACATCGCAGGTGGAGGGAAGCCTGTTTGTAACACTACTAAGTGCTGAAATGTATTCCATAAAGAATGCCTTTGTTTAAATGGAATTACAGTTATTTAAATGAGATACTCCCATGTAAACTCATAAAAGGAAGGAAATGCCAAATGATGAGTCATCTCTTAACCACTTCCTAACAGGTATGGAGCACACTTCCGATGACAGTGACAGATGCCACATCTTCACAAGGAACTTTCTTTTGCCTCCAAAAGACCAGACAGAAAACCTTAATCTCCTTTGCAGTTCTCACAACCTTAACTGCAATCTTAACGATTTAAGTAAATATTCCATATACACAGCATACCATGCAGTGTGTTATATGTTTGTGGGGGGAAATAAAAAATTAAGCTTGTATAACAGAGACTAAATGAGTCTGTATGGCAAAACAATGCTGATGGGTCAGTACAAGGACAGATATTATGCTGTTGAAATTGAAATCTTGAACAACAACTTCCCTGCGCACTTTAGTTTCAGAATAGTTCATAGGTGCTGGAACTAGGAATGTCGGGGTGCTTCCACACCCCCTGGCTTGAAGTGGTTTCCATTATATACAGGGTTTTCAGTTTGGTTCAACAGCGCTCAGCACCCCAACTATAAAAATTGTTCCAGAACTCCTGCAATAATTTGCAAATGCAGAGGAATCAAGAAGCACATAATAAATTTACTGAATAAGATGCATTCCAAGCAGGGCAGGATTTAGGGGAAGGTGACCCAGTCGACTGGGACTGGAGGGCTCCAGGGTTGGGGGGCTGTTTTTGTTATTAGTGACAAAAAGGAAAATAGAATGTTTGAAGTAACATGTTTCAGGTCTTCCATATGTGGATTAATTTTTCACTAACCTCCTAGAATGTTCTGGATCTTTGTAGAATCTCCTAAGCTATTCAAGTGTTTAACAAATGGAGGGGGGAGGGGAGGCTCCAAAGATGCTCCTTGCCTGGGGCGCCATTTGGTCTAGGGCTGACCCTGATTCCAGTCTGTTGAACACCTCACATTCTTCAAGGGTATAACACATCAGACATATATAGATCCTAGTTAGCTGCCAAAAATATACAAACTTTGTAAATTCCCCTTAGCATTAAGAAATACAGTAAAAACTAAACCTGAGGGTAAAATTATATGATGCTGAGTATAAACAGGCACCAATTGTTTGTGGTAACTGTGTGGTCACTATAATAAATGATTTGTAGACTCAAAAGATTTAGATTAGGCCAGCAAATGTGAGCACTACTCCAAGAAAGGGTCATGGCTAGATGTGAAAACCCTGGCGCTTTTTTTCTTTGAGCTTTGGATGTAAGCCAAGGGTTTTGGTAGGTCCAACACTATGGAGAAAGTGCAAATTTTTCATGCCCCTGAGCAGCGGAGCTAGGTTGACTTAAGTTTTAGGTGTAGATCATGCCTTAGGCCTGGTGTACGCTGCGGGGGGGGGTGAGGAGGAGAGGATCGACCTAAGATACGCAACTTCAGCTACTAGAATAGCATAGCTGAAGTCAACGTATCTTAGTTCGACTTACCTCGCGTCCTCACGGCGCAGGATCGACTGCTGCCGCTCCCCCGTCGACTCCACTTCCGCCTCTTGCCGCGGTGGAGTTCCGGAGTCGACGGCAGAGTGATTGGGGATCGATTTATCGCGTCTACACTAGACTAGACTACGCGTCTACAAATCAATCCCCAATAGATTGATCACTACCCGCCAATCTGGCGGGTAGTGAAGATGGACCCTTAGAGTAGTGATCCAGGTGGTCCACCCACTATGGTCTATGATCTCTTAGCTTAAAGGGGTCAATTCTTCCTTTGTGAGGCAAAACCTGCTATTCAAGTTCATGTGAATTAAATATCTCTTTGGATGAGAGACATAGTCCTTCAATAATTTGGACGGTGGTGGTGCAGATTTATGGATTTTATATTTTATGTCAGCCTGAAATTTTATTGAATTTACAACATTCAGACAAAAAAAATTCCAAAAAGGAAATCAGTATGTTACTGGTGCTATGACAAAAGAAAAAAGTCCCCTAAAACGCATTCCTCAATCTTCTTCCATCTGGGACCCCAAACCCGACCAAATTACAGAATCCTGAGTAGCTGAAAAAGATTTTGGAAGTGGAGGTCAAAACAGGAATCGATGAGTCATTTTTGTTGGTTCTTTGGTGGGGGATGCTGGGGATTGGAAACTGCACTTTATTCACCCACGAAAGGATATACCGGCCAAGATTTCCCTGAGTTTATTTCTTTAAAATCCACCTCACTTTAACTTGTGCACATACAATATTTTAATTATTTGTATTACTGTAATTCCTAAAGGTTACAGCCAAGATCAGGGCTAAGGACTGTATAGACACATCACAAGAGACAGTGCCTCCCTGAAGAGCTTACAATCCAAATAGCCACAAAGGTGGGGAGGGAAAGAGGAAGTATTACTATCCACGTTTCACAGGTTAGAAGCCTAAGTGCCCCTGTCTTTCAATGAGACTTAGGCGCCTACATTCTTAAGTCACTTTTTTGAAAATGGGTCTTTAGATGTCCAAATTACTTATGCCATTGCTGAGTGGAGCAATGTCTAAATATCTGTAAAAATCTGGGTCTAAATGACTTGCCTAACCCCACACTGGCAATCTCAGGCTGAACTAGGAATTCAGTCCAGGTGTCCTGTGTTCCAGTCTTGTGACTTTTCCACAAGATCATCCTTCCTTCCTCTCTAATAAACAGGGGCATCTTAGAAGGTCTAGAAATACAGACTAACCACTTGTGTGCTAAATCCTATGAAAGGCAGTCTGACAAGCTTTAATACAGCCAATAACTTTGGTAATTAAACTCTTGGAATCTGTTACTAAATCTCTGCTTCTGAGGAGCAAAATCACTTGAGTTGTCTAACAATGTTAAACTCAGATTAAGAATTGAGAATTTTAAATAAAGATTAATTACAGTGAAGATATTCATGAATTTGCAAATATAGAGTGATTACTCTGAGTGTCATGTATTCCAATTATATTGGCACATTAGCTAGATGGCTATTGTATAAGCAAAGGAAAGTGAATATTTCTGACTGATTTGCTCAGCATAATTATAGAATCATAGGATTGGAAGGGACCTCGAGAGGTCATCTAGTCCAGTCCCTTGCACTAAGGCAGGACTAAGTATTATCTAAACCAGTGTTTCCCAAACTTGGGACATCGCTTGTGCAGGGAAAGCCCCTGGCGGGCCGGGCCGGTTTGTTTACCTGCCGTGTCCGCAGGTTCAGCCGATCGAGGCTCTCACTGGCCGTGGTTCACCGCTCCAGGCCAATGGGAGCTGCGGGAAGTGTCACGGGCTGAGGGATGAGGCTTTCCCTGCACAAGCGGCGGAACAAGTTTGGGAACCACTGATCTAGACCATCCCTGCCAGGTGTTTGTCTAACCTGCTTTTAAAAATCTCCAATGATGGAGATTCCACAACCTCCCTAGGCGATTTATTCCAGTGCTTAACCATCCTGACAGTTAAGAAGTTTTTCCTAATGTCCAGCCTAAACCTCCCTCAGTGATATCAGACCTAATTTCTGAATAACAGAGGACCTTGCCTGTATGATACTACAATAGATACTGGATTTTATTTCTGTAGGAATTTAAATATTAATCTTAATGACAATTTCACTAGAGTATTTAATAAAACATATTTTATTCATGAGCTATATGCTTGCCAACTTCTCATAGGTTGCGGTGGTATGAAACAAAATAATTGCAATGGTATGGTAGACTTTTAGTAATGGTACTCAGCTTGTTAAGCGTATAGTGTGATTCACACTGAAGGATCTCAAAGCACTCTACACATTATTGAAATGCAGCCAACCTTGTACTGCTTGGATATAGGTTATGAAGTGCTTTTTCCATCAGTGTGGGTGAAAGGCAATAAATACATTACTACTGCCTTCTCCCTGCATCATTCTGTATTATTGCTATTCATTTGTAGAGGTGCCTTTCAGATATTATGCAAGTGTGTTTGCAGAAAACCCAGGGCCTCATCCAAAGCCCACTGAAGTTAAAGGGGGTCTTTCCATTGACTGCAGTAGGGTTTTGGATCAGACACTATGAGAGATTTTCTCACTGATTTTTTTTTTCCAGTCATTGTGATGGTGCTTCTTGGGGGCAACGTGCTCAGTAAATACAGAACATACTAAAGTAGTTCAGCTTTGATATCAGACTTGTAGAGTTGAATAATTAGAATATAAGCACTGAAATGGTTATTTTTAAACATTTCATTTTTGAAGGATTCCAGAGGTACTTATGTAAGTGCTCTCCCTGAAGACTATTTTCCATGATTAATGCTCTCACGTTGGCTTTAATCTGTTGCCATGTACAGCAAAAAAGACAAATAATGTTTACGTTAGCCTGGCTCCTCCCACCATTTCCTAAACAACTGCTTTTATGCATTACAGGCAGCTTGAATCGTGCCTAATTACAAAGTTCTACATCTGCTTTCAATCTCTGAGCTAGCACACAAGGTTGCTCTTGTGCTGGTGGGCACACAGTGGTCCCATTTGTTTGTTTGTTTTTGGATTTTAAATGATATATAAACATGCACAAGGACAATATTATAATGTCTGACATCTGTCATACTGTAGCTAGCAGATAGGCAGAGATTCCAGTTTCCACTATTAGCTATGGACATTTGAACTTTACCGATACAACCATGAAGTTGTATCCTAATCAAAGAAATTGAACAGTGTTGGTGCTAATTAATGTGATTTTATTATGTTTGTAATGTCTCTCCTTTTCCTTGGGGATTGGTCTGCTATTTGTTTCTGTACTAATCATGCCTGGCTAATGAGCTGAACCCCCAACTGCCCGTCAGGTGGGTTAAATGAATGTTATTAAATTAAATCTTGATATTTATTGGTCTAGCTCAATTTTGGTTTCCTTTGGAATCCTTACTAATAATAGGAATACTTAGAATGTAGCAATCACTCTTCATTTCAAAATACTTTGTGGTGTTAGTACTTCTGAGTCTTCTCCCAAGTCTCATAATACTTGACTTTTTTCATAAAGCACCAACTTCTAGAATCATTAATGTCTCCTTTCATGGAAAAAAAATGTTTCTTGCCCTTCTAGTTGTGAAGAAAACTTTGAAAATGTGACCACCTTACCCAGAAGGTAAATTTAAAACAACAAAACCGCCCCCAACTGCACCCCCCAAAATATTATCTTTTAAAATCTCCTGGAGTTTTAGATGCTTGAGGTTGGCAATACTGTAGCTTTGAAATATCCAAAAGGACACAGTCACATTATAAAAGGTGGGTTTGAGGGGTTTTCATTTTTTGAATGAATAGCCTTACCTGCATTACAAATAATATAAACTACTAGAACTGTAAAAAATTAAACAAAACAAAACTAGAGCTAGGTATTTCAGAGACCAGCACCCAACAGTTCACATTTAGGCACCTTCATAAGTGATCAGATTTTCAAGAGAGAGCTGGCCATGAATTTTCACCAGTACTTTTTTTTTTTTTGGTCCAAATATTGGCTTTCACAAAATGAACACTTTCATGTCCATTTTTGCTGCAGTGTTTTGATTTTTTTTCTGTCAGGGAAATAGAAACAAAATATTTCTTTTTTCTATTGGGTTATCCAAAATCAGAACATTGACTTGTTGAACAGAATTGAAATATTTTGGTTTGGGTCGCTTAGACATTAATCTATGATTGCTAGACAACGTTTCCTGTGGTGCACCACAGTCTCCCCTCTGCCTAAACCACTGCAGTGCATTGTGGGAAACTGCATCCAACCCATGGAAAAAAAAGAGGCATGAAGCACTGAGATGGATCAGGTGGACATAGTTTAATTCAAACTGAGTTGGGCAGAAACCTTTGAACAGTTCTGAACAATTTCTATTTGAAACTCTTATTTCATGAAAAATTCTAATATCTACTTTTCATCCCATTTCAGGTTGAAAACAAATGTTGAAATAGTGGAATTTCTCACAAGACAGAAATTTCAGTTTTTGATTTGCTCTACTCATTATCCAGTAACTCCCTGTATTCTCAGTAGGAGCTGCTAGGTGCTGAGTACTCATGAAAATTTAGCTACTTTATTTAGATGTCTAAATGGGTGCTGAGCTCTTTTGAAAATGTGGCCCCAATTGGAGGTGCTAAGCACTTGAAAATCTGGCTAATAATGAACTTTTCACTATTTTTGCTGCTCGTTTTTTACATTGTTCTCAGCTGGAGCAATAAATAATAATAAAAGATCAGAACTGAAGTGGGAGATGAGGGAAAGAAGAACGTAATCAGAATTCTATCTTTAATGTCTGAGATCTCACAAACCTCAAGGTATAGACATTCCCATACATCATTAGTATGTTGTGAGGCCCTATTTTCCATTGACTTATAGCATTTGTTTGGCCACTTCCAAATAATGCAGCCATCCTAAATGTATGATGATTTTTTTTATACCATACTCATGTCCTTCTTCTTTCTTTCGTATGTGCATCTAATATAAAATATGTATAGATTTAAGGATAGGATTACTGACTGCTTGTTTTATAGATGTGACTTATGCTGTGGCAGTTCATAAAACTATTATGTTTTCTTGACTATGATGCTTGACTACAAGGATAAGAAATTGATTGCTAGGGAACGCAGAAAGTTAAGAGACAACTATTTTATTTGGGTCATATTTTTCATCTGCTATCACAGAATAAAACATTACTCTACATTTGTACAATCAAAGCATGGAAAATTGTCTCTGTAGAAAAAAATCTGTAATAGAGAAGTGGCAGAATTGGCCATAGAGAAATCATTATCATTTAGTAGGTCAGTCTTTCTATAAGCGATACAGAATGGATCAATAACAATACTCTGCATGGATGAATGAAGGTGTGAAACTATTTTTATCATGAGAAAGCATTTGTATGTAAGAGAAAGTGACTTGAAACTGGGGAAAATGGGTTGAGGAATTAACTTCCATTCTCAAGAAAACTAGTGGTGACTAAATGAATCAAACACAAATTTCATGTTCGTGCATATTTGAACTTTAAAAATGTTCAAAACCCAGAGGCAGATCAAACTCCTGTGGCATGATCTGTCTCTGATAAAACTTTACCTATCCTCTGCATAGCACTTCTAAAGAGATTAGGAGAATAAACTGAAACCTCTGGATCATCGCAAGAAATTTCAGTACAGAGCAGCAAGAATTTGCCCTATATCAGGTTGGATCTGTTGTTAAGTGGGAATACAAATAGCTCATATTTCCAAAATGTCAGGAGACATAGATGGTAAAGACAATATATGTAAGTCCCTCTTTTCCTTTTCTATATGGCAAGTAAATAATTCACAAGTCCATCCAGGTGAGTCTCAATGCAGTATCCATGTCTAAATCCAGGCTCAAATTTTCATTCAGGTAATTACCAACCAGTTGTTACTGCATCTGTATTGCCATTACTTTTTCTCTTCTTGATCATCCAACCCCTGTTGTGTAGCAAAGTTGTCTTCAACGAAGTTTCACTACCACTTCCTTTAGACATGAGGGCATGTTCTTATTCCAAAGATGACTCTAGTATGCCATCATCACCTCTCAACCAATGAAAAGAATTTTTGTCATGCAAGGATCCATGGACAGCAGCAATATTTAACAGTTTTGAGCTGGGAACAAAGCTAAAACTACCTTACTGGGCCACAACATAAGGTATAACACTAAGTTCTAGTGAGTAACTGAATGATGTCCCGTATCTTGTCTTAGAAGAAAAACAACTTAGAAATTAGTCACAGCTATTGAATCAAGTCATCTCTGACCATTATTGACAGTCCCGATTAATAGCACTGTCCAGTATCTGCCCTTCAGAGATGTAGACAATTTTTAAAGGACATTTTCTTCCTGGTCAAATGCATATGTTGAAGACATGGTAGCAACCTTGCAGCAACAGAAGTGATTCTGCAGATTAAGATTGTTTTGCAAAACAAATCACTGTTTTTCTCTAACAAGCCAGATTTGGTCAAGACTGGACTGGCTCCAGGGTGTTACTAGCACCAGTGTAAATGTAATTATGAACTTTCACTGCTTTGTTAGCATCTTGATAAAGGATGTGCAAAGGCAAGATGCCTTTAGCACCTTATTTGATCTCAGAGGATTTGCTAGGTTCTTTGGATGTGTACATACTCCTCCCACATCAGAAGACTTGAGCACATAACCCAAATGTTGCAATGCAGAACACAATGCTCTGATAGCAGAACTTTCCTAGAAGTAATCAAGTCCAATGGAAAAATCAAGGCGGTCAGTACTGTGTTTGTACAGAGTTACAATAGCATTCTGGATTCGCTCCAGCGCATCTATAAGCTAGCAACGTCTGTTAGTAAATGGATATGATCTTTGTCCATACTAGCCATATAAAAAAATCCTCAAATTATACATGTTTTGAGATTCAGATATCATGAATAGCATAGACTTATATAATTCCTGGAGGAATTTCCCCAGACACACATGATGATCAGTACCATAAATTCAGAGAATTCTAAAACTAGTTCTGCCTGCATATAAAAGCCAAATGCTCACACTCTAGTACATTGTCTTTAAAAGTTGTGGTCGAGACACAGGACTGGATCTAAAACCCTTGGCTGCTTCAGTCTCCTCAATCTTAGTCACTATATTACCAAAAAAAAAAAGTATGTACTAGGCCAGTAGGAACAAGATCTCTCATAAGTCTGGCACATCATAAACCCAAATAGTTGCCTGTATTCATAGCTATGTAGTCCAATTGTGTTACGTTACAGTTGCTCTCTGGTTTTTCATCAGATATAAAAGTTTTGAATTTTATGAATGCTGCCAGTATTCAGTCTATGGAAAATGAGTAGTTAAGCTTATTTGGTGGATTTTTCCATTATGAAAATGTGAATAATACGCATAGAAAGATATTTAAATTGAATACAGGAGCTATGTCAAACTCATTCCTATTTGAGATGAAATGTCATTTCTTTGCCAGCCTTATCTTCTTGCCATCGCTGAAGATGATCCGTCTTCTAAAATACTTGAATGATAGCTCTGTTCTTCTTTTAACATCTTCATTGACAAGCCTTCCTATACAAAAATGGTGATACTCTTGCAGACTTCTGAGCCATTTTTCTTCCCTTTAGTGTATAGTTTTTGCAGTATGTGGGCTTGTTCTCTTCACTGTATAACCTTTTTTTTTACTAGGTAATATGATTGTTTTTAAATTGTCTAGCATTATGAGGTTCTTTAGCTCCATTTAAGTGACAATGTGTCCTACCATCACATTCTTCATTTTCTCAGTGATTTAATGTATAATTTATTTTAAACAAGGTAAGGATTCTAACTCTGATGTGAGGAAATGTAGTTAAAGCTGCTGCTTCATTCTTAAATCACCCTGTGGTGTGTAGGTACTCTATTAAGAAAGCCACAGAACAGCGGGTAACCTTTTATCTTATGTTTCTGCAATGTACATACCATATGTGCTACACAGTCCACTGCATACACTATGTAAGATCACCCACTGTTCTAGAAGCCCTGCTGTCCCGAGGTACAACCAGGTGAGCTAAGTGTGGCTTACTGCCTGACTCAAATATATTTATTTGTAATTCTGAACTCTATACTTCTCGTAATAATCTGGGGTGTTAAAACAACTTCTTTTTCTTAGAGCACTTCCATTCTCCATTTTAAATTCTTGTTTCTGTACTGTGTTGAATCTGTTTTTCTGATGATATCATCTCATCATTTATATTAAAATCTGTCTAAAGCTTTTATGGTGTGAAGTAGAGATACTCTACAAAGTTGGTATGAACTTACTCCTTTCAGTGGCTCATTTTGTTGTTCTTGTTGACAAAGACAGAGACCTAGACTACAGACACAAACTTCACTATTGATAATGTTGTTAAATTAAATACCAGTGGAGTATAGTAGTATTGTGGGTTTTTTCCAGACCTTTTCTACATCAAATACGGTGGATTCCCAGCACTGCTTTATCTGGACAAGATGAAATCAATTCATTGTTGACTGAGTGCAGTATAAGAATGTACATACATCATCCCTAACGTATTGTACATTGATTACTAGGCAACTTAAGTCACTAACAATATTATAACATTTTGGAATGCAGAGCTCTGCAGTCTCCTATAATACCACCATGCCAACTTTTTCATTGCAATTATATTCATGAGGTGTTGTTTCAGTATGAATTTGGGAATCTGGTGACACAGGAAATGGCAGATTACAAATACTTGGCTGTATACTTATCCTCCACCATTGCTTTATCTCTAGAATAATTCAGTGTTACTAGACAAACAGATGTGGTTTCCCCCCTTCCTTTCACTCTTGAATGTTGAAGCCAGTAAGTACCATTGAAAGTGTGTTGCCAATTTCTAAGCCTCTTTGACTCAGTCTTCTGAGACACCAAAATAAAAATAGAACGGAGACTGAGGTTTGAATAATTTCTGATTGTACATGTTTGGAATGGCCTATGAAATCTATGTAGACATACTGTAAACTGCAGTTAACCTTATTTTGAAAATTCATTGATCAAAGGCTCTCTGTCAGTATCTGATTAAGGGCCATTTAAGAGTACTGAAGACATTTCCTTCTGGTTAACAGCTCTGGTTACGGGGGTTCCTGGAGTGAATTTTCCTGTAAGCAGACAGGCTCGTCTCCAGGCTCCATCTGAAGCTATAGAGTTTCTCAATGGCAGGGCTTCCTGTTGTTGAAGGCTACTATTCATTCACAGCTTGTAAATCAGTAGCTTGTAAATCAATGGATGAAGAAACTACTGTTAGAGAAATGTTTCTCAACAAACTCCTTCATCGTATGTGTTTTCCCAGGGTATATATTCCATGGTCATGGAAAAATGACTAAAAGTTTACCATGTGTAACTGACCCTGGAGGTGGAGCTAAAGGGCTATATGCTCTTCAAGCCCTAGGAGATTTGGTTTTGCCATTTTAGTGTTGGACTTATAAAAATGTATTGGACTCAGTCTTTTTTGTTTTTCATTTCTAGAAACCGACATGAGTATGTTTGTCTTACTAGTCACAAGAGCAATAATTGGAGCGGCACTGAAGGTCTAGTGAGAAGAGGAGGAGTAGGCAGAAACCAGAGAAAATAGCATTGGGCTCACTAAGTACCAGTTTTCTGGCATGAATTACTGTCCCCGTGTTGGCCAGCACTGCCATGAAGCCTGCTGCAAGAGTACAGTCTTGTTGCTATCAGTGGGTGTTGCTACTGTATGTAACCTGTGGAGAAAAAGAGGCTAGAAATGCCAGAAAACCTTAGATTACTGTAGCAAAAATATTCAGTGTACAAACATCAGGAAGCCTGTAGTATAAAATCTGACAAGTTCCCGAATCACATTATCCTACTCTTATTCTGTGTTATTTATGATGAGGTGTATATGAGCTTGAGAGGTTGGGCTACATGTCTCTCTCATTATTAACCCTTTTGCTTTAGTGTGTATTAAATTTCTGTCAGATTGGTAAAATTCTGTATAGTATGCTCTGCATGCTCGACACTGGACTTGCAAAATCCCACTCACCTGGGACAAGTGGGAAGCTGTCCTGGGTAACATGGGCAATGCCATCAACTGTTAATGAATGCGAGTTTCCATTAAAAAACAAAAAAAAACCCACCCATTACAACTACAACAAGGACCTAGAAAACATGAACAGCAGGTTGCTGGTGCTACAGCCTGCTGAATGGGGTTTGAGGTGCAACTGCTGCTGTTACATTTGGGGGTCTATAAGTGGGAGCTCTGCTCACTCTGCCTCAGTTCAGAAGAATAGGAGATCAACTCTAACAGCCCTTGAGCAATCCACTGGGCTCACTCTACCATGAATGTGTGGTGTGATGATCAGGATTTTACTCTGTGCTTCCCTTCTCCTGAGTCAGGGCTATTCCCTTCGAACCCCTGGCACGTTGAGGCCAGGCCTAGAGTGCTGCTCTTCAGCTGTCATCTCCTGCCCAGCACCAAGAGGGAAGGAATTTGACCACTGTTCCTTTCCAGGGAACCCAAAGTTGAGGGAGGACCTGGGTACCACCTCTGGCCACTGACCATGGTGGTGTGAAACCCCCTGATATAAGGTGTAAGGATTATTGAGTGCCCAGGACAAGGGGTGTAAGGAACACTGGGCCTGAGTTGGGGGCCAAAGACCTGGTATAAGGTCACTGGTCCATTGTTTCTTGGGCTCTGTTACCCCAGAAGGGGTGGGAATCAACATGATCTGGACAGAGGGCCAAGTCACAAAGAGAAGCCGACCACCGCAGGGCCAAAGCAGCTGTTGGCAAAGGGTGCCAGAGGAAAACCTGTTATGACGTGCCCAGCCATGACAGGATGTGCAGCTGGTAAATTTTTCTTCTACAGTCCCTAAGACTAAGTCATGTCTACCTAGGAGCTTGAGGGGAATGCCAAGCATAGGTAAGACAGCATGCATATAGATCTCTGATGTTAAATACATTTTATTGAATGCTGTGCAACTTTTGGCAAATCATACTTCGTTTTGAACAAGCTGTCCAAGTCACCATGTACTATTATCATTTGCAGGCCCCTGAAAGGAAACTCTTGCAAATGGACCTGCTATATATCATGGTTAGAAGTCAAGGGGTTGGAGAGTGGTTGGTTGGATTGCACTAACCATTTTTAATTGTGGGCTCTGACTACAGGACAAAATTCCAAGAGGATATGGGGAGTAGAGTTGGTCAGGAAATTGTCCCTCCTTTATTGCTTCCCCCCGGGCCCCAATTTTTTGATTATTTTGGCAAAAATTGAAAAAAATTGGCAGAAAATGGAACAGTTTGCTTTGGAAATGCCACTGAGAGTATGTCGTGGAAGCTGCAGTTCATGTGCCTCATGTCCTCATTCTCCTTTTGTAGGCTGCAGATCCTTGGCTGGACTAGATTTCCCATAAGGCACAACAATCTCCCTTCTTGCTCATGAGACCTGTATTTCAACTGGGGTGCCTAGCCCATAAGGGAGAATGGGGACATGAGCCAACTGACCTACAACCCCATTAAGGCACCACAGCAGCATTTCCAAATTGAAAATGTCAGTTTTTCAAACCAAATGTGTTTTTGTTTTTAAGCTGAAAACTGAAACTTTGTTTTTTGGGTGCTTTTTCTGGGGTAGGGGGAGGGGCGAGGTGTAAAAAAATTTCATGGAAAATAGACACTTCTTGTGGAAAATTTCAGTTAGTCAAAAAGTCAATTTTTCATCAATTGTATGCAGTGTAGTTGTAATTGTGTCCCAGGATATTAGAGAGACAAGGTGGGTGCAGTTATATCTTTTATTGGACCAACTTCCGTTGGTGAGAGAGAGAAGCTGTCAACACAGAGATGGCTCGAAAGCTTGTCTCTCACCAACAGAAGTTGGTCCAATAAAAGATATTACTGCACCAACCTTGTCTCTCTAATATTTCATCAAAACAGTTTTGACAGAATATTTTACCAGCCCTTGTAGGGAGCCCAAAAGCCCCAGCAGGGAGCAAATAAATATGCACCAGCAAAGTTGTAAAACATTAGCTCAAGATATCTGAGGTTGTTATCTTTAACTTCAATTGGTTTAGGCCTAAAAGAAATGAGTCTCTGATAGCTTTAGAAGAGGGAGAAATGGCCTGATTGCTAAAGTCTGAGTTCACACAGAGGTACATACAATATAGTTATACTTAAACAGTGGTCTTGACACATCCTCACATGGGAGGAAGTGGTCTGTGTTTGTTGCATGAGGCAATACCTTCCTCTCTCACTTTTTTTGGGGGGGTGGGGTGGGGATGAAGGTGGGATAGGAAGGGGTGCAGCTTTCATCTCCTTCCCCTTTGGGACATTTACCAAAAACTTGGAAGAGTAGAATAATTAATCATACATGTTAGCGTCTCTTGCAGTGTCTAGAGATTTGTTGTTTGCCATAATGCTCAGAGGTAATAGATATCAACATACCCGTGTGATACAAAATATAACAGTGCAGATGCCTGATCAACTAATGTGGCAGGCCTCAGAGCTAAAGAAGCAGACTTAGGTGATCATAATGCAGAGAGCTGGAGTACAATAGCTATAGTGAAAAGAGGGATTTTTCAGCTTTTCTTTCACTTACTATAATTCCAGGATTTTTCAAATTTTACAGTTGCAAATAGTAACTAGCTAGTTATTTACCGTGAGCCTGATTCTGTTACCCATACTGAGCAGTAGTTACCTTACCCCTTGAGTATTCAATGGGACCATTCATTGACTATGAAGCTACAAAACATGGGTAAGGGAGGTAGAATCATGTTCCATAAAATCTACTGATAGCTTCCATTGACAATTGGGGTAGATTAGCTAGTTCAGATAAAGACCCCAGGCTTTCAGAGAATTACTCCATGTGCTTAACTGTACACACTGAGTAGAGCTATTGCCCAAAGAAAGTATGCACATGCAGAAAGTTTAGTGTGTGCATAAATAATTGAGGAGTCAAGGCCATAGAAGAACAAGCTTCAAATCTTCATCTGGCACTAGAACAGAATTGAACTTCACATGCAAAAAGAAGTTTGGATGGCTGTCTTTCACCATGATTTTTCATGTTCACATTCCTTTCCATTTCCTAGTTTCAGCAGAGAATAGAAGACAACCTGCTGAAATACCACAACCATTAGCAGGAAGCACTAGAAATCTTGCAGAACCTTGCACTCTTAATACTTCCAACCCAATTGTGCAGACCAAAGAAGTTCAGTAAAGAACCTCTCAGTTAGTGTGGACACCCAAAAGTAAACGCCAGACATTTGGGGTTCACCAGGTTCTGTCAAGTATTGGATGCTAGTTGTTACTTCTCTATCTTCTTCCTTTTAGCCTCTTAAAATATTTTTCATATCTTCTGTGGGCATATTCCCTTCATATTTTGGAGCATCTTGACTGAAGTATTCAAACTTGGCGATTCCTAAAATTAGGCATCCAAATCCATATATCAGCCCCAAAACAAGTGGCCTGACTTACAGAGATGCTGAGCCCCCATTGAAGTCAATAGATGCTGTTGGGTGCTCAGCACCTCAGAAAATCAGGTCACTTTGTTTTGGTGCCTGACTCGAATATGAAAATGTCAGCCAGATGTGATGCTATATGTTCTGCATTATTCCACATTTTTCCATTGAAACCAAGTGTATTTTCTTCAGTTCAGGCATGCTATGACATGTATCTAGCCAGTTTCTCAAATTTCTTCCTATCACTCTTCAAAATTGGGTCTTAGTCATAAATCCATGTAGACATAGTTTATTTTTGACCCATTTGAATCAACTTAGGTACTAATTACTTTTGATTTTTTGATTACTGTCTAATCGTTTTGTGGCTACATCGCTTGACCCTAATGACTCAATATTTCTAATGTGATTAGGGCATACTGGGCATTGGTTAGACTAGTTAGTTCTCTTGATGTAAACTATTCCTGGAAGAGCCTTTAACATGACTGTCAAAATAATAGTTTCTTAGATCCATCATCTTAATATAAGAAGATTGCAGGAGATATTGTCTAAAGTCATGTTCTGATTGGCTGGCTGATCCTTTTTGATGTCACAGCTGTTGACCAAGTTCCAGTCATGTACAGTTGGTACCTAATCACTAAAAAGGAGGAGAGATTTTATTGTAAATAAATAAACACAATAAACTTATTGTAACTATTTTTTTCATAGTGAGAGGATATGACACAATCCTTTCTTCCTGAAAAAATTGTTTTTAAAAGTATAAAAATAACGAATAGCAACAAGCCACTTTGGGTGTGCATCGGTGGGCAAAATCTGCCCCTTTGTGTGTGTGTTGATGTCACTAGGCATAGCTACCAGGTAACTTGGGGGAATGAAAGGCCATAAGTAGGGTGACCAGATCACCCAAGTCAAATATCGGGACGCGGGGGGAGGGAGGGAGGGTGACGCGGAGGGGGGCGGGGGGAGGGGCAAAAAAAAAGAAAGACACCCTTCCTCCACAAGCGCTGGAGGGAGGCCCCGGAGACGCAGGGGAAGCGCGGGGCCAGGGTGAGTGAGAGTCCAGCCTGGCCCCGAGCAGGCAGGACTCAGTTGGGTGGTAGGGAGAGGAGGGGCCGGCCCACGGGGCCAGGCAGTGACTGTTCTCCCGCCCTGGGCAGTGGGACTCGGGAGCAGCCGCTGCTGCAGCTCCCACTGCCGCGGGGGGAGGAAGCAGCCGATGGCCAAGCTCGGCGGCTGTGGCTCTGGCGCCCGGGCCTGCTGCAGGGACCCAGCAGCGTGCACGCTGCGCCCAGCCCAGCCCCTGGCCAGTCGCGTCTGGGCTGCTGTCCAGCTGGTGCTATTCCTCGGTGGCCCCGGGGTGGGGGCAGCAGGCCCCAGCCCCCACGTCCCGCTCGGGTCCTGCAGGGGAACAAACGGGGCTGGGCTGCCAATCCCTCCGCCCCAGGGCTGCCGCGGGATAGCACCAGCTGGGCAGCAGCCTAGGCACGACTGGCCAGGGGCTGGGCGCAGTGTGCACACTGCTGGGTCCCCGCAGCAGGCCCAGGGTCGGGGGGTTCCGGCCCAGGCGCCAGAGCCGCAGCCGCTGAGCTTGGCCATCGGCCGCTTCCTCCCCCGTGGCAGTGGGAGCTGCAGCAGTGGCTGCTCCAGAGTCCCACTGCCCAGGGGGGAGAACAGCCGCCGCCTGGCCCCGTGGGCCGCCCCCTCCTCTCCCTACCACCCAACTGAGTCCTGCCTGCTCGGGGCCAGGCCGGACTCTTACTCACCCCGGCCCCGCGCTTTCCCTGCGTCTCCGGGGCCTCCCTCCAGCACTTGTGGAGGGAGGAAGAATGGTGAGCTTGGGGAAGAGGTGGGGATTCGGGGAGGGAGCCAATCGGGGGAGGAGGGAGCGGAGTCGGGGCGGGGGGGGCGCGAGCACTTCTGGGATCTGGAGCATTTCCTTGTTTGTCCAGTGTCCCGACCGCACATCGGTCGGGACGCGGGACAAACAAGGAAATATCGGGACGTATGGTCACCCTAGCCATAAGTGCCAATGAAACCCCCCTGCTCTGGGTCTAAGTGAGCCACAGTAACTCCATCTTGTGAACCTTAACCTACCTACATGCTGACAGCCTAAAAGCAGAATATGTAACAGTCAGGACGGGGAAGGGGCGGGGGGAGACTGCGTGCGCATGGACCTACAAGGCCAAAGATAAACATGCGGATGAGAACTTCTCTCACATGCCACAATGTACTGCCTGCTGTAACCGTTGTCGGAAAGGGAGGGGTAAGGGAGAAACAGAACAAAGGCTTACTCAAACAGCTTGGAATATAAAATGGGAAACTTGCTTGTATTTGCTGTGCTTGATTTGAGACATGCTGGTCTCCTAGTGCCTATTCAAAGCTCTTGAATAAATTTGGTTTGCTTCTCCACCCTGGTGTGTCTATTGGTGCGGCGCACACCGGGCAACGAACCCAGTTGCCCCCCTCGGGCCCTCTGGGCCGGCAACATGTGTGTCATTAGCCATGTGTTTTTTACCATATATCATTCTATTTCTTGTTTGTAAAAGATGTAATCCTAGAGTAAGTAGGAAGAGATACTGGAAACCTCACATTCCTGTTTATTTTATTGGATTCCATTTTACTGCACTGAAAACACCAGTTTGTTTATTTCTATTGGGCCATGTCCCAATGGATGATTTACATAGAAGAGCTCCTCCTACAGCCATGTACAAATATAGATTCAGGGATCTTAAGGCCAGAATAGGCCAATACAACCATATAGTTCGACCTGTTGCATGCATGACACAAGCCACTGAATTTCACCCAGTAATTACAGAAGGGAATCGTTCTTCCTTACTATGTAAATGAATACTGTGAAGCCCAACAACTTGGGATTGAATTAGAGCAAATATTTCAGAAAGGCATCCAGTCTTGATCTGAAGACTCCAAGTGATCATGAATTCACCACGTCCCTTAATAAGCTGCTCCAATGATTGATATGGCATATGTATTCTGTGACGAGGGTTGAATTCCATTCTTAATTATGGTCTGTGGGCTAGGGTAAAAATGTAGGACTCCATATTACCCTTGATCCACAGCAGATCTCCCACTAAATGCCAATGAGAGGCTTGCCCAAAGATTATGTGTGACTCTAGGACTTCTTGGTGCTATCTGGCAGAGGGCACAGGGATATGTAAGGATTATGGGGATCCCCTGGGTCTGGTATCTATATACTCCTTTGCCAAAGGATATCATGCAAGGTCTCTGCTGAAAGCCTGTGTCACATTAGTACTCAAAATCATTGTGAAATGTATATACAGATAATATGTAGGGAGTGTTTTTTATACTAAGGTCTGTAACTTGAGGCTGGTCACCAAAAGGTGAGAAACAGGTTTCCTTCAGCAGAAGATGTTTATTAGCCTACCTACATGTAAAGTGACTATTGTATACTTCACAGTGAACACTTATTTACAGGCTGAGCAAAATACTAATCTAGCAATTGCAGTCTCTAGTGGAGATTCTGAACAGGAAAATGCAAGCAGCAGGGGTGTGATGGCGGTGTTCACCGCACACCAGCCCTGAAAGGGTAAGATAGCTGAGAAAGGGTCAATTAGTGGGATAGGCCACACATGAGAGGCTTAGGCTGGAGAAGTAACCCCAATTAGAAAATGAAGCTCAGATGAGCCGCTGTGGGCTGGGCTAGTATAAAGCCAGGAAGCTGACAATAGAAAAGGTGGCAGTGACAGTCTGCAGCCATCCTCCATGTGTTGGTGAGGGATACAGGGAATGTAGGTAAAGAGTAGGAGCTTGTCCCTGAGGGAAGAGCATGCCCTGAAGAGCTAAAGGTGAAGTAGAAAGCCTGTGGGAGGCAGAGTTGGAAACAGCCCTGAGAGAGAGCAGCAAGGTTAGGGACTGAGCAGACCTTGGCTGCATGTTGTAGGAGTGGCAGTGCCTGGACAATGGGGTCCAGTGAGACCCCTGAAGGGGAAACCACCTAGTGAGCTGGCTGGAGAGGAAGCTGGAGCAAGAGAGGGCTGCAGAGTGAGAGAGAGCACAATGGGTTGAGAGACCACGGGGGAGGTGTCAGACCTGGAAGAAAACTAAACTCCAGAACAGCCAGGAGGAGGCATCCCCTGTGGTGAGTGAGTACCCCGTGACGGGGGTTATCCTGTTTGCAAGTGAAGACAATGGATTTTTGGACTATAACTGTACGGACAGAGACAAACTCTGCATCTTTGCCCTGAAGATGCAAGAGCACAGCGTGAATTGCTTCATGAATGGAAGATCACAGCCTGGTTATAATATGCTGGAAGGGTGAGCTTTTGTGCAATATGACATGACAATATTTTGTTAAGTTTAGGCTCTAGAAAGTGTTTTGATTTTATTTTATATGTTAACACTTTGTTTTCAATATTTCTGTCTGATAGCCTATGAATTTCTGTTCTTTGTTAAACAAACTTACACTTTCTTCCTCTATAAACAAATCTAAGGGCTGTGTGTTGAGCAGAGCTGTGTACTATGGTGTATTGAGTAAGCTGGGGTATACTGTTTCCTTGGGAATAAAGGATCTGGGAATTCTGTGAGTATCCATTGGATCAGGGGCTGGACACTGCAGGGGGATGCTTGAAGGACTCTGGGGCTGTGTGCCTATTGTTAACCTGTAAAGAGAAACTGGGGCCTGAGGAGGCTTTGAAGGCAGCCCTTGTGTTGCAAGAGGCTGGTGGTGTCAGGGAGCTGACCCCAGCTAGGTGCAGACAAGGCTTCCTCATGGAAAGGTCAAGTGTTAGCGAGGTGCCTTCTCACAACCCTGGGTATCCCTAGGAAGCATCATATTAGGGGTAGAATGTGTATGCAGTAACTGAATGTATAGTTCATTATTTGTTCAGTGACTTACTGTCACATTTTGCATCGTTCTGTGGGGAAATCTGCTCGCTTTTAGGACCAGTGCTACTTCTGCCTTTTATTTCACTTCCTTCTCCATCCTCCTTTTTCTCTATCTCTCTCCTCTTTGTTTCTTCTCCTTTCTTCTTTCTACATTTCCTTCCCTCCTGTTTAAATAAGGACGAAGTTAAGAGTCTAGGATTTAGTTTGTCGCTTGTTGCTAAAACATACATTTAGGGGGCCAGTAATAATAAAAAGCAAATCTGAGAGCCTTATTCAATTTTTTACTCAGTCTTCTACTATTTGGGAGCTTGTATGGGTGAGGAGCAAATAAAGTCCTGAAAAACTTGGCCCAGTAATATTATATTATGTTATATAACAACTTCTTATTCTTGAAAGACCCCACAGGAATTAATTTAATGCATACAACAATCACATCAGAGTAGACTACTCCCTCACCCCAAAAGCAATGGGAGGGAGCTGTTGATCAGACAGCAAGGGATGTGATACAGTGCTGGGGAGGGGGAGGTGAGAGCACATGGTTATTAGGAGGGGGGATGGCCCCTCCTCAGGTTCTCTGCCTTCTCATTGGCTGGGGTTGGGCGGACCAGGCTGACTGACTGGCTTTCATGTGCCACCTCCTGCCTATTGAAACTCTCCTGAGCTTTTCAAAAGCCTCTTATCCTTGCTAACTGCCCCCCCCTCCCCTTAGGTGTAGTAGGAGCTGTGTTTTAGGATGTGGTGGGTCTGACCAATCACCTGTTTTGGGATCAGGAATGAATCATTCCTATTGAGCCAAATTGGCCACGGTCTGGTGAGTTGATGGGTTTGTTTGTTTGTTGTTTGGTTTTTGGTTTGTTTTTTCCCTTCCTCCCAGTGTCATGAGGGCAGAGCTGGGTTGGAAGCATTATGGCTTGAAAGTTTAACATTAGGAAAGGTGACTGTCTACCTCCTCGCAACTTGCAGGACACAGATCAAGGCTAAAAAGGCCTGCTCTTAGAGGTAAAAGAGATCTGGAATTTTTTGGTGGACCATGTGCCTAAGGGGGAGACCTGAAAAGGTGACCCAAAATCTTCACAGACTGAGCTCTCCCCATGTTAACCTCTAAGCCGCCCTTACAAACACCCCCCCCCACACACACACAAAGGGAGGCTGGGAGGATTCAGAAGTGAGTTGAGTGTGAAGCCTAGGCATAGGTGGGTCTATCCAGAGTTGTTGGGTATATGCTGGGAGCCCTGTAATCCCACCCTGATAGCTGGATGGTGATCAATTAATCATGTCGCTTAAATCCCCTGGGTCTGTTGTTCATTTGCCTCCGTGTCCTGATCAAATCAATCTGTTAAACCTAAATACGTCATAAGCTTTATGTAGCATTGCCGATCTTCAAAGCCATTCACAAACCTCAACTAATTCTGGTAAAACCTCGGTGGGGTGGGGGTGGGAATTCATAGTTCTTAGCAGTCAATGTATTAGTATCATTTTGAAATCTAAAGGGATTGATGTTCAAGACTCTCTCATTTTAAGAAGAGAAGGGAACTGTGGTGCCCATTAGTAGGACGGTGACCTCCATGGGATGCTGGCTGAGCGAGCCAAGCATGCTGCTGCTAATGCAAATCCTAGTCAGGAGCCAGCGGGAGACATTACATGTATTAATCAGTTCTTACAGAGCGGACATGAATGTTCAGCCAATATGTATAGTTTGCCCTATTTGAAGTGAAACTGGAATTGGCTAAAAGAAGTAGAGAGAAAACAATCAACTTGCATGGATTTGAGCCCAAACCACTGCCGTTTAGCTATTGACTCCTCTCTTCTGTTTATATTGCACCAGCACAATGGACTCTAATCCTGATTGAGCCTTAAGGGAACTATCACATGTAAATGTTTACTAAATAATAATCATAGTTATCCAAGTCTGCCAGAATATCATTATTAGACTGAGGTGGTGGTGGGGGAATGCTAATAGATTTTCACACATTAAAAAATGTTCATTTACTATGAGTGTCAATGAGAGCTCATAATGACAAACCTTAAAAAAATGACAACAATGTATCCATTATTCTTCATTGGTACCTGTTTCCTCCCTTTTCATTCTTCGGCAGTCATACAGTGTCTGTTTTCAAATGGCATATGTAGCTTTTAGTAATAAAAGCAGTTACCGTAACCCTCCTTTACATAAGTAACTTCAGCAGTTGTCCATAATATCAAGTAGAATCCAAAAGTATATTTTGAAATACTGCTACCCTTGGATTAGAATTCTCTCATGGTTGGGCTGTTTATTTGTAACGTTCTTCCCCCACTCCCACTATCTGTGGCATCCAGTATTTATCATGCTGAAACTGAGATATTTAAGAAAGGAAATTCAGCATCCATATCACAGTGATAAGTCGTATAAACAGAAAATGTGTCTACAGAACTTTGTGCAGAACAGCTAATTAATTTACGGTAAAAATAATGAGCAAGGTGACAGAGTTGCCAAACTCCCACAGGAATACATTACACTTTCTCAGTCTTTGGAATGAAATAGCAGTAAGTAACTTAAAGATTCTGTTTCAGTGTGAGGAGACGTCAAGAAGTCTGTCAAACCTTACAAGCTTTGTTTATACCTTTGGAAGTTTTTTTGAATGCAATCTCTATCAGTTTAGAGTTCCACAGACACAGTTATGCAGTAGTTGTTAGCAGATCACATTTGTTCTTACTATCTTATTGGTCTAACCTTATTTAAATGCCTCTGGAAGCCTCCAAGGTGCTGTCTTGTCACCTGTCATGATGACAAGCCAATGACAGCTGCACAACATGGCTTAATTTCTCCCTTCTGCGGCGGGGCGGGGTGGGGAGAGAGATAATCATTTCACAACCACCAGTACTTTTTGATGGATTTTAAGATCAAGATTCAACACATAAGGTTAAACCACACCTGCCTGTTCCTCACTGCCAAGTTTGTTCGCTCTTCCTTTATACATTCAGTAAAATTAGCATGTGTAAGGGACGTTTCAATAAAATTTCTCTGATGCTAGAATGTTATGGTAAGAATGAGACTTGATATTTGCATGGGCAAAAATCAGGGAAGAATCTGACCCATAAATTCTAATTTGTTCTAACAGAGCTTATCGGTTTGTAAACCTATCAGTCCGAAATGTCAACATCATCAGTTTGTCTCCGTTCCACATAAAATTAACCCTGAGTTGTGTAGGTGTCATGAAGCAGATACATATCTGCTACTATAAATAAATATACCAGGAAAGTATATTTCTGCTGCTTTTAGAGGTTTGTGATATTTGAGTTGTGTGAACATGGATCTCTCTGCCATACTCATTCTGGTGAGTAAATTCAATATTTTTATACAGTTAAACAAATCTGCCCTACTAAGTAGGGTAAGGTTGACTTAAATTCTCAGTGGTCCAGTCTCAGTCTCTTCCAAACTTAGTCTTCTCTGCATAGCTGGAATCTGCAAATACTCATCCTATGTACTTCAGCTAAATCTTTCACTGGCAGAAGGGGGAACAATTCCATTGAAGTCAAAGCAGTTTCTCCCACGTGCTGGAAACGAATCTGACCCTTGTTTTTCTGACTGTAGAAATGGAGTTTAAATTCCAAATTATTGTGATGGATGGTGATTCTGCAACGTTTAGAAGTCCTGTTTTAAGGCATATAAGCCAAAATAGAAAATGCTCAGGTGTTTATATTTGTGGAGGGCTTTTTTTGGTGACGATTTTACTGTTCAATACGCATTTGTTTTCTTCCTTTGTCAACCACTCCAGGGGGTGAGGATCCCTTGGTTCTGCTCCCTCCTCTCAGAATTTTAGACAGTCACACTGTCAGCTGCATTGATATCAAGCACTGGCAATGGCACCCAGTCCTGATGCAAGATCTCATTGTAAATGTTCAGCAGCTCTGCTAGCCCTTGGCCTCAGTGAGGAGGCTTCCCTTCTCCCTCCTCCCAGGCTTAAATTTTCACGGCAAGCCATATGGGGTTTCTTGATTTGGGGGGATTAAGCATGAGCCTTTGATCACTATGGCCCTTATTTTTGTGCACCCCAGAGCTCACAAGAGGTGAGAACAGCTTGGACAGTTCTATTTCACATCAGGAAATTATCTGTGATGAGCAAGAATCACTGAAGTTCTGCATCTGAAAGTTTCCACTGGTTAAATTCACCCAAGTGAATCTGTTCCTTACTAATCAGATCAGTGTGCACATCAAATAATTCAAATTTTGCTGAAAATTATTTTGGTGCCACAAGTACAGAATATCTTCAGGTTAAACGTGGGTCATGAATTCACTTACACTTATAAAAAGCAACAGAGGGTCCTGTGGCACCTTTAAGACTAACAGAAGTATTGGGAGCATAAGCTTTCATGGGTAAGAACCTCACTTCTTCAAATGCAAGTAATGGAAATTACCAGAGGCAGGTATAAATCAGTATGGAGATAACGAGGTTAGTTCAATCAGGGAGGGTGAGGTGCTCTGCTAGCAGTTGAGGTGTGAACACCAAGGGAGGAGAAACTGCTTCTGTAGTTGGGTAGCCATTCACAGTCTTTGTTTAATCCTGATCTGATGGTGTCAAATTTGCAAATGAACTGGAGCTCAGCAGTTTCTCTTTGGAGTCTGGTCCTGAAGTTTTTTTGCTGTAAGATGGCTACCTTTACATCTGCTATTGTGTGGCCAGGGAGGTTGAAGTGTTCTCCTACAGGTTTTGTATATTGCCATTCCTGATATCTGACTTGTGTCCATTTATCCTCTTGCGTAGTGACTGTCCAGTTTGGCCAATGTACATAGCAGAGGGGCATTGCTGGCACATGATGGCATATATAACATTGGTGGACATGAAGATGAATGAGCCGGTGATGTTGTAGCTGATCTGGGTAGGTCCTGTGATGGTGTTGCTGGTGTAGATATGTGGGCAGAGTTGGCATCGAGGTTTGTTGCATGGGTTGGTTCCTGAGTTAGAGTTGTTATGGTGCGGTGCGTGGTTGCTGGTGAGAATATGCTTAAGGTTGGTGGGTTGTCTGTGGGTGAGGACTGGCCTGCTCACAAGGTCTGTGAAAGTGAGGGATCGTTGTCCAGGATGGATTGTAGATCACTGATGATGCGTTGGAGAGGTTTAAGCTGAGGACTGTAGGTGATGGCCAGTGGAGTTCTATTGGTTTCTTTTTTGGGCCTGTCTTGTAGTAGGAGGTTTCTGGGTACACGTCTGGCTCTGTTGATTTGTTTCTTTATTTCCTTATGTGGGTATCATAGTTTTGAGAATGCTTGGTGAAGATCTTGTAAGTGTTGGTCTCTGTCTGAGGGGTTGGAGCAGATGCGGTTGTACCTCAGCGCTTGGCTGTAGACGATGGATCGTGTGGTGTGTCCGGGGTGGAAGCTGGAGACATGAAGGTAGGCGTAGCGGTCGGTGGGTTTTCGGTATAGGGTGGTGTTAACATGGCCGCCACTTATTTGTACTGTGGTGTCTAGGAAGTGGACCTCCCGTGTAGATTGGTCCAGGCTGAGGTTGATGGTGGGGTGGAAGCTGTTGAAATCATGGTGGAATTCTTCCAGGGTCTCCTTCCCATGGGTCCAGATGATGAAGATGTCATCAATGTAGCGTAGGTAGAGACGGGGCGTGAGTGGACGAGAGCTGAGGAAGCGTTGTTCCAGGTCAGCCATAAAAATGTTGGCATATTGTGGGGCCATTTGGGTGCCCATAGCGGTGCCACTGGTCTGGAGGTATATATTGTCACCGAATTTGAAATAATTGTGCGTGAGGATAAAGTCACAGAGCTCAGCAACAAGTTGTGCTGTGTCATCATCAGGGATACTGTTCCTGACAGCTTGTATTCCATCTGTGTGTGGGATGTTTGTGTAGAAAGCCTCTACATCCATGGTGGCTAGGATGGTGTTTTCTGGGAGGTCACCAATGCATTGTAGTTTTCTCAGGAAATCAGTGGTGTCACGGAGATAGCTGGGAGTGCTGGTGGCGTAGGGTCTGAGTAGGAGTCCACATATCCAGACAGTCCTTCAGTGAGAGTGCCAATGCACTGATACTTACACTTATGTAGTCATTGATCAGCAATGCACTATGGGCCTGATTCTCCACTGCCTCACACACTGAAATACATGGATAGGAAATCCACCGACTTATTACAAAGATGGATATATAATTCTGTGAGATCAAACTCAGAATAGCAGGTTTGAGAAGATAAATGTGCTTGTCCTCTGTTCTTATTTTATGAGTGCCTCTTATTAGATAAGAATTTTAATCCATCTCTGGAACAAAATTTCCAAACCTCACTCTTCTTAAAACCACATACAAAATAGGATGCTTGTTGCTGGCAGAGGCATGAAAACATTTTGTTTGGTCTGAGTGACTGTAAAAGTTTGTTTATCACACACCTAAATTTTTGATCACATTCGAGCTAATATTGTCACTCTTAATGTCCTTGATCAGTCCTTTTTCCAGTTTTCTAATACAATTTAGAGCATAAAGCAATTCATTCTCTAACTGGAATGATTTTTGAGTGTGTCTGTGTGAAAGAGTTAAACTACCTATATATTTTACTAGTGATGAAACAATATAGTTTGGAAAAAAAGTAGTGCTGTAAAGAATATTGTCGGCAGAAAGGCCATTACCACAGATACATTCAGTCTGTATGCTGCAGTCGGTTGGTAAATCTACAGGCTTTTGGTGTTTCTATGACAGACTAATTACATTTGCTTTGTTACTTTCTACATAATTGCAATGAGCACACAAATATATAATGGTGGCTTTCCTATCTAAGCATTTCAGTGATTTTGTACAAAACATTCAGGCTTTTTTTTTTTTTTTTTGAGTTAATTCTTCTCTGTCAGCTGAAGACTGCTCTGACATTTATCTTTATGTAATGAGATGCATATTAATTTTTTTCACTTCTAATAATCAAACCCACTAGCATAGGGGCACCAAAGGGCTCTACAAACAGCTCTGCTGTATGTTTTCTGTGTTTGCATTAAATGGGATGATCAGGTATTATTTGACACAGCAGAGTAGAGAATTACTATGTTGGCAATAACACAGAATTGGGGTTGAATCAGCATTCAGTGGACCATGGTGGGGAGTTCAAAGGTGGCTTTTCTGTGAGATTTCTGCTCCCCAGTCCTAGCAGTGGGGAGAAAACAATTTGACCCCATGTAAATTAGAGTGGCAGTTGTACTCCTTATAATGATACCCTATGGGGCTTTATACCAGCCAAATAATACCAGAGGGCAGCATGACATACTCCAACACACTCCATGCACCAAGATGCTATGAAGGGATGGTGCAGACCCAGCTATGCTTGCTCTATGCCAGTTGGAGATTTTCCCTTTCAGTGGTGGAATCTTCATTAAGGGCAGGTCAAGTTTACTTTGGCTGCCAAAATGTTGCAAATTGGATTGCATGGGACAGGACTTGGTCCATGGTGGCTGCCGTATGATTCTGCTATCCCTTCATTTCCTTCTAATTTTCTTAAATTTAGTGTTAAGTATTGGGTTCTAATTAGCACCTGCTCTATTGTTCAATCAGATTTTTTTTTAAAGGTGAAGTCAATAAATGAGCACTTCTTTTTTGGTCCATCCCAAGGAACTGATGCAGTTAAGCAGTGCCAATTCAAATAATTCCACCTAGAATCCATTCTACTTCTGCTAGTTACTATTAAACACTTCCCTGCCCCCTCCAAGGAAACAGCAGTGTAATAGTTTACACATATATTTAAACTACCTCTCCCAGCCTTGAAATTCTATTATAAACTAGGAGTCCATTACTATGCAATGGCAGATACTGGCACTTCTTTGAGGCTATTTTAAGCCTTGCTTTCTAGTTTATCAAGATTCTAGTAGGCGCCATCTTCAGCCCTGACTTGCAAAGACCTCGCCAGAACACAGTGGCTTTGAATCTCCTCTAATTTACCCTCCAGTGTAAATTGGGAGTAAAGGCACTGAAGTTAGCAGAGCCACGTGGCTGTGAGAGGAGAGTCAGACTTATTGACTCTGCTTACTGGTGTCATCAACTGCCTATTCTGATTTGCACACATTACCAGAGAAGGAAAATAGGAGCTTTTTTGTAACTCATCACTACAACTCAAAAAATAATCTGCACAGTCTATATCATAACTGGAATTAATATGCCAGCTTTCATCACTCTGTTTTCATTTGTATCTGCCTGATAACTGCCATCAACAGGCAAAATGATCAGTTGGTGGGTCAGTTTAACTGAAATGCTAAGAATGCAAAACAAGCTTAGGCTAAGCCATTAGAAGTGCTCAACAAAACAATATGTCTTGAGCCAATGGCGCTTACCAGACACCAACATCCTGATGTCAGCTGCCACATTCTGCCTACCACACAACAAAGACCTTGCCAGGCTGATTGCAGGTTTTATTCTCACATCGCTGGGTGCCTCTGTTGCAGAAGCACACATCCCCTACTAGAATGTATGCAAACCATGTTTCGTCCATGTCCCCAGAGCAACTGTGCCATGAGCCACTTACAAGACACACTTCCTGCTGACGTCCTGTAACCTCATGGCTGGCTGGTCCATAACAATAGGAGCTACAACCAGTTTACCCTGATGGTGCATTTGATTATGATGTCAGTGACTGCATTTAGAGCACATATGCACCTTTATTTAAAAAGAGAAAATGGGGAAAGGTTTGGGGAGGGGCATTAATTTGATCATTTACTTACTTATAATTACTAATCCAGGTTCATCTGTTTCCAAGTGATAACTGAAATAGGCAGTTGTCCCATTTAACTCAGCAGGTCCTTTATGTGTCCTGTTATGCTACTGATATTCTAGCACTGTAAATGTGGAGTTAATTACTTCCTTTGTAATATACAGACTGACACAGGGAACTGTTCTGTTCTAGTGCTTTAGTTTCATTCAGATCATTCAGGGTGCCAAATAACTTGGATCATATAACATGTGTTCATAGCATTTTTGCTTGTCATAGGCAGTTGAGTGGCAAGGTGTTGAAACCATGTTCTCCAGTTCCCTTTTCATTCCCCCCCCTATACTCTCAAATCACAGTTCAGCCCACACAGAGAGGTGCCCTCTGCAGGTCATTTTATATAGCACTGATATACAGAGCAAATACCATCCCAAGAATGTTTTCCAGTCAGTTTGTAGATTCTGTTTAAACCTTATTCATTGTCACCCTATCTGGGGAGAGGTTAAGACATCCACAAGAAACATTTTCTGGTGTCATGTCTGAAGCTTGTTATCCCCCAAATGGACAATTGCTCACATCATGAGTCGTCTTATACATTCACAGTAATAGAAGGTACTTTTTATTATCTCTCTGCAATTTTTCTGTACTCTTACCACCAGGGGAAAAAAATCAGCTCTTCATAAATTCTGGATAAGCTCTCCCCCCACCCTTCTGATCCATTGGGCTGAAAGCAGCCATTAATTGTGATTTCCCCCTCATTAAGCTGCCTATGGAGATCACGTAGAAACCACTATTAAGTTATGGATTTCTTTTTTGGTTGTGGGGTTTTTTTGGTTTGTTTTTCAGAGAAGCACCAGTAAATCTGGACCTTATAAAATGCAGCCATCAGTATTTTGTTTTGGTACATTAGATATGATGTATTACATCTGCCAATTTTGTTGCGTTCATGGATCTTGCGTAGTTCCTGGATACTCAGTGTCTGACATTTACCATCAATATAGCACCAATTAACTTTAAAATACAACTTAGTTGTTATTTGTGCAAGAATTCCCAGCTAATTGGTTAGTGCATGAGCACAGCATATTGTATTATTCACATGCTGTATGTGTGCATGTACGTATCTGGGAGAAAACCTGCACACGATTCATCACTATTAATGCCATTTTAACTTTTGATGCTTTTGCTTAAGAAGATTTCAGCTGACTAGATCTTAATATCTGCTGGAAATACTTGGGTGAAATCAGCAGCAACCTGACCAGATTATTGGTATAGTAATGACAAAAGTTTTTACTTAGGCTGCAACTCAGCAACCTAAATAGAGCATTCTTTCCCCATCCCCCAACTGAGAGTTGGGGAAAGCTGCATATCGGGCTTCAAACTCTCTCTCTTTTAAAGAGCGCTGTTGAGTATTTGCATTGCTGGGTATCTAGATGCAGTGGAGAGGAAGAAGCTAGTCTTTGGTAACCACTTTTATTTTTTTTAAGTATAATCGTCTCATCACTACTAAGTTGTTTTTTTAAGAGAGAACCCCCAGCACTCCAAGCGATCCAGTCTAACAAAACAACTTCTCTAGAAAACAAATGTTTAACAAAATACTTTTATCCAACTTGTTGAAACATGTCAGTAGTTCATATAACAGAATCAACAGGATTTTCTACCGTTTCTCACCCTTCTAGTTATTTACAGGTATGCCAAACTCAGTTCTGAATGGTAGCATTTTAAACTTACATGGCTCAGATGTAAGTGACTACACAAGGTGCAGGGCAGTTGAAAATCGTGGGTGTTATACTATATTACTGTACGTAGGCTCTACAGAAGAGTGGCTGCAGAATATTAAAGGAGTCTAAAGGAGAATGATGATGATTGTCTAGGTCTTGTATCTGTGAGTCTGTTTCAATAAAGAATTGACTTTAGATTGTGGTTCTGCTTTGAAAAGTCACCTTTGTCTGTCTTGTCCTCGTCCATCCCTCCACGAATGCAAGTCGACACCACACCTTTCTGTTTTGTTGCAAGCACATTCTTTCCATTTCTGGTAGGGCCGGCTCCAGGCACCAGCAAAGGAAGCAGGTGCTTGGGGCAGCCAATGGAAAGGGGCGGCACATCCTGGTCTTCGGCGGCAGGTCCCTCACTCCCTCTCGGAGGGAAGGACTCGCCGCCGAAGAATGAAGCTGTGTGGTAGAGCTGCCGCCAATCGTGGCTTTTTTTTGTTTTTGACTTCACCGCTTGGGACAGCAAAAAAGCTGGAGCCGGACCTGATTTCTGGCCAAAGTTTTGTCATGGGATCGGCCCAGCACCTTTTTGGTCTGCCCAGCAATTGCTTGTGGTCTCTGGAGATCCAGGCGCTGATCATAGAATCCTAGAATATCAGGATTGGAAGGGATCTTAGGAGGTCATCTAGTCCAACCCCCTGCTCAAAGCAGGGCCAGGGTGGATGAGGGTTGTCAACCTATTGTTTTGCCTGCGGACTACATGACCTGCTCATCTTCACTTTGCATCGTACATCACCTGCACTACATTGGTCACCTCTGTATGCCTTCTGATCTCCTCATTCGTTCTATGATCATGGAGCAATATCTTGCACATTCGCCTTTCCATGGTTCTCTGGGTGACAGCCAATTTTTCTTCCTCCGCTTTTGTCATTGATCAGCTTTCTGCTCTGTGTATTCTTGCTGGCAGAACAGTGGAGTTAAACAGTTCTTTCCTTTTCTTCATGGGCAGTTCATCAGTTAAAGACATCTTTATTTTGTTGAGACTTGCCCATCCCGCCTTTCACCTCCTACTGCATAATGTGTGTTTCCCCCAACAGTTCAGCTCTCTGTGGCTACATCTACACTACTAGCAGTGGCATGTAGGGTAAGGGCATACTACAACTGCAGTGAAAACAAGCTGTGTCCATGCTGCAGTATGTCAGATGTCAGTAAAAGACTCTCCAGCAGAGCGGAGGCTGAGTCTTTCTTTCCCCACTGCCTTCCCCTGCTATAGACATTCCTAGTGTTGGGGTAGGGCTCCAGCCATGGGGAGCTGCCCCAACCTTTCCCCACTGCCTCCCCTGCACTGTGAGGAAAGGCTGTGGCAACAGGACCCTATACTGCTGAAAATAGCAGTGTAGATGGTGGGGACATGGCTTGGGCATGTATTCAAGTACATACCCACAGCCTTTAGGTGTGTCCTTACTCACCTAAGCCAGGATTCACTACCAGCATTTCTAGTCAGCATGCGGTGTTGACTTATCCCCATCTGAGTTTTGAGTCAGATTCATAGGGGTGTGTGTGTGTGTGTGTGTGACACACCAGCTTTGAATTCTCCTTAGTACTGAGAAGGCTGCACAGCAATAGGAGAGAGAGCTGGGTTCTGTTCTGGCTCAAACATAACAAAAGTGGTTAAATTCAGCTGAAGGGCCAAATTCTGGCCTTGTACACCTGGGTGCCCACACTGAGGACAAGAGAATTTCATGTAATCTTAAGAAAACAGAGTTGTTCAAATGTAAGTGGCCACCAGATTTGAATTTTGCGATCTATAGTAGTTTTGAGATATAGATCAGAAGCAACCAAGCTTCTTTTTCAACTCACAGGGTGATTTTTTTCTTTTCCTCCAGGACCAGCAGTTACAGTATCCTTTTAACTTTCACACTGAGCAATTTTGATCTCAAACATGAAATCCTATAGTGCCATTTTTACAGGGTTCCCTTTCAAAGTACAACATTCTATAATCCTCCTTTCCTATACCTGTCAGAATACAGCAATCTATACTATTGCATTTTGTTTATTGATTTTTTTTTAATCAAAATATAGTGCTCAAATGAAAAGGCAGAATATTGGGCAAATGTGGTACTTTGGTACAAGTCAGTTCATTTTCCTTTAGAAGCCTTTGCTTGTAACTCAAGAGGTGACAGTTTGCAAGAGAAATGGGCAGGATTAAATGAAAAATATTTAAAACTTCGCTCGAAAAAATGGCATCTGAGATGGACTAATTTGTTTTAGTAAAATTAAAGCCTTCCAAGAATAACACTGAACCCTAAACAAACTCTAGTTTTCTTTTAGATTTGGAAAAGATCAGTTACTTTAGAGAACTGCAACTGCCCCATCTGTTGTCTCTTGTGTTAACTAGATTTTAAACTTCTTGGGCGGGGACCATCTTTTTGTTCTGGGTTTGCACAGCACCTAGGATAACGAGGGCCTGGTCCATGACTAGGGCTCCTGGGTGCTGCTGTAATACAGATGATATGAGCTCAAATAAGGCAATGCTGAAGTGATTTACACAAGATCATATAACAACTATGTGTCACTGAAGTAACCTAGGCTGGAGATTTGACTTGCCTCTGAGTTCAGTGTTAGGTGCAATTATGCCCTCGGTGAAGAGGAAATTTGTTGCCATTGGTTACTCTCAAACGTGTCCCAGAATCCTTTGACACTGGTTGTAGTGATGCTATGAGCTGGTACAAAGGATTCGGGATTAGAGCTGTCTTTATCTCCTCTGGTCTGTATTTAAGGTTTCTGCTTCTAGTTTTTTGTCTCCAGTTCCTTTTCTTTGCCCCCTTATTTTTCTGGCCATTCTTTGACTTTCTTTGAGCCCCATTTTTGCCCTTCATACACCTTCAATTTTTTTCTGTGCCTCTATTTCCTTTTTACGGTCACTGCAAGGTCAGCTGCAGTTATATGAAAGGAATGATTTCAGCTTTGTCTGCAGAGGGAAACTGAGGAGGAGTAATCAATTTTCCTCTGCATCAGACACTTTAGGGAGCTGAGAAGGGAAACTGACTTGGATTGTTAGAGTCCTTTCTTCTTTGTAGCCAGTTCCCCATAGAGCGTGATACTGGAGGAAATGGATTAACACGTCATTTCCTTCTGCTTCAAGCTCTTCAGAGAGACAGAGCCACCTGCACAGGCAACTGGCTAGTGTTCTTTGGAAGTTTCCTCTTGTGGACAGCCCTATCAAGTGCCCCCTTTGATATTGTCCTTTAAGAAGTCTATGTCTGAAATTGGCTCTGCTTCCTTAAAATTTAGTCTAGTCTGGTGACATATGTTCTCTGGATTCTACATGAAAATAACTTTTTCCAAATGGCTTTTCTCTCTAGCCAATACATTTATAAGTAAAACAGTAGCTACTGTTTGTTCACTTGCACAATACGCCCGGCCGTGTTTTTATGTTCTCTGGCTTCAGTAATAAAAAAGTACTACAAATCTCATTCTTAGAGATCTGCTTACATTATTGATGATCCTGGTAAACAAACAGGAAAACAAATGAAAGAGGGCCAGTTTGGCTTCTGCTTTAATCATAACACACACACTGTGGAATAGCATCTGCCAAATGGAAAAGGTACACAACAAACCAAGCAATAAAGAAGAATATTGGCAGGGCAGCTTCTAACCTCAGTTCCAAAGACTGCCATAATTCATGACTCTGTTGACGAATAAGAATGGGGTCTAAACTGAATGCAGTTCCACATCATTCCCCTTCTATCCCTGTAATTGTAACACCATACCAAATATATAGAAGCTTGCAGGTAAATTCTCTCGAACACTGAACTATCCATTGAAATGGAAATCCCTTTGCTGATCTATTTTCCATAATAGTTATTTGTGTACCCTTCTGGTGCTGAGGTTTTAATAGGGCAAAGCAATTTTTACTGGCTCTTCCAGAATAATAGATTGCTCTAATTTTGTCATTTTAATGAGTTCCTCAGATGTTTGCTGGAGATTAGCACGATTTAGAATATTAGGCATAGAGTTGAAAGGCGTCTGTTGTTTGGAAGTTAGGCATATTGAGAGCTCTTGCCTATAGCAAAAAATATGTTTTGGTTGCTCGTATGGTTACATAAAATAGCATAAGCTATACCTAAGGGATTTTTTTAGTTGATTTCAAACAACTGAGCCGTTCTGGCTTTAACTGCAGCTGTCTGTGTTTACTGTTCCTGGGAGATATTGTAACCTCTTGGACTTTGATTATAAACATTTAGAAAATGTCAAATTAAACAACATATGTAGGGCTTGGGAAAAGAATAGTGGGCTAGAATAAGTTTCACCAATAGGTCACCCAGTACAAATATAGCCTTAAGTCAGTAGTACTTCAGGGACATTATCCTGTACTTATTTGGTGGCATATGTGAAGTGAGTTTGGTGGTCTAAGTCCTGTTCCTAGAAGATCACCAGTATGACTCACTAAATGGCACCCTTTTTGACACATCCACAGAGATCACACAGAATAAATGGAGACTGACCTACTCTCTTCCGTCTACAGGTGATCCTCAGCATTGCCAGGAGAATATGGGAAGTGGTTACTGTCCCATCTTTGCTGCTCTACAGATAAACAGAGACTTCAAGCTCATGGCAGTCCACCTGGCATCTTTCATGAGTACTACGTTGATTTAATTTTTATTTCCTAAATGTACTATACATTTGTATAGTGTATTTAGCCTAGGTTACCTCTTCAAAAGTATCAGAGGTAACATCTCCATGAATTAGGGTAACTATATTGCTGGGAACGGTAAGAAAATGAAACTGAGTCAGTGTCTCGGTTACTCTAATGATCCCTAAGAAGCCAATGTATTTTGGGAGTGTTACTTTGCATAACTAATCGTTCTTCTTACAGCAGTTCTCTTTGCTGGGAAACCACAGTGGGCATTTAGAGTTTGGGCTGTACTTTCATACTTTCAGAATTTTTGTTGTGTGATTGAAAAACTGGGCTTCTCCTTAGCTTTTGAAATAGCAAATGTAATGGAAATGACACAAGGTGTTCAATACCTAGGAATAACTTCTTCTTCCTGCTCTAGTTGGAAGAGTAAATGTGCTTTATGATTTGAGGTGTCCAAAATGACATATTACAGATAACTGAGCCACGGATTTCTTCCACTTATGTCTCAGCTAAAGAAGCTTGAGGGGCTAAACATTTAAAAATAAAACAACCAAGCTTCTCATCTTTCAGCATTTTGGCAGATGCTATTTTTGTACACCCTTCCCATCTTTGATTTAAAATGTGAAAGTTTTCTTTTCTCAGCAGGAAGAAGTAAGAAGCGTATACCTGGTAACTTCTGTGTTGGGCAGCCAGTCAGAGTGCAGGGTTTTACAGGAGTGAATCAGAATGGAGGCATTTGCATAAGTATTGTGTGGTGTTTGTAGCTCTGTAACTGATGCAGTACAGACAAAGCAAGGCCACAGTAGCCTGTCTGTCTGCAAGTAGAGCTGCCATTTTGTGTGGCAGAATTGATGGAGTATATTGGAGCAGGTCACACACCAGGCTCCTTTAGATACTTCCGTTTTTAACCCAAATCCATAATGAAGCTGTTCCAGATTGAAATGACATTGTCTTTGTGTAAGGAAAATAAATTTAGTAGTTTATTGAGAGAGAAATTCTATCTTCATGCAAATCCCTCAAACCTAACACTATGGGGAGACTGAGAAGAATTGTCCTTACTTCCAACTCTGAATTTGCCCCTCCAGACAGCACTTGGCAGCAATGCTTCTGTGCATTTATTGATCACCATTGATTGGCCAGCAATGATTCCGAACAGCACTGCGCAAAACCTCTTCACTAAAAGAAAAAAAAATGTTTGACAAAAATGGCTTATTTTCTAAACAAAAATGTTGGTTTCTGTCCACTTCGTTCTTTGACAAAAACACTTTATTTATTTTATTTTTTTTTCAAAATGGAAAATTGTTTGGGTTTGGTTTTTCCCTGAAAAGGAGTAGTGGGGGCGGCCAGCAGGTAAAAACTAAAAAACTGTTTCCCCGTTTTTCAGTTAATTCCCCCCCACCCCAACAGGTCCACTGCCAGGCCTCTGAGCTGGTTTGCCCAGCTCTATGAAGCAATAGTTACATCAGATCAGAGCAGGAGAGGAAGACCACCAATTTTGGCAGTTCACAGGATATGTCTACACTGGAACTGGAAGGTGTAATTTCCTGCTCAGGTAGACATACCCATACTAGCTCTGGTTGAGTTTAGTATGCTAAAAATAGCCGTGTAGCCATGGCAGCGCAAGTGGTGAAACGGGCTAGCTGCCCCAAGTATGATGCCCTCTGAAACCCTGTGTATGTACTCTGGGTGACTAGCTTGTCCCACCACTCATGCTACTGCAGCTACACTGCTAGTTTTGGCACACTTAGCACTATCAGAGCTAGCATGAGTCTGTCTGCTTGAGCTGGAAATTACACCTTCCAGCTCCAATGTCGACATACCTGTAGATTGATAGATACTTCAGGTAGGAGACTCAGAAGAGTCTCATAGAATATTAGGGTTGGAAGAGCCCTCAGGGGGGTCATCTAGTCCAATCCCCTGCTCAAAGCAGGACCAACACCAACTAAATCATCCCAGCCAGGGCTTTGTCAAGCCGGGCCTTAAAAACCTCTCATGATGGAGATTCCACCACCTCCCTAGGTAACCCATTCCAGTGCTTCACCACCCTCCTAGTGAAATAGTGTTTCCTAATATCCAATCTAAACCTCCCCCACTGCAACTTGAGATCATTGCTTCTTGTTCTGTCATCTGCCACCACTGAGAACAGCCAAGCTCCATCCTCTTTGGAACCCCCCTTCAGGTAGTTGAAGGCTGCTATCAAATCCTCCCTCACTCTTCTCTTCTTCAGACTAAATTAACCCCAGTTCCCTCAGCCTCTTCTCGTAAGTCATGTGCCCTAACCCCCTATTCATTTCCGTTGCCCTCCACTGGACTCTCTCCAATTTGTCCACATCCCTTCTGTATTGGGGGGGACCAAAACTGGACACAGTACTCCAGATGTGGCCTCACCAGTGCCAAATAGAGATCACTTCCCTTGATCTGCTGGCAATGCTCCTACTAATACAGCCCAATATGCCATTTGCCTTCTTGGCAACAAGGGCACACTGTTGACACACATCCAACTTCTCATTCACTATAATCCCCAGGTCCTTTTCTGCAGAACTGCTGCTTAGCCAGTCAGTCCCCAGCCTGTAGTGGTGCATGGAATTCTTCTTTCCTAAGTGCAGGACTCTGCACTTGTCCTTGTTGAACCTCATCAGATTTCTTTTGTCTCAATCACCTGCCAGTGAAAAGGCAGGAGGGGAGAGCACTCTGGAGAGTGCTGCACTCTCCAAAGTCTATGGAAGACCAAGGAGGGGAACATCTGCTCCCAGTTAATGTAATCCATGCTGGTTGAGTGCCTAGTCACAGGGCTTTGTGCAGCCAACACCTCAGAAAATCCGTGGTGCTGAATGATGTCAAGACACACACCTTGTCACATCACTGCATTGCCAACTCATGATTTTTTGGTGAGTGACAGGATTTTGGCGGTGACTAGAGCCAGTCTGGCAATGATCAGAGAAGCTCCAGCCTTCAAGGGACCTTGAGCCCTGCTTGGGGAGGGGTAACCCCTTCTGAGTGGCAGCCTACTTCACTTGCCCACCACCTCTGGGTAGAGCTGCCAGTCAGAGATGCTGAGGAAGGAGGCAGAGTCCTGTCTCCCTTGTCTCAGGAGCTAACGCCATTGTCATGGGGGGAGGGAGCAGAAGGAGCCCAGTAGGCATCTCAGGGAAGCTCCTCTCCCTCCTCCTCTCTGGCTCTTCTGCCCCTCTCCACTCAATACCAGGTCTGGCAAAGGGGTGGAGAAACCCTGGAGCTGTCCCCTGGAGCAGTCTGGAAGTGAGGGAGGGGACTCCTCTGCAGCCACCCCAAGCTTGGGAGAGGGGGTGAAGAACGCCATCAGCTTCAGGAGGAACTGAGTTGAGGTGGGAAGGGATGAGGGGGCAGAACTGATGGGAGGCTTGGCGGAAGCTGGGCAGATGTGGAGCAGGGGTAGAACTGATGGGGGATCTTGGGGGAGGGGGAGGATAGGTTGATTTAGAGGTTAGGCAGAATGAATTGCTGGGCAAGGGTCAGGGTGATGTGAGGGTGAGAGTGCCTGTAGTGGGAGCCAAAATCACCTTACCCAATAAATTTGTGTGGGCAATACTAATTATTTCATACACCCAGAAGGGAAGGAAAGGGAAGGGGCAGTTCAAAAATCAAAAAGACCAAACCCCACAAAATCTTTTTTTTTTTTTTTTTTTTTTAAGTTTGGGGGGAGCGGAGGTTTCTGACTCAGGGTTGGCAATACTGTAATTACCTCTCTGTTTCTGTGTGTCACGACACAGTTCTCTGAAATCCCTAGCTCTGCACCTCTGTCTTGCTGGGATGATGACAAAGGATACGTTGTGACCAGCTTTCATGATTTAATCACAAATAATGTGATTTTTGCTTTGCTAGAGACAACCTCGAGGCAAGAAGTTTCACTCTCACAATATTTACAGCCCTTCCCAGGGAAAAACTCCCTCTGACTAGCTGTCTTCCCCTCTTCCCTGCTTCCTGGTGAAGAGCAGGCAACCAGGGCTATTGTAGGAGACAGGCCGAGTGCTTCTATAGACAGACAGTTCCAACATTTCAAAGTTGGTTTTCATTCTGAATTGGAATGAAAAGTCAAAATTTCACAGTTTACTGCAGATTGGAAATTCAAAAAACAGATAGTTTGGAATCATCCAGATGTTTCCTTTTGATAATGTTGAAGCATAATTAAAAGTAAAATAATATTGTTATGAAGTGGGTGAAACCTGTTTATGGGTTGACTTAATACCTCATTTAAACTGATGTGTGAATGCACCCTTCCTTTAACTTAGTTGTGAGACAAAGTGCCACACCTAAAACAAGGACTGCGTCTGCCCAGAAACTAACACCATGTGGGTGGGAGATTCTACTGGGTATCGTGACCGGTGTGTGTGTGAGTGAGAGAGAACACATAGGCTTTGTCTACACTATGTAGCTTTTAATGACATGGCTGTGCTGCTACAGCCGTGCTGCTAAAAGGCGCGCAGTGTAGCCACTGTTTGTTGGCGGGAGAGAGACCTGACAGGTGTATGTCTAATCTGTTCTTAAAATCCTCCCATGATGGAGATTCCACAACCTTCCTAGGTAACTTATTCCAGTGCTTAACTACCATGACAATTAGGAAGCTTTTCCTAATGTCCAACCTAAACCTCCCTTCCTGCAATTTAAGCCCATTGCTTCTTGTCCTATCCTCAGAGGTTAAGGACAACCATTTTTCACCCGCCTTCTTGTAATGTTTTATGTACTTGAAAACTGTTGTCATGTCCCCCACTCAATCTTCTCTGCTCCACACTAAACAAACCCAATTTTTTTCAATTGTCCCTCCTAGGTCTTGTTTTCTAGACCTTTAATCATTTTTGTTGCTCTCCTCTGGACTTTCTCCAGTTTGTCCACATCTTTCCTGAAATGTGTTGCCCGGAACAGGACACAGTACTCCAGCTGAGGCCTTATTAGTATGAAGTAGAGTGGAAGAATTGCTTCTCATGTCTTGCTTACAACACTTGTGCCGATACATCCCAGAAATATGTTAGCTTTTTGTCTTTTGCAACAGTGTTACACTGACTCTCATTTAGCTTGTGATCCACTAAACTCCACAGATTCCTTTCCACAGTACTCCTTCCTATGCAGTCATTTTCCATTTTGTATATGTGCCATTGATTGTTCCTTCTTAAGTGGAGTACTTAGCATTTGTCCTTACTCAATTTCATCCTATTTACTACAGACCATTTTTCTAGTTTGTCCAGATCATTTTGAATTTAATCCTATCCTACAAAGCACTTGCATCCCCTCCCAGCTTGGTATCCTCTGCAGACTTCATAAGTGTACACTTTATACCATTATCTTAAATAATTGATGAAGATATTGAATAGAACCACACCTAGACTGATCCCTGTGGGACCCCTTATATTTGAATAAAGCAGCACATTCCCAGTCTGCAGTACTGTAAGTAAAGTGTCTTTTTACAAAAACTGGCCCATCAATTTTTTTAACGTGTGTTTAAATGACATATTTCTGCTGCTTCTACCTTTTTTTTCCTTTTTTTTTTTTTCTATTGGGCACCCAAGAACTCTTCCCTTGATGCTCCTTCACTCCTTAATTATTGGCCACAAAGTCTCTCTCCCACTGCTCCTTCTCTCCTCCTATCACTGGCCACCTAAATTCACTCTGTGCTATTCCTACCCTGTTCTTGCTGTCCTCGGAGATTCCCTACCCACTGCTCTTTGCTTGTCTCTTCCTTTGCCCTTCTCTGTAAGCCCATATAACTCGTACCCTACATGTGCAAAATGTATAAAGCAGTAGAGGATACTGTATAGATTTATATGTAGCTTCACCCTCCTTGTTATGTTTTATTTTAAAACACATCAAAGGTTGCCCCGATGTATGTGTGCCCTCTGGGTGTGGAGTTTATATTGATTTAGATTTTCCTCATACATTGTTTGACAAACACTTATGGAATAATACTGTAATTCTGCGTAGGTTCATGGCGATAGAATTAAAGTTGCACATGTAACATCAACTGTGGCATTGCCTGACATCTGAGTTCTTAAATTTGCAAGCTTAACTTTTTTTTTAATGTGATGAGGTTTGGGATATTTTTAATAGAGTAAGTATTAAGTATGATCTGTTGAGGTCTTTGGATAGTGCAGAATATGTGTATATATTTATAATTTACCTAAAGAAGAATTTATTTAAGAAATATTTAAGAAAAATGATTAATAGATGGAATGGGATTTAAAACTGCAGTGGATTAATCTAGAAGTATTACTGTACTTAAACAGAGGACACAATAGAAAAGTTGGAAGTCTGTTCTATCTATTTAGCACACTTTGTTCTAAAGGACACTTGAGTTTTGAATCATCACTTGGGATGTAGTTTTGGTTGCTAGCGTGGTATTTCCGTACAGGGCCAGCTCTAGGTTTTTTGCCGCCCCAAGCAAAACAAAACAAACTGCCGAAGCAAAAAAAAAAAAAAAAAAACCTCCTGGAATGCTGCCCCTGCAATTGTGCCGCCCCAAACACATGCTTGGTTTGCTGGTGCCTACTAGAGCCAGTCCTGTTTCCATAGTTTATTGCAACTCTGGTAAATGTTGCAAAAACAGAACTATCTTCATGAACTTATTTCTTGCAACCAAGATCCAACACGCAGGGAAGAACAGCTGAATATATTTGTATTCTGTACCAAAGCTTGTAAGGTCCAAGCAATTGGAGTCTAACCATAGATGAAATATATCTTGGTAAACTTCAAAAGATCTTTTTCTAGGCTTGTACAGGAATAAGCTTTGAGATGCACAATGTGCCACAGACCTAAGATTAGAATATATTTCATGACGTTCTCAGAGACACTCAATTAAATGTTTTCATCCTAGCAAGAATGTTTGCAGACACTGAGAATTAGTTTCAAAATGGAAAGTGATTATTATTTGTGTTACCTAGATAAGAAACACCTAAGGCATGATATCTGACTATAATATATGCTTGTAAAACAGGCAAATAAGAAAGAAAAGTACTACTTAATAGCGTTACAACTTTCTATTAAGATTCTGCCACAGGATCCTAGGTAGTTGTGAAATAGACCTGATGAGAAACACGTGAGTTAACCTTTCCGAATAATAATACCATCTGCAGGAGTTTCCCAGCCATCGGTGCTTGTCCCTGAAGACCATTTGTATTTCACACATTAATATTCATTAGGTGTAACACCATATGTTGCACAGCAGGATGTGCTGCCAGCAGACTGCTTGTCATAAAGCCAGATTTAATAAAGCTTTGTAAAACAAACATTATGATGATAAATACAAAATGACAGGTTAATTAAGACAATCTTAATTGCCATTTTCCATAATAACACTTGTTTAGTATGTATCTGTCTTATGCGAGTACCTTACTTGTTCAGCTTTCACTCTATATCTTTTTTCTTTCCAGGAGGGAATCTGTACCTTTGTACGATTTAAAGCACTTAATGCTCTGCTTTATTTAACACATTGATTAAAGACTAATAAATTGCTATTATACTCTGGATGTGCATAAGCTTTTAACTCTAATCTTGATAAGTGCAGCAATAAATTCAGCAAGAAAGAAAGGAAATAATTAAAAAAAATTCTAGTTAGGGAGTCTGTTTTAAAATGCATACATGAAATCATAGCTGAAAGTTTATGGACAGACACCATGCAGACTCATTACAGTGAAGACACAGTTTTACATTGAAGCTGCTCAGTGAAATAGAGATTCACTCTAACTGAAATTCAAGTTTTCCCATAGCAATCCATAGGAACAAATGGGCTTTCATTCTACTTCACTAGAAAGGAATTTTATTATATCTATGTTTCCATACACTGATAATTCCATTAGAGAGGAAGGACCTTCAAGATGTGAAACTATATTATGAATTCATGTGGATAAGTGATACCTATTTCTCCTCTTTCCCAGTTACCCTTTCTTGTGGGTGTTGCCAGATTGGCAATAAATAATCTTCCTCAAGCCTGTAAAGATGAACTGTTTTCAAATTTTCAGAAACTTGCCTGACTGTTGCTGGGTCTGCAAATTAATTTCTATATTGTACATGGTTTTTACTGTGTCGCTTAGTCACAGAACTTTGCCTATTCAAATGACAGAGGAAGATCAGTTGTTATGGGCACTTAGGGTAACGTCCTGGTCCCATTGATGTCAAATTCAAAATTCCCCATTGACTACAGAGGGAGAACTGGATTTTACCCATAGTTTTTACATTTTGGGGCCAATTTTTCATCCTGGCCTTAGCCATTTTGCAAGTGTAAGGAATTACAGGCACAAAATTACCCTCACAATTTAGATGAGTTAGAAAATTAGTCCCAGACTTTGCACTGATTGTGAAGACATCTAAATTAGCTAAATGGTGTCTCAAGTGGAAAACTGCCCACAAAATTTGAAGCCAATGGATGAAAATATTCTGACATGGTCTAAATACTTTTACCTGTCCTCTGCTTTATTTTAAGCATGATTTTAAAGACAAAGAAAATTGTCAGACAACTCCATGAGAGTAACCTCTCCCAAGCCAATATATCTCAGACAAATTTATATTAGGATTTTATTTGCTGAAACTACTTAAGATAGAGTAGGCTTTTCAAATTCACAGCTCAGCTAGACTCACTCTATGGAACTCGTATATTGCACATCTTTGCAGGGCAGTGTTTCAGAAATTCACATGATTTGCTAGTCTGTGGTCCCCTTTTTATAGACTATCTCCTCCAAAAACGTTTTGGGGGTTGGGAATCATGTCACTGCAAGTTATGAAGAACAATTACATTATTGACAAAACCAAGAATTCAAAAATTGAGAGTCAGACCCTCCCCCCCAAAAAATCTTCATTGGCTTAAATTATAAGATTTAAAAACGATAGGTTTTTTTTTTTTTCCTGTTTCCTTTAGTGTTGGAGCCTTTAGATGTCATGGCTTAAAGCTTTTCTCCACAACCACAAACATTTGAGCCTTTTTTCAATGAAAAGTGAGATTCTTACACATTCGCATGAAAGCAGGAGCTGGAGGTTTAAGAAAAACTTGATTAGACTCGTGATCAAAATTCTGAGAGTTGGCAGCACTGACCCTAGCAGGCATGGAATAAAACCTTAAAAAGATAGTATATTGTAAAGGAAAGCATTGTAAAAAATGTGTTTGTGGTGGGGGGAAAGGTTGTTATATGTCCTCTGCCGCAAGATAGAATTTTTCAAATGCACTACTTTATAATCACTTTTCCATCTCCTGCCTGAATATATCTCCCAGAGATACTATGAATCTCTCTTTAGCCTTGGCTTTTTCACTGGATGGTTTCAAATCTGTCCCTGTTTATCTTTAATTTCAAATCACATTTCTTCTCAGATTTCAAAGTTCCCCCTCTGACCCATTTCGGAGATTAGTCTCTGTGCAGGATGTGGTCCCCTCTATCTTTATGTTAGGCTTCCTCCTATCACTTACTTGTCTATCTTGCTCCAGGTCTGAACCATACTAGACCTATAACTGTTACTTTCACTACACCACTTCCACAAGCCTTTAATGCATTTGATGCTTTGGGTGACATTCACTCTCATTTCCCATAACAGCACATAGGGGTAGCGGTGAATAAAAGGTCAGTCTCCCTCTTGCCCAGCCTTAAAGGGTAGCACTAAAATGAAAACAATTTCCCCACCAAAGTTCAGTTTGACTGGGAAATATTGACTCTGTAGTGTAGGGCAAATGTTCTCCCAGACAATTTTCTATGGCAGTAGCTGAATCAGATAAAGAAAAACAAATGACCTGAACCTCAGCCCAAATCTTAAATTTAACTCGGTGCTTTCTTTCATTTACAAAATATTCATGTTAGCACCCCATCTCTCTCTCTCTCATGCACACACACCCTTTCCTTGAAGAAATCCATCTTGAGTGTCAGTGGGATTGAGAAATTAATGGACAAGCTGTTGCTTATACATTTCTTGACTTCTGGAGGTTTTCTGTTATTACAGTCAGGGCAATGTAGTCTAGGCTGTTTATGACGTGGGAAAGCCTCAGGGCATATGCACATGGATTCAAAAATCCAATCAAAACCCTGCAGACAAGATACCAGAACACCATGAGGAAATCTAGCTAAAGCTGGTGGGGTTGGGAGACATTGTAATGACTGAGGATAGGTAGTAGGATGGAATAAGGAAAGAAATAATGGGTAATGTTTCCCTCGGAGAAGGTGATGGGGGTGGGAGGGCAGCATGCTCTTTTCAGGTAAGTAGAGTCCTGCAAATCCATGGATATCCGCAGACCATTTTTGCAGATGGGGGATTGGATGCAGATGCAGTATCTGTGCAGGGCTCTAAATATAAGATCTCAAAGGCGGGGAAGTGAGACTGACTTTCTTTGCAGAAGTAGCTGCCTCCCTCTCCAACTGACCTGATAGGGCAGAAATTAATCACTTGCCTTCACACCCCTCCTGCACCCCTAGCCTCTGCACCCCCCCTTCTGCACCCCAACCCCTACACTGTGCCCCCTTTGTCCCTAAACCTTGCACCCCCTCCTGCACTCAACTGGGAACATGGACCTGGAGTCATGGAGTGCCTGCTGTCATTGTTCCTCTTCCCTATCACAGCCTCCTGTGTCCCTCACCCCTGCACCCCGCTCCTGCACCCATGTGTGGAAACTGACCTAGAGTCACAGTGTGCCTGTTGTTGCTCCTTGCTCCCCTCCTCACAGCCCCCGTAGGAGGCTGACATGCCAAGCCGAGAGGTGTTGGGGCTCATCCCAGGCAAGCCAGGGCAAAAATTAAGCACTGTAACCCTGCAATGGTAGTCCACTTGCATGCTTCCTCAGGGATAACAGTGGCTGGTGCAAAGAAACTGGGATTGCTGAGCTCTAAGTGTGGTGGCTTTATAAATCACAAGCTAAACAGGCAGCAGACTTTTTTATTTTATGAGTTTGTGATTTTGAGCATTATTGGCTTGAGACATTTATTTTATTATTTTTAATGCAAAAGGCTATTTGTTCTGATGCCAGTTGTATAATAAGATTGATTTTTTTAAAAAATAATAACAATAATAATAATAATAGTATGCACATTTATTAAGGCATTTAACTTTGTTATACAATACACACGCGTGCACACAGACACTCCTCCTGACCGTGCGTGATGCTGCAGGTGTGATGCAGATACAGATAAAAGATGGAGTACGGATCATGGGTTGGATACAACTTGATCCTTACGGATGCAGATCCACATCCACATTTTGTATCCATGCAGGGCTCTACAGGTAAGGGCAGTCAGACACTGAGGTGTGAAACAGAATGAAACTGATAAAGAACAAGTTACGAGGACTGGATGGGAATCATCCAGATGTTAGAGGAATTTAAGAATGAAGCAGCTGAACTGCTAACAAATATAAAATGTACATGATTTTGACAAGATTGTACTGAAGAACTTGAGGCTGGCAAATACTATACCTAGCTAGCAAAAAACAAAACAAAAAAAAATGGGGGGTAATTCTGAGAATTCCAGACCAATGGACCTTACATCAGTTAATGTTTTAAAAAAAAGAAAAAGAAAAAAAAGCCAAAGATTAAACGTAGTTTTAAAATACTTAGTTGAGGATAATTAGTATGATCCAGTCATACCAGTAGTGGATTATCAAAGGTTATAGTAAGTCACAATGTAATTGTAAAATGTCCAAGTGTTTTCTTTCATTTGCACAGTGGAGAGCATGTTGAAAATTTTCTACTGATCTTTATCTTTCCCTGGAAAAAAGGCAGTTTCATCAAAACATTTTGTCAAAATTGTTTTGTTAGAAATAAATTGTTGAGAATTTATTCAATCGATTTACTCTAGTGGAATAGCAGGTTTGCTGCGGTTCTGGTTTATCAGATGATAGGTGTTCTACAGCTGCAGTTGTTTAATGAGCAAAGATGAAAATTGCCACAGTCCTGATCCAAGTTTTGGTCCTACTGAAATGACTGGGAGCACTAATTAAATGGGAGAAGATTTGGCTCAAAATAAAAATAATCTTTTAACTGTATATATCTGTTGATAATTCAGTAAGTAATCCCTTTTGACACGTACACAATAGGTGTACAAGCCTAGATACGGTGAAAGAAATATCTGTTCCCTTGTTCCTTCACTAATTGTAAATATGTGCTGAGTGCAAATCAGACCATCAGATGAAACCATTCACAATCTCCTCAGGCCCAGCCACAGTATACTGTATGAAGTGGAGGTCATAGTTCATTTTATCCTGGGAGTTAATATTGAATGAATGCTCCAGCATGCTGTCACAGTGCCCGGTGCTGCTGAAGTTGTTTGGGTCTAAGATGACATGTAAAATGGTGGTCTGACCAGTTGTGGTCATTAATGATCCTATAACATTTTTGAAAGATTAGAAATGGTAGGACTGAGGTCAAGAGCAGTAGCACAGGAGACAGAAATACAACTGAAAACAGGGGATTTTGAGTGGGAGCTTGGTTGGAACAGAAGGGAGGAGGCAAACTACTGTTCCTTGGGGCAGTTAAGTGAGTTGTGTTTTTCTGTGTGTTGTGTTATGTGATTCTTTCTGTTTGCAGGGGCTGGAAGGGGGGACTGTGTTGTGAAAGCAGCAGAGCCCTGATTAGGGGGCAGAGCTGCCCTGATCAGGAGCCCTATAAAGGCAGCCAAGCAGTCAACCACTGGCAGAGGAAACAACCCAAAACAGAGAAGTTGGAGTTCTGCAGGAAGTGAAGGGAGTAGGCAAGACTCTGTATCCTAGGAGCAACAAGGGGAGTTCTTGTGGTTCTGTCTGGTGGTGTCATTTGTTTCTGTTTGCAGGGGCTGGCAGGGAGCAGTGTGCTGTGCAGGCAGCTGAGCCCTAATTAGGGTCCGGGGCTGCCTTGATTAGGAACCCTACAAAAGCAGCCAAGCAGTCACCTAACACACTGGGAGCTGGAGTGCAAGCTCTCTGGGACTAGGCAAGCTCCTGTACCTCAGGGGCTGAACGTGAGTTCTTATGTCTCTCTGGTGGTGGTGTGGTGTGCTTTTGTTGGTAGGGCCTGGTGGGGGGCAGGGTGCTGTGTGGGCAGCTGAGCCTTGAATCAGGCAGGGCTACCCTGATTAGGAACCCTATAAAGACAGCCAATACTTTCAACCCTACTTGATAGTGCAGAATGAGAAAGTATGAAATGTCCAAACTGTCTTCATTCCATACAACCTGCCTCGGAAAAATCCTCTGTATCTTTTGGCCAAGAACAATCTGAAATCAAGATCTATTGACACAGTGCAGCCAAGAGGATCTAAGCACCATCATTTCCAGGAGGCGTTGGAGATGGATTGGCCATGTCCTTCAGATGGAAACTGATTTCCTCACCAGAGTAGCAATAAGATGGACACCTGATGGCAAGCGAAAACAAGGCCGCCCGAAAACAACATGGTGAAGAGCTATGGAAGCCGAGCTGAAAAACCTGGGGCACAGCTGGGGAACCATTGAAAGGCTTGCCAGAAACAGACAGGAGTGGAGGAACTTTGTCACTGCCCTAAGCGCCAGAGGCATAATAGAAACACGATGATGATGAAAGGCAGCCAAGGAGTTATTTAGCAGACTGAGAGCTGGAAACAAGGGAGCTGGAGTTGAAGCTTTGCTGGATGAAAGGGGAGTAGACAAGCCCCGTACCTCAGGGGCTGAAGGTGAGTCTTTGTGTGGTAGTGGGGGGTGTGTTTTTTGTTGGCAGGGGCTGGTAGGGGGCAGTGTGCTGTGTAAGCAGCTGAGCCTTTATTAGAACAAGTTGGTCTGGCATGATTCAACTCCTGTGAAACCACGTAATTTATCCCAATAGCCATCTGCATCTCTTAAGTACTTTCTCTTTCAAAATTTGTTCCAAGACCTTCCTTACAATTGAGGTCAAACTAACAGGCCTGTAGTTTCCCAGCTCATTTTTCCCCTTCTTAAATATAGGCAATTCTCATAGGGTACAACCCCTGAGTTTGCAAATACAATAGCAAGGATTTCTAATGGGTTGGCAATTGCATGTGCTGTTCCTTTATTATTCTTGGACCCCTCAATTTAGTCACATCGAACTGTTTGAGTTTGATGTCCACCTCGCTTGTGCTGTAATTTCTACTTCCATATCCTTGTTCCCAGGGCCGGCCCACAACATTTTGGCACCTGAGGCGGGGAGCTCATGTGACGCCCCCACTCCCCCTCACTTGAGCCAAAACTTTGAAAGGTCTCAATTCTGCCTTCTTCCTGTTCTACTCCTTTCATGGTACTGCTCTGCTACCTACCCCAATAAAGGAGAACTAACAACTTAAAATGCCTTGTACCATAGACTATTGCAGGACTGAAGTATAAGGTGATGGGTCTGTACAGCACCTAGCACAATGGGCCTCAAGGCACTATTGTAATAAAGGCAATAAAAGTAATGAATTGGCCCTAACCAATTTTATTTTGGGGTTTGTATGGAAATCCCAGCCTTTCACTGGTGGCTGTCATTAAATACTGTAACTTCAGCATTGATTTTCAACTGGGTAGCTCTGGAGACTGGTCATAAGAACTAGAGCATTTCAGCTACACATGACTCTAGCCAGGATGCTGGTGGTGAAAATTACTACTAGTTTAAAGTTCTTTGGTGGCATATGTGATGAGTTGGAGGTGTCAGACCAGATCCTAGTGGTCATGGGCACATTGCAAAACCTCACTTGGCATTGATTGGTACCCTTGTCAACAGTCTGAGATCATTGACTGAGCATAGAGCTGCTAATACCCTCTTACTTCTAGAAGTGGTCCCTCCAGCACAAGGCTGAGCCACATTAGCAAATCCATGCAAAGGGACACTAGCATGACCACTGCCTATATTGCAGCTATTAGTTGGACAAAGAGCAGCATTCACTTTCATTCAATCCAGCACCTCTCATAAGTGTTCAGTTCTGGTTTTGAGAATTTATTAAACAAGTGGGAGTGTAAACTTAGCCGCTTGAGCGGCCCTTCTGAGGACTCAGAAGCTAATCACCAGATGAGATTGAAGCACAGAGATTGGGTAGGTCACATTGATCTTTCCCACCTCCAAAGCATTTTTAAAGACTTACTTTCTGAAGAGTAGCCAAGAGACTCTGGTAAATATAGGAGACTGGAATTTGAGGCCTACATTGGTACTTTTAAGTGCTTCTGGGCTTTAAAATCCAGTTCAGGAGACTGAGAAAGAAAGAGTAAACATGGTTTGAGTGGCAAAGTAACCACAAACCAAACTCAAGTACCATAAATACTTTTCAGTTGCAATATGACTTTTACATTTAATTCTTTTATAATACTTTCCCTCCGTTCATTAACATGGTGTTCTTGACAACTGCCTTTGCCATTAAAGATAAGCTTACTTTGCATGAGTCATGTCCTGCAACCCTTCCTTGTGCAAGTAGTTTTTACTCACACAAATAGTTGCATAGATGTCAACAGGACAACTAACTGGAGTAATGATTACTTGTAACAGAGAAGTGTGCAGGATTGGGCCTCGTGGCTGTCCCTCTCTGTGCATATAAGCAGCTTTCCTTATAAGACATGGTAAAGTGGTAAAATACAAAATGCACAGAGTAAATTGAGGGTCTCCATAGTCATTAATTGGTTACATCCTAAAGCTAAAAGAAATATTGACAAGGTTTGGTGGGAAGTGTGAGGGAGGGATCAGCTAATCTAAGTTTATTACTCATGGGAACCTGTTGCAAAAAAAGTCATTAAACAAAGTGGCCGTTCTGGCATTAAAATCAAACAGCTTTCTAAAAAGATTAACTGAACTTTGATGCTTTAATATCTGGATATCAATTTTCATTTTCAAATATCAGAAGGCTGCTGGCTATACATATTTTTCATTACTCAAGAATGAGCAATAATTTTGCACAGGGAGATTGTATTTTTTAATAAAAGCAGTGGCATAAGATCCATGTGGATTGAAAGCCATAGTTTTTGAATAAATTGGCATTCAAAAATAAAACTCCAAAACCTTCACTGATTGCCAAGTCATCGTTCATCTCACTTTGATGATTTTTTTTTGTCACTTTATAAAAAATGACCATGATAGCACATTTTACTCCCATGTACTCCTGGCATTTATCTGCCAATAGTCCAGATAGCCCTGTTCTAAAATAGACATTTCAATGGCATATATCAATCTGTAAGTCAGACAAAAAGGAGGGCCATAAAGAATGATCATGGGTAAGATCCATGGTCCATGTAGCCCTGTATCCTGTCTTCTGACAGTGGTCAGTGTCACATGCTTCAAAGGGAATGAACAAAATAGGGCAATTATCAAGTGATCCATCCTCTATCCAGTTCCAGCTCCTGGCAGTCAGTGGTTTAGGGACACCCAGAGCATGGGGTTGCATCCCTGACCATCTTGGATAATAGCCACTGGTGGACATATCGTCCATGAACTTATCTAGTTATTTTTAGAACTCTGTTCTTTTTTGGCCTTCTCAATATCCCCTGGCAACTAGTTCCACAGGTTGATTGTGTTGTGTGGAAAAAGTACTTTCTTTTGGTTTTTAAATCTGTTACACTAACTCCTCACTTAAAGTCATCCCAGTTAATGTTGTTTCGTTGTTATGTTGCTGATCAATTAGGGAACATGCTCATTTAAAGTTGTGCAATGTTCCCTTCTAACATCATTTGAAAGCCACCTGCTTTGTCCATTGCTTGCAGGAAGAGCAGCCCGTTACAGCTAGCTTGTAGGGGCTTGTAACCAGGGTGGACTGGCAGCCCCCCATCAGCTCCTGACTCCCCTAAGTTCCCTGTGCTGCAGCCGCACAGCAGGCTATCAATTCCTGGCAGTTCAGCTGTCCCTCCCCCTACTGCCATGTGCTGCTCCTGCCCTCAGCCTTGAAGCTGCTCTCAGACGCCTACATGCTGTGCAGAGGAGGAAGGGGGGGGCTAACGTCAGGGTGTCCCCCTCGCCCCTGCTCCTGCACCTCGCTTACCCCTTCTCCATATAGAGCAGAGAGGGGACATGGAGGGAAAGAGACAGAGAGAGCTTGGGGCAGCAGCTGGTGTCTCAACTTCCTGATCTACTTAAAAAGACAATGCACTTAAGAGTGGGTCAGCTTACGTAAAGGGGCAGTGTGCATCTCTCTCCCCCCCATACACAAGGTGTGGGTCTGTCTCTGTCTGCTATGCTGTCTCCCCTCCCTTGTGTGAGAGGCTACATTAACAACAATGTGTTAACCCTTGAGGGCTCAGCTGAGTGTGAGTTCATCATTTAGCAGCAAGGCATTCCCTGGGAAATATCCCTCCCTCTAACTTCACCACCTCAACCAGGGCCGGCTTCAGGCACCAGCTTAATAAGCAGGTGCTTGGGGCGGCCAAGGGAGAGGGGCAGCATGTGTGGCAATTCGGGGGCGGCAGGTTCCTCACTCCCTCTAGGAGCGAAGGACCTGCCTCCGAACTGCTGCCACCGATCGCGGCTTTTTTTTGTTTTGTTTTGTTTTTTTGCTTGGGGCGGCAGAAATCATGGAGCGCCCCTGACCTCAAGCAAGCTTCACAATCGTCATAGCTGTGAACAATATTAAATTGTTTGTTTAAAACGTATACTGTGTGTATATCTATATAATATATACTTTGGTGAAAAAAATTTCCCTGGAACCTACCCCCCCCCCCATTTACATAAATTCCTATGGGGAAATTGGATTCGCTTAACATCATTTCGCTTGAAGTTACATTTTTCAGGAACATAACTACACCATTAAGCGAGGAGTTACTGTACTTACTAACTTTTTTGGGTGATCCCTGGGTCTTGTGCTGTGGTGTTATAATAGTGTCTCAATGACAATTTGACTTCAGTGGGTCTACTTCTGGTGGTAAGTGCCATGCTTGGGAGACGGTGTGGGCAATATCAGGCCCTAGAAGAGACAAATAAAAAGCACAGACATATGGGGTAGGGAAAGGAAGAATGAGGGTTAAAGTAAATATTTGTGCAAATTAGATCTATTCTAATATTTTATGTAGAGCAAGAATAGGGAAGGTGCATAGAACAAAGCAACAAAGGTATATGAAATTTGAGGGAGGGGAGAGTATGCTTTGCATAGATAGCAGTTGAAAAAGGACTAGTCGGAGCAGTCAGACAGTGCCATAAGGCAAAGAAATTAGTCATTAGGGCCTACATGTTTGAACTTGTGCCAAACGCTATGCATCCAAATCTGTATATAGAAATCTGAAGAAATAAGGGCCCTGAATTTTAAAGGGGCTGAGTAGAAATGAGTCAAACTGCTTTTCAATCCCATGAGACTTTTCAAGATCTCAGAATTTTTTCTTGTCCTGTATCAAGACAAAACATCGATTCTTTTTTTGGCTGACAAATCAAAAAACTATTCGTTTGGGCAATCTGAAACATTGTTTCAGTTTTGACAATTTATTGTATGTATTAAAGAAAAAAATAAGTCCAATTTCAAACTTTTTGCTTTGAAAATGTCAAAACAGTCTTTGTTTCCAACTGTTTTTAAGTCAGGGAAACTTGAAACTGACTCTTTCCAATGAATAGTTTTAATATATCCGCATTTGATGTGGGGGGGGACATTTTGTTGAAGAATTCCTAACCAGTTGTAGTGCTGAGCACACATAGCTCCCACTGAAGTCTATAAAATGATATAAATTTTATGTTACTAACAGGCAAAACTGGGGGGGGTGGGGAACCAAAGATGGTGGTTTAACAATAGGACTCGCATAGAATAGGCACCTTGATCTTTAGACCAAATCTATGCTAAGTAGACTTATATTGTATATCTAGGGAGGATGCTGTGTCCTCCGATACAATAGTGATCTATAAAATTAAAGCAATGAAATTAAGCTAAAAGAGACAGCTGTGTTCTGAGCAGTTAGAAATACAGAGCTATTTGTTCATAACAGACCAATGCAGCAAATCTTTTTTTCATCTCACTTCATGGAAGGTAACAACAGATACCTGTTTCCTAAGATCCTGGAATACGCAAAACACTTGAGCTAACATAGCAGAGAAAATCAGACTTAGCAGTAGAGCTATCTTAGCTATTAGTTGTCTGTATTTCATGTAAAATTGCCAACATTAATTACTGACTACCTCTTTCCTAAACTATTTTTACATGGGTTTTGTATATACATGTGTATGGTGTATATACCTAATCAGTCATCTGGATGAATAATTCTTTTACGCATCCAGATTAATAATACTACTTGTCACTCATGTAGTGCCTTTCATTTGGGGATCAGAAAGCACTTTCCACAAACGGGTGAATACGGTTAGTCTCTCTGCATCAATTTCCTCATTGGTGAAATAAGGATAAATGACTTTCCTTATATGAACCAGTGACTAAGCCTGGTGTAATACCCAGATGATCTGCCGCCTATTTTGCTTCCAAATTATTTGCCTGCAATGTTTTATTACAGAGCTTGTATTCAATCAGCTCAAATTGGAGCTGAGTTGAAAAATCTGAATTTTTCATCAAGCAGGAAATTCCAGTATTTCAACACTTGTTTTCATTTTGAATATGGAAAAAGTTTAAATATATCTTTTTTTTTTTTCCTCTGGCCGGGGGGACTCTAACAATTTTATTTGGAAATGGTGATAAGTTTCATTTTTGGCATTTTTTGATCCAAAAAAGCACTTGTTTTTCAGCATATTCCTGAATCTAAATGTTTCATTTATTTGTTTGAACTGTCTCAAAGTGCTACTTTTCATTAAATTGAATTTCCTATTGTGGCACATTGCCCACTGGAATGGTAGTTCATGTTGCTGGATGCCCCGTTCTCCCATATGGCCCAGATTCCCTGGCTGGACTTTATCTTCCATCATGCACCATGCCACTTTCTTTCTTGACTGTGTTGCATCATGAAAAATGCAATCCAGCCAGGGACTGCACCAAATAGGAAAGAATGGGGTCCTGAACTATAATTTCCCTGAAGCAATGCACTGCACTACGGAAATGCAGTTGAATGTTGAACTGCCTCTAAATAAAATTCTGCAGGTGAGCTCTACAACCAAATTTTGATTTAGGTCAAACCAACCCCAAAAGAGAATATTTCTTTTTTTCCAGACAGAAAATCAAACTTGTCACATCAGCAAAATTTTGCTCAACTGCATTTTCAGTTGGGAATTTTCCATTAAAACAATTTTTCAACTAGCTTGAGTTCAGATAAAACATTTGACTGACCATTTAGGCCCATATAACCATGAGATCCATGTTATCTCCTGAATTTTGATGTTACTTAGTATTATGCATATACACATCAGATAGAAGTATTTGACTCTAATTTTAGCTCGGCTGATAGCATGTCATCCTGCTGAAAGATCTCCATGTCTACATTCAAGTTTGGCGAGGGGCGGGGAGCCTGACCAAACATGGGTGGAACCATAATCATACAACCAACTACTGGAAAAAGGCAGATCAGGAGAAAATATTCCACATGGAAACTCATTCTGACCTTATTTGGAATAACTTCCGCTAGTCAGCGGCCATCTATATAATTGGGAAGTATCTGACTACAGTATTTTTTTCACGTCCGCTAAATCTGAGATGTAAATGTAAAATGTAGTATTCAGGAACATCATATGAATTTGTGATACTCCCTAGAGGAGCTGAGGTCCATGAACAGATTACATGGACACATAACTACAGTGCTGAATTTTTTTCTATACCAGATACAGCCTTATTCAATTATTGTCCAACAAGCCACACCTTCTTGGGTTGTGATCTTGCCAGATGTCACTAGCTAATCTGGGTCTGGCTTGGTTTGAAGCGTTGGAGCAGAAACCTCCAAATAAAAATCAGGTATATGAGGAAGTGTGGTGGGTGATTCAGTAAATGTTCTTTCCTATATTTTAATACGGCACTGCACAAACCCTCCCATGTCTTTCAAGAGGTTTCTGTGCTGCTGGAATTGTCATCTTTTGGAGATGGCAAAGGGGGAAAATGGCAGAAGTGCTGTTTATTACTCCTCTTCTTCTCCCAAAAGGGCTAATGGTGCAAATGTTTCATACCAGTATGATTATTCATATGAACATATATTGTACAATACACACCCATAAAGACCACCTGCACTGCAGCAGTACCAAGTAAACAGAGAACACCCTTGACTGGCATTTGTCTAATCTGTTCTTTAAAAAGCCTCCAAAGATGAGGATTCCACAACCTCTCTTGGAAGACTATTCCCAGAGCTTAACTACCCTTATAGTTAAAAAGTTTTTCCTAATATCTAACCTAAGCCTCCCTTGCTGAAGATCAAGCCGCCTTCTTGTCCTACCTTCCATGGACATGAAGAACAAATGATCAGTCCCCTTTATAACACCCCTAAAATATCTGGCAACTGTTACCAGGTCCCCTCTGTCTGCTTTTCTCAAAACTAAACATGCCCAGTTTATTTTTAACCTTTCTCATAGTTCAGGTTTTCTAAACTTTTTTTATCGTTCTCCTCTGCACTCTCTCTCCAATTTGTGCACATATTTTCTAAAATGTGGTTCGTGGAATTGAACACAGTACTCCGCTGGGGCTTCACCAGTTCTGAGTAGAGTCTCCCATGTCTTACATAAACACTCCAGTTAATACACCCCAGAATATTAGCCTTTTTTGCAATTGCATCACATTGTTGACTACTATTCAATTTGTGATCCGCTATAACTCCCAGATCCTTTTCAGCAGTACAACCACCTCGCCAGTTAGTCCCTTTTTGATAGGAAGGAAAAATCAAATGCATAACTAAGTGTAGTGCTTTGCTTTTGTCTTTATTGAAATCCATTTTGTTTTTTCAGACTAATTCTCCAATTTTTCAAATTTGTTTTGAATTCTAATTCTGTCCTCTAAAGTACTAGCGACCCTTCCCTGCTTGCTGTCAGCTGCAAATTTTATAAGCATACTCTTCACTCCATTATCCAAGTCATTAATGAAATTATTGAATAGTACTAGACAGACTGACTCCTGTGGGACCCCAATAGATGCATCTTCCCAGTTTGACAGCAAACCATTGATAACTACTCTTTGGGTATTGTCTTTCAACCAGTTGTACACCCACTTTATAGTAATTTCTTCTAGGCTGCATTTCCCTAGTTTGCTTATGAGAGTGTCTTCTGGAACAGTGTCAGAAGCTATAATAAAATCAAGATGATCATATACTGCTTCCCCCTTATCCACTTGTTCAGTAACCCTGTCAAAGAAGGAAATTAGTTTGGCATGGCATGATTTGTTCTGGACAAATCCATGCTGGCTATTCCTTATTAATCCTGTTATCTTCTAGGTGCTTACAAATTGACCGTTTTTAATAGTTTGTTCTGATATCTTTCCAAGTATCGACGATGGCTAATCTAGAATTCCTTGGATCCTCTTTGTTCCCATTTTAAAGATAAGCACAAGGTTTACCCTTCTTCAGTCCTCTGGGATCTCACCTGTCCTCCATGAGTTCTCAAACGTCATTGATTCATCTAGTTCCTAACATACTCTAGAATTAATTTCATCAGGTCCTACCAACTTATTTATATCCATTAGTTTATGTTCCTTCCCCCATGGTGTTAATATTGTGTTTTTTAACCTTTTTTAGTGAAGACTGAAGTAAAATAACAGTAAACAGCTTAGCCTTTTTGATGTTATCTGTCCTTCCCTGCTAAGTAGAAGACTGACACTTCATTTTTTCTTGCTCCTCATGTATTTAAAGAACATCTTTTAATTGCTTTTTATGTCTCTTGTTAGGTGTAACTCTTTTTGTGCCTTAGCCTTTCTGATTTTTGTCCCTACATGCTTATGCTATTTTGTACTCCTTAACAATTCATGTTTCCACTTTTTGTATGATTCCTTTTTTTTTTTTAGATGATTAATGAGCCTACATATTGGCCTCTTCCTATATTTCCTTTGTATCAGGTTAGTTTATAGTTGTGCCTTTAATATTTTTCTCCTTGAGCAACTGAGGGTATGTCTACACTGCCCACCTAACAGCACGGCCGCAGCAGCGCTGTGATGTGGGCAGTGTAGTCACGCTTTATCGCCGGGGGAGAGCTCTCCCAGTGACTAAAAAATAACCAGCCCGAATGAGGGGTGGTAGCTTTAGTGCTGGGAGCATGGCTCCTGGCAATAAAGCGCTGTCTATGCTGGTGCTTTTCAGCGCTAAAACTTTTGTCGCTCGGAGGGGTGTTTATTCAGGGGTCTGAAAAGACTAAAGTTTTAGCAATGACAGTGGCAATGTAGACACAGCCTGTTATCCTAAAGCTCCTTTATCCCTTAGATTTTCTTCCCACAGGACCTTAACTACCAGTTCTGAGTTAATCTGCTCCTTTTTTTAAGTCCATTATCCTTGTACTGCTGCTCTCACTTCTTCCTTTTCTTAGAATTATGAAATTATGAATTATGAAATCTATTCTTTAATGATCAGTTTCACTCAATTTGCCTTCCATCTTCAGATTCGCAACCACTTCCTCCCCATTGGGCAGAATTGAGTCTAAAATGGTGGTCCACCTGGTCTTCCACTTCCTGAAACACAAAGAACGTATTGGAAATATTGTGCTTTGCCATATTACTCTTCCAACAGATGTATAGTTAGTTAAAGTTCCCCATTATAATAGACCTGTATTTTGGATATTTGTTTATTTCACAAATGACTCATCCACAGCATTTTTTTTAAAGGGGTAGCCAATAATGGACCTTTACCATGATGTCACCTGTTGGTTTTCTCTTTTATCTTTACCCAGAGATTTACAAATGGTGTGCCTCTAACCACATCCAGCATTTCAGAACAAGTGTGTATATATGTATGATATAACACCTCTCCCTTTTTTCCTTCTTGAGAAAGCTGTACCACCATGCCAATATTCCAGCCATGAGCTTTATCCCACCACATCTGTTATGCCAATTAAGTCATAATTAGCTTATGTACTAATATTTCCAGTTCTTCCTGTTTATTCCCCATACTCCTTGCATTTGTCTACTGACATGAGATACTGAGCAGACTCCCCTCCCCCACCCCGGATTTCCCTTGTGTTGTTCCTATGTCCCTATTGAAATTTTCATATTCTTTCTCCCCCCTCCCATCCCAAACCTCTAGCCTTTTGTTAGTCACCTTTTTATGCTTAGCTGTGGGCTTTTTTCACCTGCCCACTTTGAACCTATTTTAAAGCCCTCCTCACTAGGCTGGTGAATTGGTGCGTGAAGACGCTATTCCCCTTCTTGCTTAGGGGAGCTGAAGTTGCAGGAAGCATTATTTACAGTGAAGGAATGCTTCCTCTAGCATTTGAAATTTCCTGCATAACTATTTTTCTCTCTCCGTTTGGATCTTTTGTCATTGTGGTGCTTCCCTAGGGTACCCAGGGTTGTGAAAGCACCTCATTACCACCTGTCCTTAGTGGGAGGAAGCTTTGTCTGTGCCAGCTCCCCAATTCCAGCAGCCCTGGGCAACACAAGCACTCCTCTCAAGCCTATGCAGGCTCTGTTGTCAATCTGCAAGTTAGCAATAGGTGTGTTCCAACACCAAGCCCTCTGAGCATCTCCCTGGAGTGTCCAGCCCCTCTTCTACTCGACAGGCTCAGTATTCAAAAAATTACTGCTTCCAAAAAAAAAGGTACCACCCCAGTTTACCAGTTTCACCTCTCCATTTAAGGCCTGGCACTTATATTTGATTTCACATCAAACATATCTAAGTTTACTTAACAAAGCATAGAGATTCAAGTAATAGCAACTAGAGTTATTGCCAACATGGTTACATATAAAACAAAATTGTAACAGGCATCCTACAGCCTAGTCTTAATTAACTAAATACACTCATGGTTGTAGACTATAGCTCATTTTGCATCTTACAGCATTTTACAGCAAGGCTTGGCTGCGACCCTCCTCTCCTGCAATAGATACATGGTCCACTTTACCTCCTAGGTGAAGGATTTGGTGTGTTTCCTTGTACCCTTAGAAATAGCCTAACAATCCTTTATCTTTGGTCATAAACAGGACAGCCCCTGCTATTTGTTTCATCCTATACATTTCCTTTTGTTGATCTCTCAATCTCTTTTTGTCTGTGGCTCAATATGCAAATAGGCCTACCTTGTGAGGCATACAATATACAAATGACCAGACAAGGAGATAAGTGTGTGCTGCCTCCTGCTTGAAAGGACCTGGTGACCTGCCTAAACTCCAAGATCGTCTATACTAAAAATTAACTCCTTAAATACTATCTATATGTATTTCACTAATTCTAATGACCAGTGGGCTACTGGCTCATGATAGACCTCCCATGCCACCCTTCATTGAACTTCATAATATGCATATATCCGACCCAGGGGATCCCTGTAAAACCCTCTGTACCTCCTGTACTTTCTGACCCAGGAGTCCCTGGTGACAAATGGCAGTCACCCATTGTCTCACAATTGGGCCTTGACAGGTTGTGGGAAGTGAGTGTTTAGCGATTAAGTGCCTACTGCACAAAACAGTTATCTGCAAAATGGCCTGCCTTGAGGCACTTCAGATAGCAAGTAGGTGTGCAGACTCGGGGGGGGGGGGGGGGGGGGAGGGAGGGGAGTGTAAAAGATTGGATTGAAGTGGTTTCTTTCCTGGGCATCTAACATGATGCTCCACAACTGATCTACATACGGTCTTGGACTCTGAACTGTAACATTATAGAAAGTGCCTAAAATAATCTAATTACCTGAAAACAACCTACACTATCAAAACGTCAAAAGGAAGGAACTGAGGCAGATGGGAGATCTTGAAGTCTCAATTTTGGTGTCAGGAGGAGGAACTTATAGGATCCCAACGCGCATTGTTTTTTCTGGAAAGTTCCCAAACTCACCAATATCAGGAACATGCCTCATAAATGGGGAATATAGAGATGCTATCTCAAAAAAGTGGGGTTTTTTTATAGCTGATTTTCTGTGTTAGATGAGCCCCCTCTTAGACAAGTTAGTCATTGTTAAACATGTGACTCGAATAAGACAGCACTGACCTGACTCCAGTACATCAGGGGCCCTAGCATTTCCATCTGGCTTCCCAAATCCTTACAAGAAGCAGAGAAGGGTTTAAATTGCCTTCCCAATGGGAGATTCCCCACCCTCCCCACTTTGTCTCTTTGCTAACTGGTGACTTCAGAGGAAGAATTACAAGGCTCAGTCCCATTGTTAGTCAGCAATTCCTTTTTTAAATTTTAATTGTATTGATATTCATGATTTGAATAGCGCACTTCCACTTAGTTTTTAATATAAAATTGGGATGTCAACATATGAAGGTGGCTGGTGATAAGGAATTGGTAACAGAAATGCAATAATTGTAGTGGTAGCAGCTATATTAATTTTCAAATCACTGACATGATTAGTTTGAGTTTTTCCAGAAAGTTTGTCCAAAAACCTTAAATACTTGAGAAAAATATTTGAAAAACTGCTCTAAATCCATAAATTTAGGAAATTTATGATAAACAAAGAATTTCTAATAGTTTGTCAAAAAATCACCACCATAATTGAAATGAGAATTGATTTTTTGTGTGTTTTCCAAAAGCTGCTAAATAAAAATAATGGATAACAATTTCTATAATGATGATTTGGGGCAAAAAAAATAATTAAAAAAAACACCACGAAAAAGGGTCTGTTTTGAACCATGCTGAAAGGGAACAATTTCAATTTTTTTCCCTACATTTTCTTCCCCCTCCTCTCGCTTTCTTAACAGGAATTTGGAATGGCCACGCCATTGACTGGCAAATCTCAAATGAAAACCAATAAAGCCTTAAATACATGGTGTGTGTGTTCTGGACATCATAGATAGAATAGATGCTACAGTAATGGTTAAGAAAATGATAGCATTTGAAAAAAAATGAGCCTTTAAAAAAATATATCCCTCCACTAGTAAAGCTAGGAGCCTTTGTTGAGACCAGAGTTAGCCCAGTTATGGCTAGAGTATCTGCAGATGTTTACATTGTTTATTTCCAATGAACTCTAGCTACCATGAGCCCAGCTTTACAGAAGTGAGAGTGAGCCAGAAGCAAACCTCTAAAAACTACACAATATAGCCTTTCTATATGTGAGTGTGTCACAGTTTTAGAATCCATTATCTTGAGTCTGTCCAAGACTAAATGCAAATGTTGAGTTCCATTGGGAATCTCTCCTTATTAAATCTCTCATTTCAAGTTTTGCAAGCTGCAATTTATTATTGGACCTTACATTTGGACATTTTTATGAAGAGAGACATGACCACGGGTGTAGGACCAAGTTGTGCTGATCCTGGGCCTCAGGCAGGTGTAACTTTGGGGATAAAACATTTTGTGTCCAGTTGATCAAAAGTGACAGCTGTTTGAAGATGCTCAGGGGTTTGGATAAATTCCAGAGAAGACAGATTAATGGGCTGAGGGCCAGGTGAGGTAGTCAATGGTGCAAGACAACTAAATTTATCACAAGGTTCTCACCACCACTTCATAGACATAGGTATGCGGGAAAGATATTTGATCATTCTGCATCACACTGTTTGTGAATCACAAAGAAGAAAGGAATACCAAATGAGCCCCCTTTTAAGCTTGTTCTGAACTGACAAGTTATTGGCATGTTGTGTTATTCTCATTGTATTTTGGTTCATCTGGAGTAGAAAAAGAAAAGAGCTTATGTTTGTAATTACCGAAGGTATTTCTAAGTTGATTTATTATACAGTGATTATACATTAAAAAAAATCTATCACAGCAATCCCAACATTCCTTAAGTGGAGAAGGTGCTCTCATGCTTTCATAAAAAGAAACAGCTGGCCTTGGAGAAAGCAGATAGAGGAATCTTCCACATGGCATCAAATAAAAGCAATTAGGCACTCTAGTGTTTACTGAAAAATGATCAGCAGGGTGACTCATTCCATCAGGCTTCACTTTTCTCATGCTCAAATGCCTTTCGACACCATGAGCTCAAATCCCAGCTGAGAATTCAGTCACAAGAGGAAATGTTTAAGAGTCTTCAGGGTGAGTTACCAAGTTACTAATGCAGAAGTCCATTTCAGAAATTTGTCTTTTCAGTGATTGAGACTGTTTCAAAAGGAAGGAGGAAGAAGAGAGACTTTCCAAATTTTGTATTCTACTGATTCTAATATCTCACATAGTAAGATACATTAGAAGATTAACTTACTGATGCTATGTGTTTGTACAGTGATTAGTAGAATTGGGGGGGTGGGGTGTCCTGGTTTTGGTTGGGACACTAGGTAGGCATTACTATTAGTAGCTACCGTAATACAGATAATATTGCACACAAAGTGCAAGGATGTTACAAAATAAACATGGAAAGCTTTTTCCTCAGGCCTTAAATTTGGCAGGAATAACTTTTTGGAACAGAAACCGCTTATTCTGACACCCTCTAGTTTTTCATTTTACTGGGCAAATTATTATTATTATTATTATTATTATTAAACTTTTTGCAAAACTTTAGAGTGTCCTGACCAATTTAACAGGGAAGGACTTGCAAATAGTCCAACTCCTTTTCTTCCCACCACAACACTTTAGGAGACTATCACAGGATACACTCACCACTGGGGCACCTCCTCTTGGCTGCTCTGGGGATTAGCTCCTTCCAGGTCCAGTCCTGCCCTTCTGTCACTTGTCCACTTGCCCTGCTGCCTCTCTCTGATTCAGGAAGCTGTCTTTGTGGCATGGCCTTCCAGCTAGGTCACTGTTTTCTCCCCCTTTTGGGGGTACCAAAGTCTCTCCCTCTAAAATACCATTAACCATGACAATATATAAATCTGGCAATAATACTTAACTGTCATGAAGCTTACAGAGGAAGTCAGTATCATTATCCCCATGTTACAAGTGAGGAAACTGAGACCTGGGGGACATGACTTGCCCAAGGTCACCCAGCAAACCAGAGCCAGGGACAGAACCCAGTACCCAGTGCCCTGTCCACTAGGCAACACAGGCTCTTGGTGGTGGTTCTTCTATTTGATTGTTGTATGTAGCTGACATGAGCCTTATTTGTTTTTTATTTGTACTGCAGTAACACCTAGAGGCCCCAACTGAGCACTGCACAAACACATTGTAAGAAACAGTCCCTGACCTGTAGGGCTTACAATATATATAGACAAGACAAAGGATGGAAAGGGAATGGTTGTGCAGTGTCACATTGTAGGTGAGTTGCTGAGTCAGGAATAGAATTCAGATGTCCTGAGTCTCAGCCGATTGCCTTGTCTACTGTGCCCTGGTGCCTCTCAAGAATCCACCTTTGACTCATTAAAGGATTAAATTGCTATGAGCATGGTGAGGTGGAGAGCAGGAGTGACAATGAAACTAAGGCTAATACTGTCAGCCTCATTACAGCCTGAGTAGCATCTTCAAATGTATCATTTTTTGTGATTAGCAAATGTTAGACGATCTTTCCAAAGCCAGTGTTACATTCATTTACCAAAGCATTTCTATCAGCTTCTTTTATAGCTTAGCATATGCTTATTCTAAGCCATGCTGGAAAAGAGGTGTCTTCATTAATGGAAATATTCTAATGACTCATACTTCTAGAACAAATAGCTAGCGCTGGCTCCTATTATGATTAAGGGAGAAATTCTCCTTCATGTTTTCCAGTGGCTCTTCTTTTAGTTTGAACTGTCCCATGGTGGTAGCTCTTTCTGCACCAATAACTTAATTTTACTCAGTGACCCTAATTCTACTAGCACACTGATATAAATCAAACCATTAGACAAATATTTTTTTGGCCAACTCTAATCAGAAATGACTCAAATGAAGCCAGTAGTCTTACTGCTAATTTAAACGTAGCTATGTTTATTCAGCACCCAAAATGTGGAAAGTCATATCAGTAATAGAAGTCCCTGTCCCCAAAAGCTTTCAAGAAAAAACAGAAGTGACACATGAAGGAGTGGATGAAAGAATATAACATGCTTTTTTAAAAAATATTTTAATCCCTCAACCTTCTCTCTCACAGTAGATTCTGGCCCAGCATTTTTAGCCTTTCCAATGTGGATTCAACAACGAGCTGCCCCATCTATAGGATATGTCTGCACTGTCCAAAAATCAAGACAGTAACCTAAAATAAACAGTGGGCACTTGTAATCACCCAAAGTACAATGAATAACTTTTTTATGAGATCTCCACTTAGGATTCATCCAACCAATTGCTAGAACTATTACATAATGTTTGTTTTCCCCCCTGTTCTTAAATTTAAGTATAAGGAAGGATTTTTCTGGATCATACAGACATTGTGGACTATCTGCATAAAATTTGTTCTTTGGTTTAGATATGACAGGGTATTTGTTATGTTGTTGCTATACTAATGTAAATATAGGAAACAGATTTGCTCCAGCAGTAGCAGATAGGAGATACCTAATTCCATTTCAAGAACACTTTTTTTTTAAAGGGAGTTGGTCCTACCACATCTTTCACAACTTGGGGGACTAAGGATAACCTGAGAGTTATTTTTGTTTTTTAAATTGCTTTAACCCCTTCATACTTTATCATCCATTAAGAAGAAACAGACTGGCAATTAAGCATGACATGGGAGTGCAAGCCAATAACTTTGCCAAGAAATCTATCTACAAGTGAATTAACACTACAGCTAATTTTTACTAATTGGAGACTTATAAGTTTCCCCCTTTAGCTAGATGTTCTCTTTTACTAAATGGAACTGATAGTTCATTTGGGTAAGAATAGCAAACTCTTCAATGACAAGTCAAGCAGGTATTCTGTGTCCAGTAAACATTTGCAAATGGCTCAGGTTTTTTGAGAATATAGTCTTCCAGGGAAATCCATTGCATCATTAATTGATTCGACATACTTTATACGATAGACCAAAATTGTTATTGCTTTACTTTTCTACATTCAACCCAAAACCAGAGGACTGTAAATAAAAGTACCAGAGCACTGAAACAGCGCTCCATCTCCATGTAAATGTTTGTCACTATTGTCCAACACTTTCACATTGTTTCCTGAGATATCTTGAGAGCAATAGTTCCAGGAATATCAGCTGGAATGTTGCTGATATGTATATATTACAAGGATATTCAGCTATGCCCCTACCTGTGGCAGATGGTCTAAGCAAACTTGTTTTGACTCAAAAGAAGTTTAAAATATTTTGATTGAGAAGGGAGTGAAAGAGAATTAGCATATACAACTTAAAATATACAAGCTTGAGTGATGGGAGAACATAAGAGTAGAAATTCAGTTCAGGTAAGCCACCTCCCCTCCCCCCCCCAAAATTGGACTATTCTTGAGCTCTTCCTACATCTTTTCATCCCCTCATTCGTTTCTTTTTTCCCCCTATTTCCTTTCTCTCCCCCAATCAGAGAATTGATGTGGAAAGGATAGAATGCAAATAGTCCTAGGAGCATCAAGTCACTATACTGTTATGTGGTTTTTAAATAAAAGAATCTTCACTGTAATATGTAAAATGATTGTTGGATAGCACAGAAGTGTCTAACAGTCTACTATATATTCTGATGACCCTAAGACATGTTTCCTCTTACAGAAATGTTTCCCCTCATTTGGGTTCTTCTCCAATTCAGGAAAACCTCCCTGTATAGGAAATCATTTAAACATATGCCTACATTCTCTCTCCAATCTGGGCCAGAGTGTGATCCCAGGGGTACCCTGATCCCAAGCAATAATGTAACATGGCTGATCAAAGACATTTATACTGGATGTGAAGATAAATACATTATTAAATAATAAAAGGTGAAACAATTATGGGGAAGGCATAAGGGTGAAAAACAGATGGCAGGGTGTGTTTCTTTCTCTTCCCCCCCCCCCCCCCCCCGGCCCCACCTTCCTAGAGGTGGTGGTGGTTTTTGTGGTTCTGGAATCATTAAATGAGCTGCTCCTCTTGAGGAGGAAATAGTTTAAAGAAAAGCTAATCTCTGCAATACTGTAAGTTATTAACTTGTACTTGTCAATAAACAAGAAGCGCCATCTGGTTGGTGTGTGTGTGTGTGTGTGTGTGTGTGTGTGTAGTTTTCCACACAGACCCCTAAAGACACATGTTCCATATGTCAGTGTTCAAAGAGTAGGAAAAGAGGCTCAAGGGCCACCCAAATTCTTTGCAAATGTACGATTTGTTTAAAGAGATAAAGGCATGTCCAAGACGACAATCTCATCCACAGCAGCACTTTTCAATTTCTTTCTATTATCTTATTACCTCACTAGCAAAACCTTTCCTCTGCCTTTTCCCCCCTCTGTACTTTTTGGCATCCTTTTAAAAAATTCCATTTCAGTTCAGTTATGTATTGATTTTACCCCTTGTTCTTTTCCATTGTTTGTTTTCTTTCCACATTCTATATTTTTTGTTGGCATCACTAATGCAAATTATTGTGTGTGACTGGAATAGTGCCATTTCAGATGTCCAAACAGCATGTGCTATCTAAGCAGTATAGGATTCTCCTCTCCTTCCCCACCCCCTTCAGACTTCTCTTTTTTGATATGGAAACATTTGTCTTCAAGTAAAGGGACAAGCTTTCTAATTTTGTACATTGTCGAGGCTTGTTTTTCTTAAATTTTCTTTTTATTGGTTTTGATCTTCAACATCTTCAACAGATGTTGCAGAGCAAATAAAATGTACGCAGTAGTTGTCAGACATTATTCACAGTGTAATCCCTTTATCCAAATGTAAAAGTCAAACATACGAAAACTTATCCTCAAATAACTGGAGAAGTTCAGTACATACTCCAAAAGCTACCGTGTCTAATCCACTTTATTATTTGGTATAGTCCAACCCTCTTCAGAAAGGGAGAAGATGGGAAACATGGTTTCATACTCATGCTTTTAAACCAATATAAATGAGCCATATTGGGTCAAATTCATCCTTGATGTAATTGCTATTGGCTTCCATGGATTTACATGAGGGATCAATTTAGTCCTTTCTCTAATAAATATTTTCAGGCGGGAGAAAGATGTACTTAAAAATAAATATATAACTAAATTCAGAGCAAGAGCTGCTGGCTCATAAACAAATAAATTACTCCCTTCTCAAACATCTGTTAACATGAATGTCCAAGTCTTGTATATCAGCTACAGGTTGTTATAATATAGCTGTATTACATTAACAAGAAAACAATAACTGTTTGATTTCCACTTTAAACAAGAGTTTGTAAAGAATGACTTTCAGGAGGAGGGAGTGGCAGTTTCATGACTTTACTTGGCACGGCTACAGATTTTACATCAGGGAAAGTTGGTGGTGGAGTAGACAAATTGCTTAGCAATTAATAAAAATAGTATATTTATGTAGGACTATCCATCCCACTCACTGTATGTATATACACAGGAATTACTTTACTCAGCACTAAAATGCAGCCATATCTGGGGTAGAATGAAGCAGCTGTTTAACAGTACAGATAGTAAAAGTTCAGAAAGAAAGAATACCACATTAATGTGAAATTCCAGGAGATCTTTAGCTAGGCAAAATGTACTCATGAAAATTAAAAACTTTGGCTAGCACCTAGACTGAATAACCCTACTGCTGTAAAAAATCCCCTGGGACCTTTAGGGAATACCAGTTATTTGAGCTTTGCTTTTACACTTTATCCTAAAGACAGAGGGCCAAATTCTGCTTACAGTTAAACTTGTGCAAATCCTGAGTGAAGCATAACTGAGCTCAAGTTGGATGTGTGGGAGGTAAGAGATAAGTTTGTCCGTCGAAACAGCATCTGAAATCTTAAATTCTTTGAGAGCGAGAGAAAGGATGAAATGAAACCCATTATCCATATTTTTTCCAGTGAAAACATGTTTCTTAGCCTAACTCCATAGGTTCAGGTCAAGAAAAAAAAAAAAAAAAAAAGTCCTGAAACATTTATTTTTCACCTGTAGCTTCTCATTCATGAGCACCATTTTCTGAAAGCATCACATTTTCCAAATTCTTTTAGTTTTCTTCCCTACAGGGGAATCTTTCCCACATATCTTCCCTACTGTTTCATTTCCATAGGGGTACATTACTTTTTTTCCCAGCAGGTTTGACAGGACGCAGCCACTCCTGATCTAAAGGTTCTTAAATCTGTGCTCTGAACGTGGCACAACCCAGGGGTCTCAAACCTGGGTCTGCAGGGTGGCTGCATTCCAACCCTACACCCAGCAGCTTGCTGACAGCTGCTTACCTAGGGCCCTTCAAGCCCTGTCCCAGTCTGACGCTCTGCCCCTCAGGTCCTATTGGCAGAGTCCCATGCAGCTGATTGGCCGGCTGGCTCTGCTTACGTCTGCAGCAGAACAGGAAAGCTGTCTGAACAAGTGGGCTCCACCCTGCTCTGGACTGTGTGCTTAGTGTTTCTTGTGCCCCTCACTTGATTTTCTGGCTTCTGACTTCTGGTTCCTGAGCTCTAGTTTGCCTCCTGCCTCTGACCTCCTGGTATCCTACTTACCCTGGTGCCTGTCTTGTGGTTTTGATCTCAAGTTTGACTCCTGCTTCTGATCTCCCAGTATCCCATCTCTCATGACCGTGGACACCAGGTCTGGCTGCCCATGACACAGCTGTAACAGGTCTGGCATTTCAGTTGCTCCATTTACCTTTACATAACCTTATTTTTCTCTTAAATTAGTGCCTTGGTGTGTGCTCTGTTTTCTTCATGGTCTGTCTTTCTCTTGCATTGTCCTCCACCCAATTTAATACTTCTAAGCTACAATCAGTGTGATACGTTCTTGTAACTGATGCTTAAATATTGTAAGTGTCTCAGCATCATCCAATTAAGACTATATGGGTAAATTTTAAAAGCATCTAAATGACACAGAAGCTCAGCTCCTATTTGCAAAAATAACTCATGTACTTAGGAGCCTAAGTCACGTGGACTTTCAATGAGATATAAGCTCTTGAGTCTACTTTGAAAATGAGAATTAGGCTTCTAAATTACTTGGGCACATCTGAAAATTTTACCCATAGTTTCTGCTGCAGGCCTGATGGGGCATTATTTGATAAATTCTGTCTTGATGTTTGGTCTTATCCCCAGTATTTTTAATGGCACATTGACCACTTATGAACTTTGCACTCAAGTCTAGATTTAGGCTGCTAGGTTATGGTCCAGATTCTATCATCCCTATTCACAATGAGAAGACCATGTGAGTTCAACAACATTAACTGTTGAATTATGGTATCTAGGAACATTGTAAACAGGGTTGGGGGAGCAGGACTTTGAAGCAGACTACTGCTGAAATAAGGTATTACTTAATGTGAGAAGGGAAATCAGATTCTGGGCTTTAGGTTATATTCAATTAATGGAATTGCAACAAATTCTTCAATGCTACGTAAGTATAAGGCCATCCTACGTCGTCTGCCTTTCTGATGCCCATAGACATCTGGATTCTAATGACTTGCAGCCACATCTGTGTGGTGTTGAATTCATCTTTCTGTGTCTCTCACTGGGTCATGTACCAACTGTTAGAGATGGAAAGAAGGAGCAGGAGGACCCAGCCCAGAGGCAGATTGAGTAAACAGACTTCTTTATTGAGGTACTTGTTCCCCTTGACCCAATTGTCAAGTAACCCGCAATTAATCACATCACACTCTTTTATCTAAGCTAATATGTAAATACCCACATTTACTACAATGCCCCCAAAACCCTTATTTAATAATATGAATGCCCATATAATGAATATTAATATTAATGTACTGAATATAATTATACCCACCCCTGTTTACTGTTTAGAGCATTAAACATATTATACAGATATTTTTACCTTGAAGATGCATTTATTTACAATAACGGTAGCCACAAGTTCCCTTAATTAGCAGTTCACAGGGGAGGGAGGAAGGGGCCATGACCCCGAGCTCGTTTATGTAGCTGGGAGAGGAAGGGAGGGGGAAGATAATTCTTCTTCACACAAAGGGTATCCTTCAGACAATCATATTCCTTATGCAGCTGCAACGCTTATCTATCCTTAGCAAGCAGAAGGGAAGGGACAAGGATGGCAACTTTATCTATCAAGCGAAGAAATAGTGCTTGCCTGTGCCTCACTCCCTACTGCCATGATAGCAGTTACCCAGGTCTTTACTTAACCCTTACATACCCCAACACCAACTTGCTTCTTTCATCTTGACCAGTAGGATAAGGTAGACTGACATAAAATGTGATGCTTTTAAACAAACAACATAGAATCCTGTAAAAAGCAACAGAGGGTCCCGTGGCACCTTTAAGACTAACAGATGTATTGGAGCATAAGCTTTCTGATGAAGTGGGCATTCACCCACGAAAGCTTATGCTTCAATACATTTTTTAGTCTTAAAGGTGCCACAGGACCCTCTGTTGCTTTTTACAGATCCAGACTAACACGGCTACCCCTCTGATACTTTGACACATAGAATCCTGTAAATTAAGAGGATTCATGTTTTCTATAGATTTATTACAAGACATGAAGTAAATGTCAAGTCCCTTCTTTCATTACATTAAAGATTTATAGATGAACAGAAATGCAGTTGATTTGCATTACCCCCAATGAGGCCTAACGTAAGTAATTCAGATAACTTTCTATGATACAAACCAAAAAGACTTAGTGAACACGCATGAGAGGTGGGGAGTAAAGGCATAATATACCCTTGCAATCTAAATGGAAAACCAAAGCATTCAAATAACAAAATACAGTAGGTTTATAAAAAATGTAATTGAGATTAGTTACCAAACTCAAATTGACAAATCTGCATTACTAAAACTTCCATAAATGATTACCCAGAAGGAGACTGGGGGGGGTGGGACAAAACAGTCCATCTCAGCTAGAATCAAATATGGTATCGATTTAAGAACTGATGTCCTCTGTCAAGTTATCATAGGCAAATTCAGAAGTGAAATGCAAAATGGTAAAAGACCTGTTGCATTGACTTAGACACCTTTACACATGGGTAGCGTGCATAAATAGGTGTAAGGGAATCAAGTGGGTATTATATGCACACTGAAGAGCTAGGAGATTTAAGTTAACCCACTGTTGATTTGTCTACCCAGACTCCAGGGTATAAGTCTATAGTGCACTAGCTTGTCACATACTAATTGGCCATTGTGAACCGTGCTACCATGCACTAAAAGTTCTATCATGCTCTTTGATGTTTTATGCCTTGGCTTGTTACACACTAGTGTGCTGGTAGACAAGCCCTTACTCCATTGCATATCAATTGAATGGATATAAGGAAGTCTGAGGGCTTGTCAACACTCACATGAACAAGTTTAACCGAAGGGGTGATTTTTAAACCAGTTGAGTTATTAAGTTAGCAAAATGCTCATTTCTGCTTAACCCAGACTTGTTCCATTTTAGCTTAAGTTGATTAGGAAGAAGCTTTAAGGAACAGAACTAAATCACTTTTAAACTGAGATAAGAACAACTGGTGAAAACCCTTATGAAGACCAACTAAATCCACTTAACTAACTGGGTACAAATTTGTATGCAGATGATCTCTGTATTAGCACAAAGAAATCTAAGTCACATCAGCTTGCACAAAATCTGAATTTGGCCCTAAATCCTGATCATGCAGGAAAGTGGACCTGATGATCTAACAGGTCTTTGGAACTTACTGCTCTCCTAATTCAGTTGCCCCATCTCTTGTTTCAGAGCCCTTTATTGTGACAAGTTAGTTCACTGTAGACTTATACCCTGGAGTCTGTGTAGACAAATCAACAGTGGGTATAACTTAAATCTCCTAGCTCTTCAGTGTGTACATTCTTGAACTAGTATCACAAATGGAGCATAGTGCTGCATTCTACCAGAAGGTGTCACCCAAACATATTTAAAACAGAATACCAGGAAGGTAGATTTAAACAGAATTTAATAAGCATGCTATTGTACTTTAATATGTATTCTATATATCTATTATGTTTACTGTTCATTTTCATGCATAATTATTAAACAAGGTACTGTATGTAAAATTCATAAATTGTGATGATTTTCAACCATAAACTTCAACTCAGTTGAAGTCTGTAGATGTTTTGCACCAGAAGTTCTTACATATGTATTTCCTCAATCCCCTATGCAGCCCTGTCTAGCACTAATTAGTGTCTTCTCTCAGATTCTTAGTTAAAATGCTTGCAACTGATGACATGAAATTATGTATCTACAAATCACCCATAGCAGCTGAGATACATCTCTAATCGTATAAATCCTTTTTTATACAAATTAAGGTCCATTTTATAAGGATTTTCAGAGATGCAGCTGCAAATTTACATTTGTTACGTGCAGTCTATTAGTCTGAGTAAAGGTTTGTTTGCCTAGGTGCTCTGATATAATTTATTATATAAAAACACCATGGCAATTCTAAAGCCCTGAACTTGTAGACCTACTAAACTTCATATCACATTCTGCTGAACAGGTTAATGCATTAGAAATGGAAATTATCCCTTACAGACTTCCTCTAAATTGCTACATTCTCTAAGGTGGACTAATTTTGTACTGTCAACACACAGAATGTATTTTGGAACTTAAAAGGTTACCAAGGTGCAAAAGGAAATTCATGAAGCATGGTGAAAACAACAGTTCATGTCCGATGCAAACCTATTATTGGCCTCAATATAAATGAAGATGAGATTACCACAGGTTTATATAAAACCAAGCAAAATGAAGGTATGATATCCAAAACTAGCTACTGTCTACTATACTACTTAATCATTTGGATAAAGAACTAACATACTTTGCATTTTACACGTTCAAAACACTATATGGACAAGAATTAGTTATATCTTGCAAAATCCTTTTGCTGTAGGTCTGGTAATAAAATTGGTAGTTTACAAATAGGGAATGATAACACAGAGAGACTAAGGGAAAGGCCAAAAGTTGCATGACTAGTCAATGTCAGAGCTGAGATTACAGCTAAGAAAAGCCTAGCTTTGAGTACTGTGCTTATTTCTTTACACAAAAGAGGCAGCGTATCTAATGAAGAAGAAGAAGAAAGCTAAGGAAAGGTTGATGGGTGCCTTTTAAATTTGGCCACAGATTATTTTCTAAAGGAAACGCCTATATTTCTGCCTGTTTGTGCTTCAGTAGCTGATCCATCATATAATAAGATGAAAATGGTCCAGTCATGCTGTTTTAAATTTGGGAGGTTGAGATCGGGGGTGGGACTTCAGATCTTGTATCTTTTGGAAGTATGCAAAGAAGGAATCAAACCTTTAGCAACCAATAGGAGTTTTAGCTTGACCGAAAGTCTCGCTGGTTGCTGGAGATACAGATTGGACATATATAGGAACTGCTTTTTCAGCCCTCGTTGGGTCACTTCTTGGTATTATATTTGGTAAGAAGGACTAATAGTTTGGGATGCCATGAGGTATATAATGAAGTCCCACATTCTAGGTAGGCATATTTTGTTCAATTTGTCAGTGACCAGGAAAAGTCACAGGGCTATGAAGGGCTGAACTGTGCATCCGAAGAAGTGGGCTGTAGTCCACGAAAGCTTATGCTCTAATACATTTGTTAGTCTCTAAGGTGCCACAAATACTCCTGTTCTTCTTTTTACATCTGAAGTGTAGAGTACAAATTGAGATGACTTGCACAGATGAACAAGACTGACAGAATACAGGCTTTGCAATTCAGTGATGAGGAATGAAACGTAACAAGGTCATAATGGATCACTCTTTTCCCATAAAAATACCGTCAGAGATCAAACAGGAGGTGCTGAGGATGCAAATATAGGGAAAAATTCTGAAATGCTACATCTCTACTCAAGTTCAAACCATATAATTTTTTCTTCCTCCTCTCAACATGTATACTATGTAAAGACTTCTGTAATACAAATGTAATTACTAAAAAAGAATTTCAGTATTTTAATCTGTGCATGAGCTGGGGTGAGCCTTTTCAAAAAAAAATATTTTTCCCTTAAATCATTATCAAATAATGGGGCTGGGGGAGGGCAGTGTCAGTCCAACTCCAGTTGTATTTGCTCGTTCAACAAAGTGTTTAGTCATTTTTCTTTCAAACGTATCAACTTGGAAACTTGCCAGTTGATTTCATGAACCTGACAGTGAATTCATGAATTCAACAAGACTCAACACAAGAAGAGGAGGGGAAATCATGAAATCACTGATATTTTTCATGGATTTCATGAAAGCACTAACTTTTTCCAGCCACTGTACATAATTTATGGTGTACTGAGAGCTGTGTTAAAATGTTAAGATATTCCTTGAAATTTCAGTCTTTTTTTCTTGGTCCTGCTTGAAGGCTAGGCAGATTTGTGGAGAAGCACATGAGTTGGGCTTAGCACCAGTCAGTCTGCAGATAGTAGAGACCAGTGGTTTCCAGACTTTTACTAAGGTGACCCATCAACTGCATTTAGTGTTTTGTTGTGACCCATCACTACATAGAGGTGCTCTTTGCCCCAGCACTGCAACTCTAATCCTGATATGGTGCAGAGGGCACACCCCGTACTCCCTCCAGAGTCATGGCTCCTGTCCCATGGGCATTGTGACCTGATGGAGTTGCAGTGCCCCCAGAGTTAGCCTATCTGCTCCTGACCCCATGACAGTGTAGCAAGGTCAAATTTCAGTGAGTGGCATTGAAAAATGGCTCATAGGGTTGCACCACCACTCAGGTTTGGCTCAGCTGCCCCTGTGACATGATGGAGGCACAATAGGTGAAATATGAGTGAGTGGTATTGCACCCTGGTGCCAGTAGACAATCCTGTATTCATACCCTACACATTACTGTAATGCTATTTGGACAAAATATGCCTTATGAGGTCTCATCTGAAACCTAATAACATGCTGAGTATTAACATTAACATATGTCTTTCACAATGGTAGCTGTGGAATTATGAATTCCTTCTGTACGATGTTACTAAAATTAATTTGAACCAGAAAAGTCTGGGGAGTGGATAAACATTTTTTTTCAGACAAAGGAAATGCCAATGCCTCCATCCAGGTGCAATCCTGACAATTGGCCATTCGTTGGCATATCACAGGATGCAGGGACAGATCAATTTGTATTGTAGAAAGCACCAGTGAGTAAGAAACCAGCATGGAACCTTCTGCATCAGACACCAGGGCATCTTTCCTCACAGCAGGTGCACTGGAATTTGAGAGGGATACATTTCTAAAGTTCACTGCCCCTCTCCTTTATAGTCCAAAGAACCCCAGTTATCATTCAGCTAGGAAGACAAAGGAACTGAGTACTTTGTGGGAGACTGTCAGCCATCTTGCTGTAAGGAAGTATGGTAAGAATCTTACCTTGAACCAAGACTGTAGTTTTGTTAAGTCTTAGTCACTAGAAAGTGAAAAACCATTTCTAACTTTATCCCTTGTACTTGAACTCACTTAAAACCTCTTTTTTATTGAAGAAAATTATTTTACTTTTATTCTAAATTAGTCCACTTCTGATTAACTTGAAGTTTTTACTAATTTCAGTTAAAGCAATGAGCTGTGGTGCTTTTGTCTCTTTTTCAGGAGAACATAAGAACAGCCATACTGGGTCAGACCAAAGTTCCATCCAGCCCAGTATCCTGTCTGCTGACAGTGGCCAATGCCAGGTGCCCCAGAGGGAGTGAACCTAACAGGTAATGATCAAGTGATCTCTCTCCTGCCATCCATCTCCACCCTCTTCAAACAGAGGCTAGGGACACCTTTCCTTACCCATCCTGACTAATAGCCATTAATGGACTTAACCTAAAGTGGTTTTATCTTTATCTAGCTCTCTTTTAAACCCTCTTATAATCCTAGCCTTCACAACCTCCTCAGGCAAGGAGTTCCACAGATTGACTGTGCGCTGTGTGAAGAAGAACTTCTTTTTATTTGTTTTAAACCTGCTGCCCATTAATTTCATTTGGTGGCTCCTAGTTCACACCACTCATGGTTTTATATACCTCTATCATGTCCCCTCTTAGTCTCCTCTTTTCCAAGCTGAAAAGCCCTAGCCTCTAATATCTCCTCATATGGGACCCATTCCAAACCCCTAATCATTTTAGTTGCCCTTCTCTGAACCTTTTCTAATGCCAGGAATGTTAAATGTTATTATATTATGGTCACTATTTCCAAGCAGTCCTGTTATAGTTACCTCTTAGACCAGATCCTGCGCTCCACTCAGGACTAAATTGAGAATTGCCTCTCCCCTTGTGGGTTCCTGTACCAGCTGCTCCAAGAAGCAGTCATTTAAAGTGTCGAGAAATTTTGTCTCTGCATTTTGTCCTGAGGTGACATGTACCCAGTCAATATGGGGATAATAGAAATCCCCAACTATTATTGAGTTCTTTATTTTGATAGCCTCTCTAATCTCCCTTAGCATTTCATAGTCACTATCACTGTCCTGGTCAGGTGGTCGATAATAGATCCCTACTGTTATATTCTTATTATTGCATGGAATTACTATCCATAGAGATTCTATGGAGCATGTGGATTCATTTAAGATTTTTACTTCATTTGATTCTACATTTTCTTTCACAAATAGTGCCAATCTCCACGCCCGCATGATCTGTTCTGTCCTTCCGATATATTTTGTACCCCGGAATGATTGTCCTCACTCCACCAGGTTTCTGTGATGCCAATTATATCAATATTCTCCTTTAACACAAGGCACTAGTTCACCCATCTTATTATTTAGACTTCTAGCATTTGTGTACAAGCACTTTAAAAACTTGTCAACGTTTATTTGTCCGCCCTTTTCTGATGCATCAGATTCTTTTTTATGTGAATGTTTATCCTCTTCCATCCTTTCCTCCTGACTAAAACCTGGAGAATCTCTATCAATAGAGACTCCTCTAAGAGAAGTCTCTGTCCGATCCACATGCTCCTCTGCAGCAATCGGCTTTCCATTGCTACTTCAGTGTTCCAGGAGAAGACTGGACATTTCAGGCAACATGGCTGTAGGGAAATTTTGGATTTGTGGTGTGCTGGGGTCACTTGGCTCATAGTAACCAAAACTGGTGGAGACCATAGTGTGGCTGTGGTGTAACAAGCAGGCTGCTGGAGCTAGAGTTGCTCAACACAGGTGCTATGGGCATGCTTGTATGCCAGTTGGGAGCATCCAGACAGAGAGTTGTAGCACCAGAGAATTTTAACGCACTTAGGACAAGCAGTGACACAACCGCTCACTAGTCTGAATTGCATCCCAGAATGTGACACCTGGCACTTGGGCTCACAGCACCACTCAGGTTTGGCTTGGCTGCCCCTGCAGGGCCTCCCCTCTGTGTCAGGTTGGGACAAGTGTTGTTGGCCTAGGACAGGGTTCAGTGCAGGGTTAATCCTGACCTTGGTAACCCATCGTGAACCTTTCCCTCACCCGCTGGGGTGTTGGAACCCACCATTTGGAAAACACTAGCTTAGAGTAAAGAATGGTGAATTGTGCCTCTGTCCTGGGTACCTGCCTGCTTTTAGTCTCTGTTTTGGGGTTCTTGCGTACTACTCTGCTAGAGGGTTGCAAACAGTATCTGTCTATATTTAACTTCTGTGTTTATGCCATGAGCATAACAACATGCAATAATGTATGAGACAGCACTGACAGGAGACAAATCAGGGTCTCTCCTATGTTGGAACCATTACTCTGGACAGAAGTAATTTTGAGGCACTTAGTGTTGCATATGGCTTGCACTGTCTTTCTACATGGGGGTAAAATTCACTCAGAAGAAAACGAGAGGCAGAGGGAGGGTTTGGTCTGTTCAAAACATAAGCCAAGAGGAGGAGCTCTGAACTATGAAAATAAAAGGAATTCTGCATCTTTTGAGTTGGACTGGATGGAAATACCCGTGAGATGAGTTATGTCCTGTCCACAGCAGTGCTTCTATACTAGGAGGCAGAGGAGTTGGGGGGTGGGGGTTCATGTGCCCCCTGCAGATTTGCTGCTAGGCTTGTACTGAGCATGCTCGGTAACACTGCTGAAGTGAGCTGCCATCATTCTGCCCCTCACTATCGGCAGGCATGGGTCATCTCCGCTAGGAGGACTGTAAATTACCCTATACGGTAGCACATAAAAATCAAGATGTGCTTTGATTCCCTCCACCAACAATACGGAGGAGAGATTTTTGTTTTGGATTTGGGCCATGTTTACACTTACACTGCACAGAGTTCTAACTTTAGTTTTCAAACTCTTCATAACCTTTGTCCCAACTGCATCTCTGCATTCATCTCATCCTATCACCCTATAGAAGAGTATCTCATTTGTTGTTTTAATCTTTCCTATTCCCAGTTTAATGCCTTTAATTTTTTCCTTATATTTGGAACAGCTTCCCAATTATTATACTTCACTTCCCTCCTGTACCTAATGTACTGCTGGAAAATCCTCATTTTCCATGCTATACTGACTACATGTTGTTCTGTGAACTCTCTTATATGCATTCATTAGATAATAAGTTCCTGAGGGCAGGGCTTTCTCTTTGTGTTGTCCATCCTTCTAAATACTTAGGAAAGATTTGGATTCCACAAATAGGATATTTTTCTTGTGGGGAAAGAAATACCTGGACACAAACTGAGGGTATGTTAGTCTAGTCTCCTGTTTACAGTACACATACCTGCTCTTACTACTTTGTTTCCTTTTAAATGAATCCTTATTCAATAAGAATATCTTGCACTGAGATCTCGTTCCATCTGAGTTTCTCATTAGCCAGTAAGGAATTTGGTTTCATAACACTCCTGTGAGGTTGGCAATTATAATATCCCTATTTCACAAGTGAGAAAACCAAGGCACAGAGCGATTAAAGCTTTTTTTTTTTTTTTTTTAAATTTAACCTTGCATCTGTATAGAAGTGGTTTCATGTTTGGAGGTGCTGGGGAGCCCCAACTTTAGCTGACTTCAGTCATACTGCAAACTAATTTTCACTCAGCTGTAGCAAATCCCAAGGGGCCCTTCTGACCCCCCAGAATAGTTGGAATGCAGCAACTCTCTGGCCATGTTTTGTCACTCCCAGCCACTCTCCAGCATATCCGCTATACACCAGTGGCTGTGAGAGGGTGTGGTGGGGTGTTTATCCCACACTAGCCAAGGAAGGGTAATGAGGCTGAGAAGGGGCCAATTAAGTGGATAAGCCACATCTGATGGGAATAAAGTGGCCTAAGTAACCCCAATTGCTAATGGAGCCCAGCTCAGAAAGAACAGGTGTGACTAGTATAAAGTCAGGAAGTTGGCATCAGAAAAGGGCTGCAGTGAGGAAACCTGTAGCCATTTTCTGGATGTTAGAGAGGGAAGGAAGGAAACCCTGGGGGAGAACAGAACCCTGGGGAATCCAGGCCCTGAAGGAAGGGTTTATCCAGAAGAGTGCTGGAGCAGAAGCCTGAGAGGCAGAGTGAGAAAAGGCTTAGAGAAATAGCAGCAAAGTGGGACATTGCAGACACTGACTGCTGATTAGAGGCTCCCTGATCTGGAACCCAGAGTAGAGGACAGGCCTGGATTCCCCTACTAGTCACTGGAAAAGTGGCACTGTTGAGGCAGGGAGAGAGAAGACTGCCATTTTGGCTGTGGAGGTTTTGATAACTGCTGGAAAGGGAAAAGACGCAGTGACCTGGCTGGAAGGCCAAGCCACGAAGAGAGAGCACCCTGAGTTGCAGACAAAGAGAGGCACCAGGGCGCATGAACAAGTGACAGAACTGGCATTGGACCTGGAAGGAGCTAATCCCCAGAGCCACCAGGAGGAGGTGCCCTAGTGGTGAGTAAACCCCTTACAGAGGGGATGGCACTAGAGCCTTTATGATGGTTCTCTGCCACCTGGGAATTCCCTTTCACAGTGTTATTTTTGGTGGCTAGATTGTCCAGGTTTATGGCTGCTGAACAATAGCAGGTAATTAGGGCCTAAGGGAAGGAGTGTAACTGCCAAACCACAACTGTCACCTGTGTTCTCCTTTACATACGTGTAAGCACTGAGCTATTTATCTGTCAGTGAGCTAGCTATGATTCAGCATTACCCATTAAGCCTTTCTGTTCATTTCTAAATCCATGCTATGGAAACACAAACTGGAGATGATCACTCTTGCTATTCTAAATTGCCATGTATAACTGACTTCATATAAACACTACTACTCAAGCCACGTCCCTTTTCTCTTTGTAGCAAGATAAACATTTTCTGTGAAAGATAAAATTTTAATCCCCATCTCCCGTGTCACTGCCTTATCACGATCACTAAGTCAGGAAGCAAAAAAGGCTCATTTGGTTTTAAAGCTATGAAACGAAACACCTTGTCTATCAAGGTGAAAATAAAGTTAAAATATTGGAGTAGGTTTTAGTCCCCTGCTTCCTTTCCCCAATGGTATTCTTAAAAGGTCCTCACTATGGCAGTCTCTGGATATCTCTTTGGACTCTAAATCATCAGAAGGATTATTCTTGGTGATGTATTAGCTCTGCCTACTCAAGGAGACCTATGCTTTGCTGATGTTGGGGGTCTTATTATAGGTGCCTTTGTAAGGGTGACTGTTGGACACAACTCCCACCTGTTCATGCTCTCTGTATGTGTGTGTATATACATCTCCTCAATATATGTTTCACTCAATATGCATCCAAAGAAGTGGGTTGTAGCCCACGAAAGCTTATGCTCTAATAAATTTGTTAGTCTCTAAGGTGCCACAAGTACTCCTGTTCTTTTTGTTGGAGACAAAGAATTTCATTTGAAAATAGAGATGGAAGCAAAAGCACTATTAGAAGGGGTAACTGCACATTTTTTTCAGATCTGTTGTTTGTGTGAGCTGGGCTAGATCTAAAATCAGTTATGGAATGCTGCTGCATAATTAAGAATGGCCAAAACAGTTGAAACTCAATTACCTGCCGAGCCCTGAAGCCTTGGTCCCCAAACCATAGTCTGTGGAGTACTTTATAGACTGTCAAACGCTTACTGATGGTCCATAAACTAGCTGGGCATGTGGTGCTGGCTCTTTTCTTTATTGCCAGCTACTAAATTGCACTAAAAGTCAATGAGAACCTATTACTTTCTTAATATTTTTTCATGGCACCAATTGTTGTAGTGGCCACAGGAATGTGGGGTTCCAGGCGAGACGGGAGGTGCTCTCTATCATGAAAGGGCAGAGATGTAGTCTACAGTCTCTGTAGTAGCGTGGTCCACACTAAGAAATTTGGGAAATCCTGTTTTATACTGATGGCCAGACTTTCAAAAGTGCTCCCACAATTGGATCTAGATTTTAAAATGAGCCCAGCTCCCATTTAAGCACCTACATAATAGGTTACACTGAGAACAGTGGGAGTTGATTAGGCTTTGAGAATAAAGCTTATTCTAATAAATACTTCCAAAATCATTTGTGTATGGTGAGTCAAATAAAACCTGCAAATTAGCTTCAGTATTTGTAACCCTGTTTGAATGGTTTTCTGCTAATAGTCACATGAGAGACACTGTTTTTATTTGCAAGAGTGTTAGTGGTGGGGAGGGAGGGGAAGTATTTGAAACAATGCAAATATATGCTATGGTCCTATGGAAAGTGTCTATGGAAGTGTTTTTACATGGATGTCTTAAAACCTTTGACTTCCTTCCTGTTTGTAAGTGTGTCATGCAGTCAGAAAACAAACAATACCATGTGACTTAGGTGACCTTGCCTACATGAAGAATAACTAGTAATTAATAGCAAAAAGCCAAACACAGCATGGAAGCAAATAGTTTTGGCTGAAACTATAGGCTGAAATATTTGTGCAAAAGGCCAGATTTACAATTATGTGAACCTATCTGAAGCTGAAGATAGGTACCTAATGAGATTTACAAAAGCACCTGTATGTTATTTTTGGACCGAGCAGAGACGTGGGGAGAGAGAAGCAGCTGATTTAAGCATATATGTCTGCTGTGGTGGCTTTATTGTTCTGGGAGGAAAACACAAGCTGAAACAAAAAAATTAGGCTTTGCAATTCAGGAGTGACCAAACCATTTAAAAGCACTAGGCATTGTGCTTGATGTCCAACTTCTATTGAATTTCATTGGAAGATAGGTACCTGTCTACATTTTTAGGACCTAAATACCTTTGTAAATTTGGCCTACAGTGTCCAGACAACTCTGAAGAACAAATTTTGTAAAAATCAGAATTCAGATAATTCAAAGATAATAAAGGCTAAACTAACAGAATTTATTTTTCCAGTTCTGTCTAGTTTGTCCAACAATAGCACCTGATTTAACTCATTTTCATCCATGTAATTCAGGAGTAATGCTCCTAGCATCAATCTGTGTGTTTATGGTGGGAACGGGGAGACCATTGTAAAACAGGGTGAAAAAAACAGGCTCCTAGTATATCTGTATCACTGGCTGTAATTCCTCATCCTCTCACACCAGCCATGCTTTATAGATATAACGAGCCTAACTGAATTTTTGCAAGGCATCTTTGGAAGAAAAATGTCAATGAAAACAAAAAGCAAACCTTTTATGTTTCTTTCAAGAAACTGAAAATCCGAACTCTGAAAACCTTTCAGTTGACAAGACCCTCCAAATTTGTCAAAAGGAGACATTTCCTGTGGCAATATCCCTAATGACAAAAAAAAAGCCATTTTTGTTGGGGCAGAGGAGGTTTTGAACAGGAAAACTTCAACCACAACCAGCTCTACTAATGAGCTCTCTTAAGTCTGTTTATCCTGCACTCATTAATGAAATGAAGAGCATTTAAGCATGTCTGTCTGCACTGAACCAGCAGATAGGAAAGTCATCAACTGTGGTAAGAGAAGCAAAGACCCCACAATGTTCAAGAGTCTTCATAATCAGTACACTCACATTGTCACTTCTGGCACTGTAAGTACATGTATACATATTGACTGGCTTGAAAAGCATATTGCGCCTGAACATCCACAATTGCCATTAACTTCAATGGGAATTGAGAGGGACAGGAGCTTTGATTCTCTAAAAATCATGCGTAAAACCCCAGTCTTAAATATTCAGCCCACTGTTAGTGACGCTAATTCCAGTTTTTTTTTTTTCAGTCTTCTCTTTATATTCCATTTTCTTTGTAATGTTTGTCCCTGACCTTTGCTATCTGCAGTGCTGTGCATTTTTTTTAATTAGGTGCTATTGCATAATGACTTCCTTTTTCTTATCTCTTGTAATGGTTTGCTATTTCCTTTCTTTATGATTATTACTGCCAGCCTATACATTTGCACAGAATTTATAGCTTCTGACACTGTGGTGTAAGTGAAACTCACAAAATGGTTCCTCGTCTCTGAAGAGGCTAGCAAATGGCCTCAGTATCATTGAATAATCAATAACAGTTCACTCTCATGACTCTCTATCCTTCCTGGAGTTATGTGGGAGAAGCTTCTCAAGAACTGATCTGAAAACTGGTTCTAGGTCAGTTAGGGAACTTCGCATCTGTCCTACTCACATCTGCATTAATCTCTCTCTAAACTATTCTTCAGGTTATAGCCTTGGGTCCAACTAAAGAGCACACTGTGCACTTAAGATGGGACACAAAGGTGCCATATCACCTTCAGATTTGTTTCCATCTCTGCACTGGGCCAGTCCCCATACATAGGGTAAAGCAGCTTGATGACTTGTGCCAATTTACACCACCTACTGACAGCCTGAAATGGCAGCCAGGTCTCTCCAGAGCATAAGCATCATCCCGGGTCTGACCTTTCCCTCAACTATGCCTCCTACATTGGCAGCAAGGGAGATGGTGTCTTAAGGCCTCTATGCTGGCCATCCATCACCAGAAGTCCCTGGTACACTGGGCAATTTCTCTTGTGGCCCACCATGCTCGCTTCAGGGATGGCTGGTGCTAGCAGAAAGAGCACTCAGGTGATTAGAACCTGGGCTTTGGATTTGTTTCATCACCAGACTAAGTTTTGCTCCAAACACAAAAGACAACATCTATCCTATTCCTGCCGGCATGGAGATTTTTGCCCCTGAGTTTGTTGAGAATAAGTTCAACCCATGATCCAGGCAGTGAGTGTTTTCTAGGAGTAAGAAGAGGGAACTGGGATCAGAGGCTCCTGGTTTCTGTAATGAGCTCTGCCTTTGACTCATGATGTGACCTGGGGAAATTGCTTGATCTCCCCATATCTGTTTGCTCATCTGTAATTCTAGGGATGATGATGATGATATCTGAATGCCTACCTCTGAGAGGTGTTGAGCCACTAATAATCTGAGATCCTCAGCTGAATAGTGCTGTATAGGGGCCAAGTATGTTCATGTATGATTTCATCCCTAGCCGTATTGCTTTATGAAATGCATTGACTAATATAAACAGGCATAGATATACAGCCCCCTATTGTGCATGCTATGCATGGAAATGTATTTTGCTTTTATTACATAAAATTTAAGTTTTGTACTATAATTAATGCTCTTCAAAAACAAACAAATGGCATATCTTCTGCTTCCAGAAAGTGTCCTTGAAAGAAGATTTTTACTTGGCTATGTGAATACTAGGTCAAAATGCAAGACTATATCTGAAGATTAAGATGTCCTGCCTTACTAATGACTAGAGTTGTTCACACAAAGATAATTCTGCTTAATGGAAGATGCTGCTATTTCAAAATTTGGTTTCATTCAGTTTTGGAATTAAAACCAAAAATTTCAAAAATATCTGCAAGAGGGGAATGGAGCCCCAAATCTTGGGCAGTAGACTTGATTGGCTGGCCCAGAGCCGGGGATTCTGGAAGCCTTGGAATCCCCAACTCTGAGTCAGTTTGTCAATGGTCTGCCCGGGAGCTGGGTGGGCAAGCTAGCAGGAAACCAGGTAGACAGGGTTCCATTAGAATTTTGTAGCAATTGAACCATCTCTGAGACATGTTTCTATTTCAATGATTCAGTAAATTCCAACAAATATTTTGTAGAAATTTTTCTAGCCAGCTTTAACAAAGCATGGGGTAAATTTTAAAAAAGTTAAACAATTCTATAATGTATTGGTAGTTCTGAAAGGTACTACACACTGTATACTACATACAGTATTAGAAGGAAAGGACTCCTCATTAGAGTAAATACAGGGTGGGCAGTGATATCTTAGATTTGCCCATGGGCTAATTTATCCTGAAGAGACTGTCCTGGTGTGTGTGTGTGTGTTTTTGGGGGGGGGGGTGGAAATGTGTAGTTCACACTCTTCCCTTTAAGTCTTTGGTGTCTCGGCTAATACGAGGATATCAGCTGCTTCTAACTATGCTGGTTGGTTGACTGGCTGATATCCGTCCACTAGGAACAGGACCAAAGCCACCAAAATCATTCCATATACATCACTGATCATCCATCAGAGCAAAGACGACCTCTGCAAAATACCAAGCTGAGACAGATATGAACAAATTATTTAGAGATAAAAGCTTCTGTATATGTCCAACAGACCCCTGAGCCATCCAGTCTGCTTGTAGTATGGGAAAGTGTTTAAAAGTGTCTGTATGGGGTTGTGACAAAGGTGGAGAGGTATGTTTTGAATGAGATGAAGTGCTAAGTTTTCTGACTAGGTCATGAATTGTTCAGCATTCCTTTCTCGCATCCAAAAGTCCAAGAATTGCAAATGGCTTGAAACAGCTACTTCAATGCTGTTCCCAGGCCAGTGTTCAAGCCCCAGATGAAGTTGCTGGGGACATGAATTAGATGGCTTCAGATCATTTTTGTAAGGATTAAATCCACACACCACAGCTGAACTGGCAGCCTTTGGTAAGAAGATTTGAGCCAGAAAAAAAAACTGAATTCTCTCTCCTCCCAAGAGAGTGTGATGTCTTTTTGTTCAAGATCACAGTCACTTCAAGCTCAACACGGAGCAGCTTGCATAATGTCCTGCTGGCTGCACCCCAAGCCAATGATTACACTGCATCATATTTTACTGCCATTGCTTGCTTAACCAGCACGAAGATTAACAAAGCAAAGTAAAAAGAAAGAGGAGCAATCCAGATGCAAGAAAGTGACCAGATGTTTTGGTTAAGCTGAACCAGTCCCTGGATATTAATACTGTTCTTTTGTCATAAAGAAAAACAATTCTTGTGTTAGTGAAATACACCAATTTTCAGCACCAAAACCCATTGTTCTCCCCTTTCAGACAGATGTCTGATTTTGAAACTACCCTGCCTCTCTTTGCATCACAACTGTAAATGAGGAGAAGGAGCTCCCCTGCCTGGAAAAAAATAATAGCTTTCAAGAAAATCAATTCCTGTGCAGCAATACAACTTCAAAGCGACCACTTCTCTATTTTTTAAAGCATCATGCACTGTCAGATGCATTCGCCAGTTACGGGAGCTGCACACCTTATGAACTTCTGATAGAAAGTGTGTATTCTTACACCTTTGTGAATACTTCTGGAAGTATTTCTCTATGTTCATTCAAATAAAAACTGCAAATTAGTTTCAGTATTTGTAACTCTTTTAAATTAAGAACATAAGAACAGCCATCATGGGTCAGACCAAAGGTCCATCTAGCCCAGTACCCTGTCTTCTGACAGTGGCTAATGCCACGTGCTTCAGAGGGAATGAACAGAACAGGCAATCAAGTGATCTATCCCCTGTCGCCCATTTCCAGCTTCTGGCCAACAAAGGCTAAGGACACCATCCCTGCCCATCCTGGCTAATTGCCATTGATGGACCTATCCTCCATGAACTTACCTAGTTCTTTTTGAACCCTGTTATAGTCTTGGCCTTTACAACATCCTCTGGGAAGGAGTTTCATAGGTTGGTTGCGCGTTGTGTGAAGAAATACTTCCTTTTGTTTATTTGGAACCTGCTGCCTATTAATTTTCGTGTGGTGACCCCCTATGAGAAGGAGTAAATAACATTTCCTTATTTACTTTCTCCACACCAGTGATGATTTTATAGACCTCTATCATATCCTCCCTTAGGGATCTCTTTTCCAGGATGAAAAGTCCCAGCTTTTCCATACCCCTAATCATTTTTGTTGCCCTTCTCTGTACCTTTTCCAGTTCCAATATCTTTTTTGAGATGGGGTGACCACATTTGCACACAGTATTCAAGATGTGGGCATACCATGGATTTATATAGAGGCAATATGATATTTTCTGTCTTATTATCTATCCCTTTCCTAATGATTTCCAATATTCTGTTTGCTTTTTTGACTGCCGCTGCACATTGAGTAGATGTTTTCCAAGAACTATCCACAATGACTCAAGATCTTTCTTGAGTGGTAAGAGCTAATTTAGACCCCATCATATTATATGTTGTAACAGTGCAGACTCACCCCTAAGGCACCACCTGCTGGTCATCTTGGGAATTAGCTCTCTCAGCCTTGGAGCGCCCTTGCCACTTCTGGCCCCCATGTCCCTCCCGGACCCGGTGCCCTGTTGGGGGTGCTGCCCCTGGCAGTAACCCCTCACTTTTAGGGTCTCCCCTCCCCAGGGAACACCCACCCACTATTCCCACCTCACCTCAGTATAAGGCTATTGCCAGTCATTGTCTAGCCCCACACCTTGGGGCAGACTGCAGTATCCGCCTACTCATCACTGGCAAGGTTGGATTTGGACCTGCTGTCTTGGCCTACTCCTGGGCTGCCCTCTGCAACCCCCCAGTACCTCTTGGCCTTCTGCTAGGCCGTAGCCCAGGGCTTTCCAGGCTGGAGGTCCCCAGCTCCTCAGCCTGTCCCCAGCCCTGCTCTACTCAGGTACTTCATCTCTAACTCCCTGCAGCCAGGCCCTTCTCTCTCTGAATGCAGAGAGAGACTGCCTGCTTGAGCACCTGGCTCAAGCCTTTATAGGGCCAGCTGGGCCCTGATTGGGGCATGGCCCCAACTGAGCCTGCTTCCTCCCAATCAGCCTAGGAGTCTTGCCCTTCCACAGCCCTCCTCCAGGGCTGTTTTAAAACCCTCAGGACAGGAGAGGGTAACCACCCTGCTACACATGTATAGTTGAGATTGTTTTCCAATGTGCATTACTTGCATTTATCAATACGGAATTTCATCTGCCATTTTGTTGCCCAGTCACCCAGTTTTGTGAGGTCCCTTTGTAACTCTTTGCAGTCTGCTTTGGACATGAGTTGTTTTGTATCATCTTCAAATTGTGCCACCTCACTGTTTATCCCTTTTTCCAGATCATTTATGAATATATTGAATAGGACTGGACCCAGTACAGATCTCCTGGGGACACTGCTATTTATTTCTCTCCATTCTGAAAACTGACCATTTATTCCTACCCTTTGTTCCTATTTTTTAACCAGTTACCAATCTATAAGAGGACCTTCCCTCTTATCCCATGAGAGCTTACTTTGCTTAAGAGCCTTTGGTGAGGGACCTTGTTAAAGGCTTTCTGAACATCTAAATACTATATCCATTGGATTCCCCCTTGTCCACATGGTTGTTAACCCGCTCAAAGAATTCTAGTAGATTGGTGAAGCATGATTTCCCTGTACAAAATGTTGATTCTTCCCCAACAAATCGTTTTCATATATGTGTCCGATAATGTTCTTACTATAGTTTTAACCAATTTGCCCAGGACTAAAGTTAGGCTTACTGGTCTGTAATTGTTGGTATCACTTCTGGAGCCTTTTTTTAAAAATTGGTGTCACATTAGCTATCCTCTAGTCATCTGGTACATAAGGTGATTTAAATGATAGATTTCATACCACAGTTAGTAGTTCTGCAATTTCACATTTGAGTTCATTCAGAACTCTTGGGTGAATACCATTTGGTCCTGGTTATTTATTACTGTTTAGTTCATCAATTTGTTCCAAAACCTCCTTCAACATCTCTATCTGGGACAGTTCCTGAGATTTGTCACCTAAAAAGAATGGCACAGGTTGGAGAATCTCCCTCACATCCTCAACCATGAAAGCCGATGCAAAGAATTCATTTAGTTTCTCCACAATGGCCTTATCCCCCTTTAACATCTCGATCATCCAGTGACCCCATTGGTTGTTTAGCAGGCTTCCTGCTTCTGATGTACTTAAAAAAATTTGCTATTACTTTTTGAGTGTTTAGCTAGCTGTCCTTCAAATTCTTTTTTAGTCTTCCTAACTATATTTTTACACTTCATTTGCCAGAGTTCATGCTCCTTTCTGTTTTCCTCAGTAGGATTTAACTTCCACTTTTTAAAGGGTGCCTTTTTGCCTCCGACTGCTTTTTACTTTGGTTTAGCCATGGTGGCACTTTTTTGGTCCTCTTAACTGTGGTTGTTTGTTTTTGTTTTGTTTTTTTTAATTTGAAGTATACATTTAATTTGAGCCTCTATTATGGTGTCTTTAAAAAGTTTCCATGTAGCTTGCAGGGATTTCATTTTTGGCACTGTACCTTCTTAATTTCTGTTTAACTTTCTCTTTTTTTGTAGTTTCCCTTTCTGAAATTAAATGCTACTGTGGGGGCTGCTGTGGTGTTAGCCTTTATTCCCATTCTCCCCCAAGGGATGTTAAAGTGTATTATGTTATGGTCACTATTACCAGTCGGTTCAGCTATATTCATCTCTTGGACCTGATCCTGTGCTCCTCTTAGGACTAAATCAAGAATTACCTCTCCTCCTGTGAGTTCCAGGACTAGCTGGTACAAGAAGCAGTCATGTAAAGTGTCAATCTGTCTCTGCATCCCATCCTGAGGTGACATGTATTCAGTCAATATGGGGATAGTTGAAATCCCCCATTATTATTGAGGGTTTTTTTATTATTTTTATAATCTCTCTAATCTCCCTGAGCATTTCAATCACTATCACCATCCTGGTCAGGTGGTCGGTAGTATATCCCTACTGCTATATTCTTCTTATTCAAGAATGGAATTACTATCCATAGAGATTCTATGGTACAGTTGGGTTCATTTAAGATTTTTACTTCATTTGACTCTATGCTTTCTTTCACATATAGTGCCACTATATTTTGTACCCTGGTATTATTGTGTCCCATTGATTATCCTCATTCCACCAAGTTTCTATGATGCCCATTATATCCATATCCTCACTTAAAACAAGGCACTTTAGTTCACCCATCTTATTATTTAGACTTCTAGCATTTGTATATAAACATTTAAACTTGTCACTTTTTAACTGCCTGACATTACATGATGTAATTGAATGGGACTCTTTTTCATTTGACTGTTTCTCATCAGATTCTGCCCATATTTTATCATCTTCCACCCTTTCGATACAGAGAATCTCCATTAATAGATCCTCCCCAAGGGATGTCTCTGTCTGAACCACATGCTCCTCCACACCTGTCAGCTTTCCCCCTGCCCTTAGTTTAAAAAGGTCACAGAGCAGTTTTTAATTTTACATGCCAGCAATCTGGTTCCTTTTGGTTTAGATGAAGCCTATCCTTCCTGTATAGGCTCCCTTATCTTCTGTTGATATTCATGTGAGGAATATTTTTTACTAGCAAGAATATTAGCAGAAAATGAAAGTCTCTCAAATTATCCAAACATAAACAAAGACTTCTGGAAGAGCTGTTTGCATGGACCTCTTAAAACATTTGATGGCCTTCCTGTTTGCTAATGTCTTCCAGTCAGGAAGCAGAAAAAAGCTATGTGACTTAGGTGACCTTTCATACACCAAGTATAAATGCGGGCAGCAAATAGCCAAAAATCAACATTGAAGTAGATAGTTCAAGAACAGCCTGTAGACTGAAATATAAAATCAGGCTCTTTATAATCCTAGGCAAAAATCGAGTTACAGCCAATCTCTCTCCTCATCCTCACACACCATGCTACCTATTTGATAGATGAGAAGAGCCTGGCTGTGTTTTTGCAAGGCATCTCTGCTTCGAGTTTTGGGAGATCTGTCATGCGCTGGTATCTGAGATGTATCATGTCTTGAAGACTGCAAAATTACAAGAGAATTCAAATTGTAGGTGTTAGGGTCTAGCAGAGTCTCAGCTGCACCTGGCAACATTTCCTTCAAACTAAGGAGTGTATGGAGGTCTTTATAGGAGAAGAAGACAGTTGTGCTGAACCAAAGGCAAGGAAAATTGTAGAAAGCAGATTTGAGGAGGTGGAAAGTTGAGCTCCTTATTTGAACCTTTATTGAACTGTAGAAGTTAGAGATAGGAGAACACCTGGTAAGTCATTCAGTGCATCCACATTATAGTAGGCTATTCCGTATTTTAACTTGTATCTTGATCTTTCTCCCTTTTATTCTTTGCATTTCCTGCTACATATGTTACTTTTCCTCTTTTTCCCCTCAATATGTAAGGCCTGATCTAAACTTAAGTTGTAGACGTTTAACCATGTCAGTTAGGACTTTGTGTGATTTTTTTTTTTTTTTTTTTTAAACAAAATAGTTATACTAGTAAAAGCCGTAGTGTGGACTCAGTTATTCCAATATAAAGAATAATTACTCCTCTTCCTGTATGGGAATAGCTACAAAGATATAAACATCTTTATACCAGTAAAATTGTATCCACCCTAGGGGGATTGTACCACTTTAACTATAGCAATACATTTTTTACATGTAGACAAGCCTTTAGTTCACAGGCACCAGCTTTTTCCTTTGCCCAGGGGTTCTCAGTCTCCACCCCACCCCAGGCCCTGCCCCCACTCCACCACTTCCCCTGAGGCCCCACCCTGCCTCTTCCTGCCCATTTCTGCCCCCTCCCCCAAGCATGACCCATCCCTCCCAGTGCCTCCTGCACGCTGTGGAACAGCTGATCATGGTGGGCGGGAGGTGCTGGGAGGGAGGGAGAAGAGTTGATCAGCAGGGCCATCGGCAGGCGGGATGCACTGGGTGGAGAGGGGGCAGCTTGGCTGCCGATGTGTGCTAAGCACCCACTAATTTTTTTTCCGTAGGTGCTCCAGTGTCTATGGTTTAGTTAGTATAATAACAAAGGCTCCCTTAGGCAAAAGAGGCTAAATTCTGAGGCACTGTGTGAAGTGGGGATGAGATAAGTTACCATTTTGTAAATGGGGAGGGGGGTAAGTCAAAAGGGGTCTATCCTGGTGTAATTTATACTATCTGCTCCCTCAGTGGGTAAATTACACCTGCTTAGTCTCTCTCTCTCTTTTAAATACTCACATGGACTCATCTCTGATCAGAACTTGGCCCTGTATCCACAAGAGGACTGAGTTGCAGTTGCTATGAGATCCATAAGTTTGAATTTCCTGGCTTTGGTTCATTTAAAAGCTCAACCAATACTATTTCAATAGCATAGCTTTTACACGTAAATAAGCACAGATTTATGTTAAAATAGTCTACCTAACTTTTAGAGTCAAATGAAGCTTTGAATATTTCCATATGGAATAATGCATTCTAATAAACACCTGTAGTCAGAGCTGTAAAAACCCTTCCAAGTTTGTATCACCAGGGCTTCACAAATGTCTTGAATGGAATCCAGTTCTTAGAGGTTTACAAGCTTAGATGTTTGAAAAGGTTCACAGTCACAGGCAACCACTGTTCTCATGGATTAATCTCACAGTGAGCCTACAGGCAAAGCTTGTGTTTAATATGTTCGTGCTTCTTTGCACAGTCTCATTCTGGTTCACTGGCTTGCTAAAACTTAGAAGTTTGACTGTTCACCTCCGTGCAGAGTTACCAACTTACAAAATATTACTGAGTCAAGCTATCGTGACCTTATGCAGTCATATCTCAAACGTTTGCCCTTATGATGAATGGCTGACAGCTCCCATTTAATTTCAATGGAACTGAAGCCAGGTGGCCCTCAGTTAAGAGAGCTGTCCTTTCCCTACAGCCTCTTCAGGTAGAAGGGAGGCTACCCCAACTCAAGAGGACTAATACACAGTGGTGTTTCCACTTGAATAGCTCTTAATGAAATTGGCAGCTCCAATGACTCATGGGGGGGGAAACTGTCACCAGACAGGACAATGTGAGGATGCAGGTGATGTGGGATGCAAGAATGGGAATAAGGGAGTGTTGGGGAATGGGAGGAACAGAAAGGGAGTGACTGGTACAAATGGGGGCAGATGGGGAATTTGATGGGCTGGAGATTTTGAGAGGAAAATATTTGGAGTACAGAGGGGGAATATGGGTGGGCACATGAGCGGCCAGTGAGATGTGGAGAGGAGCAACTGGATTGATGAAGTGGAAGGATGAGGGGATAGAAATAGAAAATGTAACTGTTCTCTCACATCACTGGTTAGAAGCAGATAAATGGAGTCCTTTGTGCACCCAACTCACTCAAAATGTCCTGTGAACAGCAGCCTGATAACTTTATCACATACAGGTATTGCAAATGTTGTTTGTGTTCACACAATGGCTGTAGAAACAAAGCCAAAGAGAGCCATTTTGTGGTGCAGGATTTTCTGTCCAAATGCTTAGTGACAATGATTTCAAAATCATCAGTTTGGATGTTCACAGAGCACATTATTGGAACATCTAATTATTGAAATAAATCCCACTCTGTTTGGTTAAAGGTGTGATGCTCCAGATGCAGCACTGCATTATGATTCAGTATTCACAGTGTAAACACAAAACCTATCTGTACTGCTTGTAACTTCAATATTGAAGTTTAAATGATTCCAACTTATAAAAGGCACCAGTCCTCTGAGTATGATGGCAAAACCCATAGCAAATGGGAGTGACTTATGAGTTAACAAAAGTGTGTAAAATACAGTTGAAAAATGTAACTAGTTAACTGATTTTTGTTTTCCTGATTTGGATTTTTTTTAAAGGCAAATGGAATTTCACTTAACATTCTAAAAAAAAAAAGTGAAGTTTGGGCTGAAAACAAGCTTCAGATACTTCAGCCAAATAACTAATTTTTTTTAATTGAAGTGTCTGAAAAATAAAAGCTTAAATGGAAGTGTGCAAACTTATCTAGAATACTGTTAAGTTTAATGTGATAAGATAAAAATGTTACAAACAAACAAACCTTTCTTCCTTATTAGCTCTTGGGATTCATTCTAAAATTCAGCAGCTCATCGTTCTCTGAAGTAGTTTTGGGTTAATTTATATTTTTTTTTAGAAATTGTGGGACCTGATTGTCTTTGGAAATTGAGAGTTTTTCTTCTCGCTTATGCAAGTACCACTGCCATTGAAGTCAATGGGAATAACACCAGTGTGAGTAGAGCAGAATTTGGCCATGTAGATCGTTTTGACGAATCCAGCATCAGCATTTCCCTTCTGGTTTAGAAATGGGTACAAAGTTATATATTTCCCATTTCTTGACTGTTCTGGCACTTGTCCCTGAAAGGGAGGAAAACCTTATAAAGTTTCTTTTGGCCCAGAAAAGCAGTAACATCTGTTCAGTCATGAGTGGCTTGTTGGCTGAGCACAGCAGCCGGAGGCTGCGGTTGATTAGCTCAGCTGCCTTCATGAGCGTTAGTGCAATCAATGAGAAATATGCTCAGTACTTTATGGGAATAAGAGTGACGTGTCATTCCATATTCTTTATGAAAATATGCTTATGATATGAATGACATAATTGAGATATACTTTATGCAAGATGGCTCATGTGAGATATCATTGAAAAGGCTATTATTTACTGAATGTGATTATCCAATTTGTATGCCTGTATCATTTCTGTATCTGAAGTTAGGAATATTGGCTATGTATCTGTATTTCAACTATGCTACTTTAGGTGACACCCACTGCTAACACTTCAAGTACAACAATGGAAAAGCCAGACAGGGCGGATAGCCCATTAGCAAGGACAATGGACTGTGAAAAGCCTGGCCTTCCTGCGGATGCTCCATACTGCCACTGACTTATGGACGCTGTGATACCACAGAGTCAAGTGGTCTTGTCACCTGATACGAAAGCATTACCTGGGATTTCTTGTCACTTTCCACTGTAAGGAAAGGCAGGAGGGTCAAGTTTGGGAAACAAAGGATTCCCACCTTATGTAAATCCTGTTTAAGGGTGGGGAGGAAGGTAAATGGGGCTCCTCCTCTCCTCTTGGGCTGGCTGCCCAAGAAAGTCTAGGGTGACCAGACAGCAAGTGTGAAAAATCAGGACAGGGGGTGGGGGGTAATAGGCGCCTATATAAGAAAAAGACCCAAAAAACGGGACTGTCCCTATAAAATCGGGACATCTGGTCACCCTAAGAAAGTCTGCAAAAGCCACCTGAAGGGAAGGCGGGGGGGGGGGGGGGGCAGACTGAGAAAGGGGTTCAGTCTGAAAAGGAATATAACTGGAACTCTGAACCACAAACTTTGCAACCAGCCTACAACAATATCTAGGGTGAGAAATGCTATTTGTAGCCAATTTCTTAGTGAAACTAGCTTAGTTTGCATGTTTGATTTCATTTGGTCAATAATCTTCTTTGTTCTGTTTGTTACCCCCCTTTACCACTTAAAATCTGTCTTGTATAGTTAATAAACTTTGTTTTCTTTATGATTAAACCCAGTTTCTGTAATTTCTAATAGGGGAGGCAAGAATCTGTGCATACCTTCCTCCACATTGAGGGAGGAGGTGGATTTTATAATATATCTTTGGGCCTGCACTCCAGGGAGGTGGACAACTGTGTGCTAGAGCAAGTCCTTTAAGCTGAGCCTTCCCAGAACTGATCTCAGTGTCTGTTTCATTCTGCAGTTGGGGGTAGCCCTGCCTCTGTGTGTTGCAGCAGGCTTATTAGCCTGATCCAGCAGGGCAGGTAAAAAGGATGCCCAAACTGGCATAACAGGTGGGCTCAGTGGTATCTCTGCACATCAGGTGGCATCCTAAGGGGCCCAACCCATCATAAAGAGACAATTATAGCTAGTTACAAATAAGTGGCAGGGAGGGAAAACAAGATGCAGAAATGTACTGGACTAATGGGTGTATCAACCTTTCAGAATCCAGAAATGTTAGGCTGGAAAAGTTCAAGTTTTTTTTAAAAGTAAATCATATTGATGGCTTTTTGTAAATACAGCTGCTTGGCAAATACAATTAATGAAAGTGACATACTACCTCACCCTCACCCCCGGAAGGAACTTAAAATAACTAAAGTGACACTGGGGAGAAAGAATTGGTTGCTGACCTGTCTTTTACTTGCCAAATAGCATGTTCCCTCACAGCAGAATTGGCAAAAGGCAGCACGTTCTGGCCTGAATGTTGAGACATTTCTGTTCTTTGAAACAGTCTAGCAGGTGCGAGTCAGAGCCTGTTGTGAGCCTTATGTATAGCTGCTTACTCATCTCTGTAGTAAAGTGATTCACTCCACCTACTGTGCAGTGAGCCAGTTGCAGCATTTTGTATGTCTCCTGTAGAGGAAATCCGTTTTTATAAAGAAAAATCCTCTCCAATGCATCACATTCTACAAAAAACATCAGAGAATCTCACCACTTCTCCAATAAAACCTTAACAATACACAACAAGCAAGACCAAATCAAAAACATTTTACTGCAACAGACCTTACAGGAGACAAAAGTAAGGATTTCAGTGCCAAAGATACACACTTGTAGCATTTCAGCAGGGCCGACGAGAGGGGGGGAAGCCGGTACAAATTACCGGGGCCCAGTGGTCCGGAAGGGGGCCCGGGGCCTGGTTTCCCCGGCTGTTTAGCAGTCCATCCTTGCCGGGGCCTGAAAAAAAATTTTCATTGGGGCCCGAACCCGCTCTCAGTGGCCCTGCATTTCAGGGGTAGTTCTGAAAGCACCATAAGCAGCATGGTAGCATGAGAAGGAGGCAATGATCAGGGATGTTAGGAGAAGGGGGCTGGAATAGGGGAAGAAGGAGGTACTCAAGTTGTCTCCTTGCATTTTTATCAGCAGGAGTGAGTTCTGGGATGCATGATGTAAACATGGCCAACCCTCTCAGGCTGGAAGGGTGGTTGGATAAGACATGAGACTTTCAGGGTATGGGGATGCTTACCACATGGGACTCAGTGTTATGATTCATAAATCTACAATGACTTAATCGTTTTAGGACTCTCGTAGAATTACCACTGACTTAAATCTACTTTTCTCTTTAAAAATTATGATTTTTATTTCAGTAAAATTCAAAAGAAAATTCAACCTTTTGGTTTCATATGCACTACTGTTTCGATAAGTATCCTGTTAGACAATAAGAGCCAAACATATTCTTTTGGCACCAGGCACTAAACAACAAAGTTCCTTTCCCAAAACAGCCAATACTCCATTTGTCTGTTCAAGTCATGTTGAAAGCAACAACAGGGGCTTATTTTATGCTGTGGTGCTTTGTCTCTCAGTTGCAAGTACAATAGACTACTTACTATGCTGCATCATTTAGTTACCATCCATTGAGGAAGGATGGTCTAGTGCTCTATCCCTGTAGCCTGGCAATTAGGAGACCTGAGTTCAATTCTGTGCTCTGCTACAGCCTTCCTTTGTAACCTTGGGCAAGTCACTGGTTGTCTGCCTCCGTTCCAGATCTGTAAAATGGATGGGAAAAGCAGCACTCACCTACCTCAATGGGGTGTTGAGGATAAATACATCAAACATTGTGAGATGGTCAGATACTATGGTAATGAGGACCAAAAAAGTACTATTGAGCAATAATGCAAATGACTTGCAGAGTCAGACAGCTTCTCTGTGTGAGCATTATAAAAATATAACCCACACCTTGCAGGCCAAATCTGACCTTCCTTTATGCCTGTGCAACCCCACTTAAATCTGTGTGGTGTGCAATTAAAAAAAAAAAAACTTTTTTAGGAAGGAAAGGGGAGAAAAACCCTCAAATTTTCCCAAGAGTAGCATTGAAAGGGACTGTGGAAGCTCTTTGCTATGACACTGTAGATCATCCTGCATGCATGCCCACTCAGAGATAAGAAGCACATTAAGAAAGAAAACACTAACATTGTAATCTAGCACACAAGTATTCCTCGCATGTAATGTAGTAAGCTTCATCAGAATGCTTTTGCAGTCCACGTGTCTACCCTACATGGAAGCCACATTAGAAGCAATTATTAAATGACTAGAGAGAAATTTAGCTATTAATACACACCTGTGGTTCTTCCTTGTGCACTCTGTGATCTAACAGCTGATAATTTGTAATGGCACAACCTCAACTCCCTGCCCACCTGCAGTTTGTTAGGATGACAGCCAAGGAACAGTACAGCTCAGTTACAGGCAACTGGGTGGTGAATCTACAAAAAGTCAATTCTTGTCAGTTCATTAGTGATACATTCATCCAGGAAGTATTTCGGATGTGGTATCAGTGCTGCCCACATCTGTCCTACATGCATCCTTGGTGGTATGCAAATTAGGCAACCCAGCTATAGATTCAGCCTTTCGTATGCCAATATTTTGAAGCATTTCAAAATTAGCAGAAGTAAGAATGGCTTTTCTTAGCAGGGGGCGGAGTGCCTGCTGTTCCAGAGTGGTACTCCACAGCATTGCAGCTGCCAGAAAGGGCTGCTTAGCTTGCAGAGAGACAGGTAAAAGGGCTCCTTTCACATGTTTTTTGACAACTTGGCAGGCAAGGTAATTCTATTTGTTTGGGACAAGAACACTAAGTGAGATGGAGGCTACTCAAACTCATTAGCTGGTCTTAATTCATAGACTACAGGTACCTAATTTCCATCAAAATACACAGTTTGAATGGCCACAGCTTTGTGATAGGGTTTTCTATCAAAGAATTGCCTGGGGGGCTGAGCTCCCTTTCCCAGGCAAACACCAGGGAGGGGGAGGGAAGACTCAGGCCTTGGCTACACTTGCGAGTTACAGCACTGTAAAGGCTCCCCCAGTGCTGTAACTCTCTCCCCGTCCACACTGGCAAGGCATTTGCAGCACTGTATCTCCGTGGTTGCAGCGCTGCATGTACTCCACCGCTCCGAGAGGAATAGCGAGTATTGCGCTGCTGCTGCAGTGCTGCAGCGCCAGTGTGGCTGCCCAATGCGCTGTGAATGGCCTCCAGAATTATTCGGCAGTATCCCACAATGCCTGTTCTAGCCACTCTGGTCATCAGTTCAAACTCTACTGCCCTGGCCTCAGGTAACCAACCATGTGACCCACCCTTTACATTCCCCGGGAATTTTAAAAATCTCCTTCCTGTTTGCTCAGCCCAGCGTGATGTGGAGTGCTATCAGTGAATCTTTCCAGGTGACCATGCCTCCACGCGCCAAGCGAGCCCCAGCATGGAGCAATGGCGAGTTGCTGGACCTCATTAGTGTTTGGGGGGAGGAAGCTGTCCAGTCCCAGCTGCGCTCCAGCCATAGGAATTACGATACCTTCGGGAAGGTATCAAAGGACATGATGGAAAGGGGCCATGACCGGGACGCCCTGCAGTGCAGGATTAAAGTGAAGGAGCTGCGGAGTGCCTACCACAAAGCCCGTGACGTGAACGGCCGCTCTGGTGCTCCCCCTGTGACCTGCCAATTCTACAAAGAGATGGATGTGATACTTGGGGTTAACCTCACCTCCACTCCGAGCACCACCATGGACACTTCAGAGCTGGGGGGGGGGGAGGAGGAGGAAAACGGGAGTGATGGTGGTGGGCCGGATGGAGACACCCCGGAATCCCTGGAGCCATGCAGCCAGGAGCTCTTCTCAAGCCAGGAGGAAGGTAGCCAGTCGCAGCGGCCGGTACTTGGTGGAGGACAAACAGAAGAGCAGGTTCCCGGTAAGTGGGTTTTTTTTTTTTTTTCGGGAAGAAATTTTTTTGGTGCGGGCTCTTTGGGAGAGGAGGGTTAGGCAGGCATGCTTAGATGCGGAATAGTGCATTGATGTGGTTTATCACATCGCGGTAATCTCCTCGAATGTCTCATCCAGAACAGCAAACACTGATTCCTAAAGATTGGAACTACTGCACTTGCAGGGCACCAGATATCACTGCTGGTTTTCAGCCTCAAATTGCTCCCTCAAGGCATCCCTAATCCTTGCAGCCCCGCGCTGGGCCCCTGTAATAGCCCTGCTCTCTGGCTGTGCAAATTCAGTCTCCAGGTGTTGAACCTCAGAGGTCCATGCCTGAGTGAAGCTTTCACCCTTCCCTTCACAAATACTATGGAGGGCACAGCACACGGATATAACCGCAGGGATGCTGTTTTCGGCCAAGTCCAGCTTCCCATACAGAGATCGCCAGCGGCCCTTTAAACGGCCAAAGACACACTCCACAGTCATTTGGCACCGGCTCAGCCTGTAGTTGAACCGTTCCTTGCTGCTGTCAAGGCTCCCTGTGTAGGGTTTCATGAGCCACAGCATTAACGGGTAAGCGGGATCTCCAAGGATCACAATGGGCATTTCAACTTCCCCTACTGTGATCTTCCGCTCTGGGAAAAAAGTCCCGGCCTGCATCTTCCTGAACAGCCAAGTGTTCCGAAAGATGTGTGCGTCATGCACCTTTCCGGGCCAGCCTGTGTTAATGTCAATGAAACGCCCTCGGTGATCCACAAGTGCCTGGAGAACCATAGAGAAATACCCCTTCTGATTAATGTACTCGGATCCTAGGTGGGGTGGTGCCAGAATAGGAATGTGCGTCCCATCTATCGCGCCTCCACAGTTAGGGAACCCCATTTGTGCAAAGCCATCCACTATTTCCTGCACGTTACCCAGAGTCACGGTTCTTCTGAGTAGGATGCGATTAATGGCCTTCCAAACTTGCATCAACATGATTCCAACGGTCGACTTTCCCACTCCAAACTGGTTTGCGACCGACCGGTAGCTGTCTGGAGTTGCCAGCTTCCAGATTGCAATAGCCACCCGCTTCTCCACTGGCAGGGCAGCTCTCAATCTCGTGTCCTTGCGCCGCAGGATGGGGGCAAGCTCCTCACACAGTCCCATGAAAGTGGCTTTTCTCATCCGAAAGTTCTGCAGCCACTACTCATCATCCTAGACTTCCATGACGATGTGATCCCACCACTCGGTGCTTGTTTCCCGAGCCCAAAAGCAGCGTTCCACAGTGCTGAGCATGTCCATGAATGCCACAAGCAATTTCGTGTCATACGCGTTACGCAGCTCGATAGCATCGTCGGACTTCTCACCCTCACTCTCACTGTCACTTTGGATCTTAAGGAATAGTTTGACAGCCAAACGTGATGTGCTGGCGAGACTCGTCAGCATACGCCTCAGCAGTTCGGACTCCATTTCCCGCAGACAGATCGCGCTGCACAGAAACCATTGAAAGATGGCGCCAAAGGTGAACGGAAACAAAGGGATTTCTGGGATGCGAAGCAATGCATCACAGGGCATTGGGACAGGACCCAGAATCCCCCGCACCCACGCCCCCTTCCCACAACCCACGGCTCCAGAACGGGAAAAGGTGCTCTGTGGGATAGTTGCCCGTAATGCACCGCTCCCAATAGCGCTGCAATTGCCACAAATGTGGCCATGACAGTGCGCTGGGCAGCTGTCAGTGTGGACAGACTGCAGCGCTTTCCCTACTCGGCTGCACGAAGTCAGGTTTAACTCACAGCGCTGTACATCTGCAAGTGTAGCCAAGGCCTCAGTGAGTTTCCCTTTGCAGTTTCCAAGAGAGCAGTCAGAGGAGGGGTTTGCTGCCCTACTCCAGAACAGACAGGGGTTTGACACCCCACAACCCATGAGTCCTCGGAGGTACATGTAAGGCTCAGGGGAGCCATCACAGAGCTTGGTACATCCATATGGCTCCTTACTGCTCTCTTCCATCTTTCTGTCATCACAGCTCTGTCCCTGCCACAGTCCATTCCAGTACTCCATTTAAAAAATGGGGTCTCCATAGTATGGAGAGGCTGTCAACTCACTGCCACTGTCATGGGTGTAGCCAAGGCTTTCCCATATCCTACCTATATCTGTCCAACTTCAGGGTTATTGGTGCATGACATAACTTAGAATAGCCTTTGCAGGGAGGGAGCGTAAAGGTGAGCATTATGCTACCATGCACCTCCTGCTGTGTGCGCCTCAGTGCAGCCAAGGATTTGACACTGTTTATTTAAGAGTTCATGTTCTTTTGACATCTTCATTCCTGCTTATTAATCATCAATAGGAGGTGTTCCTAATATTACTCCTAGTGATTTCCATGTGACTTGGAGTTGCAAGTTCCATTCTTTACAAGGAATGGCACTGCTGCTGCTTAATTTCTTCTGTTTGCGCTAACAAACAATGATTAAGCATTATAGTTATATTAAAATAGAGAACATGCATGAATATAACTTTCAAAATAACTATATACAACATAGGGCATAACTAATAGTGTTATAGAAGGCTGTTACTACATACAAGGTATGCAGGTTATATATTATGGAGAAGAGTTGCATATGCTTATAAGATATATTTCATAAATAACACTAGGACAGATATCTTCCTTTTCAACTATCATCTCTGGGCAAGGGAAAGTATGTGTATATATTATTACACGATAGATATCTTTCTATCAGTAGGGTAGGTATTCAGGCTAAAACTATGACATTAAAGTCCTAGTTTTGTTTTGGGTTTTTTTGAGAAATCTAGGGGAAATTAGCTATCCAGACATCTGCCACAATTTCAGTATTCTAATAGCGTAGGACAAGTTCACGGCTGACCATTCAAATGTTCATAATTATCAAAGCACATTGTGGAGGCACAAATAGGAGCTCTACAGTCTAGGATGCACCAGGATTTTCCTTTTAATGTAACCTTTGCAATCATTCATATCTGTTCTGACCTGAATGTTCTATGTTGTACCAAGGCTTTGTAGAAAAATCAAGAGTCAAAGTTCCGCTCTCTATATGTAAATTACCTTCCACTCTCTTCTCTATCTTCATCTTGAGGGGAGCTCCCACACCGACGGATAGAAAATTGGATGGTAGACATTTTAACCCAGGGAAACCTCCTTTTCTTTTGTCTTCTCCTCATATTCAATATTCTTGATACTATTTCATCAAGTGAACTCTTTCCCTCCTAAATAGCCCCATCCGTTTTCAGCTGTATCTTTGACTACTATTGATCTGATATATAATTCTGTCTCCCCACCCATGCAATTTACTAGCAACCTGTGACCAAGAAAAGTAAAATCTGAAAATCAAAACCAAAAACCTTAGCCCTGAGAGAGCTGTTACCTGAAAGAGAGAAATGTCAGAGACTCAAAGTCCACTGATTTTATGAGGAAGGGGATCAGGGCTAGACTAACAACGAAATTTAGGTGGTGGTGTTGGGGGTGGGGTGAGGGAAACAAGCAAGAGAATGTATGACTGTGTAGTCTGTTGGTTAGAGTACTCAACTGGCAGGTAGAAGACCCAGGATCTACCCCCAATCCAATGACTTTTTCAGTTATTTATCCACAATGGAACAGTTTCAACAGGCGAAATGGAGGTCCATATCCTATCTTATAGCCTCATGGTTAAAGCACACCTGAAAGGTGGTAGAGCCTTGTTCAGATACCTCCTTTTCCTCAGGCAGAGGGAGGACTTTGAAGAGGCATCTCCTACCTCCTAGATGAATATCCAGGGCCGGCGCAACCCATTAGGCAACCTAGACGGTCGCCCAGGGAACTACAATTTGGGGGGCAGCAACCGCTGCGGTATTTTGGCGGCGGGACCTTCCGCCGCCTCTGTGGGGGGCGGCATTTCGGGGCGGGACCTTCCGCTGCCTAGGGCGGCAGAAAAGCTGGCAGCGCTCCTGTGAATATCCTAACCACTAGGCTAAACATTACGACTCTGAGAGAGGAGGTTGGCTGCGGTGGTGTGGGTGCACCTACAGTGGCCTGATTTGGTAGGCTTACTGGATTGGGACCCTCAGGCAATTTAGGCAGAGGAATTCCAATTTTCCCCTAGTTCTTGCATTTGCTCTGGCACTTGGCTGTCTGAAAACCTGGAGTAAGGCAGCAGTGTGCATCTACAGAGGCAGAAACATAGACATCTAGGGAAATTTTGCTGCAAAAAATTTAGGTATTAAGGAAGTTTAGGCACCTACAGAGTTTGGTGGCAGCTGAATGGCGGTCTTGTGATTTTCACAGGGGCCTCATTCTGGGATTCAGCCACCTAAAGTGTCATTTAGGGACCTAAATGCTCTTGTGAATCTAGCCCTCAGATAGGATGAGTGTATACTTCCTTGGTTAGCTTTCACAGGAAATTAATTGGCTGTTCAGGTCCCCAACCTGCACAGGTGGAAATGTTTGCGTTAATGAAGCAGCGTTTTTGACTGAAGGCAATCAGGAGCTATACACTTGCAGCAGGCAACACTGATAACAAACACTAGTATACAAGGAAGGAGGTTTTGTAGCACCAGCAGGTTAGGGGGGGTTGGGTTGTTTTGTTTTTTTAAAACCTTCTGAGTATTGTTATAAAAAGTTTAATACAAACTCCTGAGAATAAACATGCGAGAGGAAAGTTCTGTCTGGGAAAGATGACTGCTGCTGGTCTGTGTTAACTGGGGACCTATTTAGGGAATAGTGCCAAAATTTCCAGTTGCACTAGGCCCCAAGCTTGGGATATTATTACACATTTACTACTCATGCTCCGGGGTCCAATGGTGTTGGAATACAAGAGGCTTTGGAAGTTGAGATAAGTCCTGCACTGGCTGGGGTATATGGCAAATTTGGTTCCTACACACTTTTTTTTTTTTTTTTTTTTTTTTTTTTTTTTTTTAGGAAAGCATTGACTGTTGCCTTATCTACTTGTACAAACACCTATCAGTTTTGAATGCCTTTCTGAACCTCCTGCTGCTGACCCTCCCAACTGGCACAGAAGTATAGTCTGGGGCAGGTGTGGGGGAAAGCTGCCCGTTAAGCCTTGGACATAGTGGCTTGGGTGCTTTGTGGGAGGTCCTATATTTTTGTATTTGAAACTGGCTGTGCTGCTATCTTGCTCATTCTCCCTTTTTCAATAAAAAGATGGGAGCGAAAAGAGTCATAATGTTTAGCTGGTTGGGAAAATAACAAGCTCTCACAGAATCTAACTGGGGTAGACAAAACACTAACAAACTTTCTTACTCATGTGGCACTTAACATTTTGAAAATGTAGTGCAAAAAATGCTTCTAAAAATGTCTGTCTGGGGGTGCCTGTTCTGAACTCCTCTTGTTCGTTATAAATGTATTCCTGTAAAAAAGATTAACTGTGGCTCCACTCAATGAACGGTTCTTGGATTGAGGCAGCTGAGGGTATTGCCTTACTCCAGATAAGCAGAGAAAATATAATCCTATGAAATTCTGTATGTGCCATTCACAGTGGTTAACAGGTTAGATCTTCCAGCTCAAGTATCTATAGTGTGGTGGGGGTGGGGGACAACTGTCCTGGGATTTAAGCTGTACAGCGCACATGTCCATATTGCAGAAGGGGGCTCCAAAGAAGTGGGCCTTTTAGCTAAATTTTAACAGAACACTGGGGGGCAGTTTATAACCTCCCCTAAGTAATGAGTACATATAGGCAAACAGATCTTTGTGTGCCAGTCCCTAGAACAGCCAGTGACACCATGCTGCATGGCTTCAGCTATACTTATTAATTAGGCCATGAAAACTAGTTACCAACTGGTTAATTAGGAGGGTAGTATTCAGAAAAGGAAGTGGTAGTGATATATGTTAGGCTAACAGTGCTCATTCAATTCTATTAACTAGCACTTCAGAAAGAATGGAGATTAGTGATTTAGGCTTAGTGGCCAGTCTTTGTTTTTGCTGATTTGTAGCTTCTTGCATTTGAGCCAGGAGGAAGGGAAGGGGGGGGGGGAGAAAAGGAGGGGGTTAAACACCTGAACTGAGTAATAGCCAAGGAAAATATAGTCTAGTATTATGAGGACATTTCTTCCCCTTGGTCAGCATGTGTTAAATTAAGAACAATGACAACAAAAAGTCCTTCAAGAAGAGTGGGCTCTGCTTTTCCCTGAAGCAATAAGATGTATGACACCAGTAATGATGAATTCTTGGGGATCCAAGAGAAGAAAATGTCCTTGGATCTACCACTCGTTCTTGAGGACATATGGTAAGCTCTACATGTGTGTCATTGTTCAGGCAAATTTGAGGACAACCTGGCTCTGTGTTTTTTGTTGTTTTTTAAAAAAGAGAGTGAGAAAGCTCAGCTCCAAATTTGAGAAAGCAGCACACCATGATTTCTTTGTGTAGCTGCACATCCAGAAGGAATATCTCCAGTGACGAGCCTCCAGTATTGCAACATAATGGTGCAGTTATGAAAAAGACTGTTATCAAGAAATGGCTCTTTGAATCAAATAAAAACCCATTTGATCAGTTTTGACAGCCACCTGATGGTGTGTATATATGCCTTTGCCAAAAGTAACAAAATAGCTGGTGAAAAAGCTGATCGTTACCACTAACAGCAATAAAACTTTTAAGGAACAAGAGAGTTTTTTGATGACAGTCCTTTTCCAAAAAAAATTAGCATATGCTCTTGTGGTGGCGCCATTTACTGAGCTAGACCATAATTAAGGCTATGCCAGCATTTCCTGTCTAACTTCCTATTTTCTGGACTATATTAAAAAAAAAAACACCCTGTGCTTTGCTGAAACTTGCCAGAAAAGCTCTCAGCCTCAGACTAAATTATCCCACAGTTGTGAAGTCAGGGAAATCATTTAGCCATTTTTATACTCGAAGTGCACAAAACATATTCTATCATGTCAAGGCATTACAACTAAGGTAGCTTAGTTATTTAAGTGGAGTTTTTGCAGGGTATAGTGAAAAATGAGAACTAAAGTGCTATGCCTTTCTAGTGTTAGGTAGTTAGAATAGTAATAAATAAAAATGTATTGATGGGCTAACCTCAAAATAGCCAGAGATTCAACTCAAGTAAGAGGCATCCAAAAGTTCATAGACTTATTCAAACCTTTTTGGTCTAGAAATCCAGTAGTGATATAAGAACATTCTCTTACAGGAGACTTGTAATACTATACCTCTTGTGAAGGGATAGAGAAAGAATTGGAATGGTCTTACTCATGGTATTAACTTCCACTCATTAATAAGAGGTTCAAGAAAACTTAAAATTGTGAGGCAATTATTTTAATGACAAAGATTCTGTTCACATTCATTTTGAGTTTTGAGCTATGGATGAGAACTTATCTCGTGGGAAAGAGTTCGCCTATCTCTAAGTGGGACTCCTAGGGAAGAAATGTGAATAAATTCCTTTTACACATTTCATTCTCTGAGTCAGATTTTAATCCTTTCGGTAAGAATGTTCTGGGCCTCTTGGTAGACATGCAGGATAGCAGGGATGATTCATGTGCGAGTCTTTGCACATGCTTGTACAAAACAGATACATAATATGTTTGTTCTGAAGGCACAATCTTAAATCATATTCACTTGACTGAATAATTGTGGTTTGTCAGGTAAACAGTATACATTTGTGATGGGTTGGATCACAGAAACCCCCTTTGAACTGCCAACCAATATGCCAAGACTACTACTGCCCCTGCTTTTCCTGCCAGCCTGAGAATCCAGCACCCTGTCTTGTTGGGCCAGCCACGCCAGTCTATTCCCACACAGACCCAGGGTCTGAACCACGTGCCCCAAAGCTGCAGACTTAACTGAAAGCAACTTTCAGAAGTGTTCCTGTTTTTAACACTCAGATGCCCAACTCCCAATGGGGTCTAAACCTCAAATAAATCCATTTTACCCGGTATAAAGCTTATACAGGGTAAACTCATAAATTGTTCGCCCTCTATAACACTGATAGAGAAAGCTGCACAGCTGTTTGCCTCCCGAGGTATTAATACATACTCTGGGTTAATTAATAAGTAAAACATTGATTTTATTAAATACAGAAAGTAGGATTTAAGTGGTTCCACGTAATAGCAGACAGAACAAAGTGAATTACCAAGCAAAATAAAATAGAACACGCAAGTCCATGTCTAAGAAAACTGAATACAGATAAAACCTCACCAGTTCCAGTAAGCTTCCTTTTATAGGCTAGTCTCCTTCTAGTTTGGGTCCAGCAACCACTCACACCCCCTGTAGTTACTGTCCTTTGTTCCAGTTTCTTTCAGGTATCCTTCGGGGTGGAGAGGCTCTTTGGCCAGCTGAAGACAAAAATGGAGGGGTCTCCCAGGGATTTATGTAGACTTTCTCTTGTGAGTGGAGACACCCTCCTCTCTCCTATGCAAAGTCCAGCTCCAAGATGGAGTTTTGGAGTCACATGGGCAAGTCACATGTCCATGCATGACTGAGTTTCTTACCAGCCAAGCCACATTCCTGGGAAAGCTCCGATGTGGATTGGCGTCTTAGAGTTCATTGTTAGCTTAAGTGGTTCTTGATTGGGCACTTAAGCATTTGGTCAAATGTGCAAATTAACTAAGGCTATCAAGCAAGTATACAGCCAATATTCCTAACTTCAAGTACAAAAATGATACATGCATATAAATAGGAGGAATGTATTCAGTAGATCATAACCTTTACATAGATATGTTACGTGGCATATGTAGCATAAAACATATTCCAATTATATCATATATACATTCATAAACATAATCCCATGAAGCCTTATGGGGTACACCATCACAACATTATTAATGCAAACCATAAACTTTATTTAACGCCACTCTCCTGATGAAATAAAACATACACTAGCCCCACTCCATCTTCATCTTAAAGAGCATCCAACGTGTGACTGCTAAAAATGAAACTTTATCTCTGAGATTCATCCATACTTAGCTTGATCCAATACCCATTAACTTGACTGGACATTGAATTAGGCCCATAGTGTCCTTAAGTCCTACTGTTCTACACCCAAATTTTACTTCTAGTTACATTCTGATCTTGGAGTCTTCTCAAAAGACCACATTAACACAGGCAATGTCTGCAGTAAAATATAAATTTCCACACACTAGTAATGGCTTTGCAAAACAACCATGCTGTGACTAGTTGGAGTTTGGGACCTAGCAAATGCACTGTTGGAAAGCTCAGAATGGATATAGTTCTTCAGGCACAACAAAAAAGCAATATATAATAAAACACAAAGAAATATACCCATAGAAAGGGCACTGGTGTGCAAAAAGTCAACATGCACGTGTATAGATTCTTGATACATGGTATGAACTGTACCATGCAATAGGACTTCATTGTGAGATCATTCTTCATTTTAGGTCTACATTTACCTCTGGCCCACAAAAGCTTACTGATATCACACACCGTTCTGTGCTTACATGTTTAGTCAATTTGTCAAAAAGGTACTGTTAATATTAGGAACTCAACCTTGAAACTTAATCTATATGATGTTTTCGTTCTTTAAAGAAAAGATTCCCACGGCTATTACAAAAGTTTCCTCCTATGTGTGGAGCAAGGGGGAGCGGTTTAAGTGTCTGTAAAACCCACAAAAGGTCACAGGTAGAATACTTCCAGCAGCTACACAGAGGGATTTATTGTGTAACAATTGAAAATTGTTTGTTTTTCCCTGGATGTGGATCACAAGGGGCAAGCAAAAAAACATATATTATTCCAACTTTGTGCTTTTCCTAGATATTTGTGTTGATTCTGTCCTCAGGCTGAATGTAAGATAAAGTAGTACAAGTAAAATATCAGCATCTAAGATCCAGATTGTGTTGAAAACCATTTGATAAATTGACTAAACCTAAAATGCTGTGTAGAAAGTAAAACCAAGGGAAAACATACCCTGACTAGCAGAAAAATTGTCTTTATAGTGAGATCCAAGAGATAATGGAACAGTCTTCTCCAGTGCTGGAGGTCCTATTGCTTGTGTTATTTCAAACTAAACTGGACCAAGCACTGAAAAATGTTTTCTTCATTGGCAGGGAATGGACTATGGTGAAACCCTCATGCTATAAGAACCTGATCTAGATAATTCTGTCTTAGATGCAGTGGGCTCTAGTGAATAGAGCACTGCTCTGGGACTCAGTTCTATTCTTGACTCTGACACTGACCTGCTGGGAGACTTTGGGCAAGTCACTTCAACTCTCTGTGCCTCAGTTTTCCCATTTGTAAAATGTGGGTAATGATACTGACCTCCTTTGTAAAGCATTTTGAGATCTACTGGTGAAAAGTGCTATGTACAAGCTTGGTATTATGATGTTATTGTTTAATTTGACTATTTAAATGGCTAATAATAATTATTTAGGTCTGAATTGTTTCAGTGTCTATCCTAGGGCACCTTAAAGGGGACCTGATTTTCAGAGGGCGTAGGCTCTGTACTTTCAGAAAATCAGACGCCTTTAAGGTGCCTCAATTTGGGCACCCAAAATCATGCTGAATTTTCAGTGACTTTTGAAAACTTTGGCCAATATCAAGCACATACATTTTAAACATATTTGTATTCAGATATGTCTATAGTGTGAGCAAATGGGGAGTGTCAGCTTTATCCTGATGCAGAAGAGAAATGCTGGTCAGCTCCAAGAAAGAAATCAATAGAGAGTGGGGACAATAGTGCCTGAAGGATAGCCAAGAATGAGTGAAATAAACCACAATTCCAGTGGATAGTTCTAAGTACCCAGGGTAACAGGCAGCAAGCACCTGATGAGCAAAGACCAGTATGAAAGAAAGACATACAACAACTTGAGCAGGAGTGTTTGAGATTCCTCCCATTCACGTGGAAATGTTGATAGCAGCTATCTAAAAAGTGGAATCTGGTAATGGCAGGTGCAAAAAGAAGTCTATTTAGTCTATATCTTCCTTTGCAGAGGATTTAATCTCAATTTCGCTTTCAGTAACTTTATTGGCATGACAAGGTATACAAGAGTTGCCAATGCTAACACAGCATCTGTGCCTGGGCAGGGGGAGGGGAGGGTGCACCATGTGTCCATTCTGTATTATTGTTCATTTGATGTGGTGACAGGCTTTCATATATCCCAAGGCTCTTTCTGCCATCTCTTGTCTCCAAAAGTTGAAGAATTTTTCTTCCTGGCTTATTTTTTGCAGAATATTTCTTAGTTTCTCAAGCTCTCAGAAATAGTATTGTTCTTGAACTTCTTTGGTATTTTGTACAGTGAAACAGGCTGCCAGAATTTCTGAAGAATAAAGGTTTCAATTTCTCTTCTGACACATTGATTATAAAGACACTCATCCTTGGATTTATACTGTGCTTTGTCTCTTGATTTCTGTTTCCAGTTTGCAATTATCAATATTGTATTAGATAAGAACCTGGCTGTGTTTTATACAGTTGATATAGCAGTGGTGCGCTAGTGTGATGCTTCTTTGAAGGTGTGTCTGGCTTTTTTTTTCCTTTTTTTTTTAATTTGGTTTTCATTTAGGCAGTATACTAGTTAATTCCTGAGGTGCTAAATAGGAGAGAAGGAACAGGAGAAGGCTGGAGGAGGAGAAAGATAGCAGTTAATAACAGAATTAGAGGGAAAACTACAAGTCTTAAGCTAGTCCTAGAAACTGATTCTGTTCCAACTCTTAGGAAGGCAAATGCAGAAACCAGTACAGTTGCTAAGCCTCTGTGCCAAAGAATTTTGGAGGTAGAAATTGATTATTCCACTCCGCAGGACTATGCGGATGTTAATTTGTAGAGTGATGAATCTGACAGTGCAGCTTATATCCATGAAGATTTATATTCTCCTGTCTCCTCACAACAGCTAACCCACCCCTTGGAATCCATATTTGGATTGACAGCTCCTCAGCAAAGATGCCTTTACAATAGGAAAAAAGTCCCTTAAAGGCCCATCACTTGTTCACAAAAATATAATAGTTGTGGAAACAGTACAAAAGTTGCTAAGTACAACAGTTTCTAATGACTAGATCAACTACTAATTTGAGAGTCTGGGTTAATCTATGAATGGGGTTTCTTCATTGTAATTAAGTTTAAATTTTAGAAAATGTCAAGTGCTCCACTCAAATGACTCATTTGTTTATGGCAAATGGAGGAACATTTTTTTCATTGCCAACTTCTATTACATTTTCAAGACTAAACAGGCATTAAGGAAGAGTCAGCTTATTCTACACTTTGGTGAGAGGTCCAGGATGACTCAAGGTGTTTTCTTTTTAACCTTCATGGTTTTGTAACCTAAACTAAATGTGATCTTAAATCACTTAAACTACAGTGATCACTAATGCAGTCTGAAATGGAGGCAACTGATCAATGTGAGACCTTACTGTAATTTCTAATGACATGCTCAACTCCTAATAGTTTAGGAGAGAGTCCAAATGTTGATATCTGCAAATTGGACACCATTATGTCAAAAATACAGTCAAACTACTCCATTCTCCATAGAGAGGGGAGGTAAACTGGTATTACTAAAATGAGGAGCTATAACAAAAGTCCTGTTGAAATAGAAATCCTTGTGTTGAAATGTAGTAGTCCTGCATTGGAGGCAATTCTGCTGGCAATCCTTAAATAAATACATTGCAAGGACAATGATCAAAGATTTTATAATTTATTATGTGTATTACTGTAGTGCCTAGAGACCCAACTGAGACCAAGGCCCCATTCTTCTTGGTGCTGTATATATGCATAATCAGAGATAGTCGATAGTCAGAGAGAACAATTTAAATAGACAAGACAAAAGATGGGAGGGAGGAAGTACTATCCCCACTTCATAGATGGGGAACTGAGGCATAGAGAAATTGAGCAAATTGTTCAAGGTCATACAGGAAGTCCACAGAAGAGCTGAGAAGTGATCTTAGTCCCAGACGAATGCCTTAATCACAAAAGCCTCATGTTAACAAACCTATCTGAGAGGATAAAGATCAGAGAAGAGCTAGTAGAAAGGTGGAAATGTTTCAGGATCAGATGATGGGGTTGGCCAGATTTTCTAGAGCCATCTGTACAGATTCTAATAAGCACCCCCACCTGGCAGTTTCCTAGGCCTGCTGTGCAGAGAATCCAAGCCTCTGTGTCTCTGGATCTCCCCTGGTGTTTAAAGCCCCTCAAGCATGAATGGAGTCGAGGCACTGCCCCCATCTCAGGGTTCCAGAGTGCATACTTGAGGCACAGACCTTCTATCTGGAATCCCCTTCTGAGAGCTGGAAGCCGCTGTTTATCTGCCTAACCCCTCTGGGTGCATCAGTGGTCCCTTGGCTTCACTGGTACTTAAACACACTGTCTCTCAAAAGGTATATGAAGCTCTCAGTGGCACACAGCAGCTGTGAAGTAGTTAACACATGCTTTGCATAGAGTCTAACACATTTATGCTCTTTTACTTAATCATGTAAAGTACAGACCATATAAAGCAGTAAACACTACATGCACATCCCTGCCTCAGTTCCCTCCTCACTCCAGGGCATTCTTTGGGCTGGTTCAGTGTCCCTTAGGTTGTCCAGGGTCATTTCTGTTTCACTGCATGACTCGTGGGCTGCTACAAACTGGGTTGTTTCTCGGTCATGGATCAGAGGGGGAGGGATAGCTCAATGGTTTGAGCATTGGCCTGCTAAACCCAGGGTTGTGAGTTCAATCCTTGAGGGGACCATCTAGGGATCTGGGGCAAAAATCTGTCTGGGGATTGGTCCTGCTTTGAGCAGCAGGTTGGACTAGATGATTTCCTGAGGTCCCTTCCAACCCTGATATTCTATAATCTACAGAGGACAATGGCCCATGAGCAGACCAGTTTCTGCCTTTTTAAAACTTTCAGCCCCTTGTGTCCATTGACACCCTTCCCAGCTTCCACACATGAGTACAAACCGTGGCCAGGTGACTGTTACCAAGGCAACTTTGCCCTCTTAAACCAGCCCTTCTGGGCAAGGGCCAGTCTCTTGACTAGAGTGAATAGATTTCCAATGATTAGGTACTTAGTCAGCTATCCTATATGGTCAGTTGTTTATCTTTACCTGTTGGAGCTTCAGCCCAACAGGGGGGCAAACAGGCAATGAGATGCACATTCAAAATGGTGTTTGAAGCCTGATGCAGATATGGAGAATTCATGATCTCACATAGTTAATAAACTGTACAGAAAGATTCCCAAATCCTCACACCATCCATGCCTGTTTCATGAGAATGGGGTACATTTGTCCAACGCTGACTCAGATACCTAAGAAAGCTGTATATATGTACTCAACTGGGAACATTCATGTACCTTGCTGACGTTTTGTGATGAAAGTCCTTGATGGTAGAAGTTAGTTTTGTCTTAGTCCCTTACCTCAAAGTTGTGTTGACAACGGTCAGGTCTTCCCAGCGTCATCCTTTTTTGTGTGTGTCCTGGGAAAGCTGTGAATCTTAAGTCCCAGTTTTTGCACCTCCCTTTCCCCGGCTTGGCCCATCTTTTCCCTCCACATTTCTTCTCTGTACAAGGGATCACTCTTTGTTTGGTCCTCCACTGAGTCTGAGTTATGGGGGCAGGATGAAGAACAGCCTGCCTTGGATTGAGGTCTGGGGTATGCTGCCTGTGGGAGAGACCCAAGCATTCTACTTAAGCCTAGGTGAGTAGTGTTGGTGGTGAATGTGGGGCCAGGCCGGGGTCTGCAGAGCCCGTCAATAGCTCAACACTCTCCCCTTACACTCCTTAGTGTGTCACCATTTCAAACAGAGTTTGTGGGGCATGGAGGGACCAAGTGGCACTGAGCTCTGCCCTCCCACAGTTGAGCCAGATTGTCCATTCTCATCTCCTGGGTTTTTGTACCTCAGAGTTGGCAACCCAACTCTGAAGTTTGGGTGCAGATGTGGGTTTGAGATATGCAGAGGTGCAGGAAAGGTTGGAAATGGACCCTGGAATGGGGCTTGTGATTGGGCATGGGTGAGTGAGCCCAATCTTGTGAGAAAGTTGGGATTGCAGCAAAATTAAGCTCCATCCTAATTAGCTGCACACAGACTTCTGGCCCACTGGGCCTGCAGGCTTCATTAACATATTTGTGCCCGCAGGTACTAGGGGATGTTATGTCACCATGACTTAGTATTGATTTAATAAGGCTGTGTGTAGCCTTGACATCTTTAAAACAAACAGCTCTCTGTGGGTTTTATTGACGCCCCTACAAATGGCACCAGCAATGCTAATTATTAGCTCAATAGATCAGATGTGCTGTGATGATTTCAATTTTTAATTATAAGGTCACCATGTTAGCTAATGTAATTCTTGGATCATTCTGCTCATTGTGCTGGAATATTTGGTGGTGTTGGGACACTTCTCTCCATCTGAGGTTTTATATTATTGGAGACATTCTTTTTGTAAAAAGGATGAGTTTACCTGCTGCTGCTTATTTCCCAGGTAAAGTCACAACCTCTCCTTGCAAAATCAGTCATCTTCACAGAACCAAGTGTGGTGTCACAAATGGAGAACTGACTCCAGCTGCAGAACAAGCAGCAGGAGCAGATGAAATTTAAGAAACCAATGAGACCATTATTCTGCCATTTATTTTATTACTTCAGAAAATTTGCATAATTTCTTTGTGTAAAAGGGAAAAAAAAAACAATAGAATGAGGAGGGACTGTTTTGCCAAAGTTTCCCAGGAGGCATCAGCAACCTTTTGTGTCAGACAAATAAAACAGTGGTTCCCTTCATGATGTTTCAACAACCAAGTTTTTGTAGGTTTCTAGCGTTCTTGACAATAATAATTTCCACCTCCATAAACAATAGAAATATCACAGGAACAGCAGAAACAAGCATTTTTTTTTATGAGCAGCTTACTTTTCAAATAAGCTATCAAGTCAAATCCCTTCAACTGCTGAAATTTGCTGTCTGGAATGCAATATAATTGTGTTAGAGAAACACTTTGGAGAGTAAAAAGTACTTAATGGAATGAAATTTAAGAAATTCTTTATTTTCACTTTTTTTAAAAACTGGAAAAAAGACGTTTCAATTGAAAATAGGCAGGTTACAACTGAATGTTGTATGAAAGGAAGGAAGCAACAGCGGTGACAGGGAGGCTACAAGAGAAGAGGTTGTATTATTCAGAACAGGAAGTGAGGGCATGGGTGAGAGATTTTGCTCTGTCCTCAGAAGGTAAAGGTCAGATCTTAGATCTGTTGAGAAGGATGAAGTGGAAAGATGTGGAAATAACCTGGGTTTGATGGGCAAGGGAGAGGAAGCGGTCAAAAATAGCATCCAAACTATGGTCCTGAGTGACAGGATTGACTGTATGGTCAATGGTGACAAAATAGGGAGAATGGATGTGTTTTGGGGCCATGTTAAGTCTGGGTTGATGGTGGAACTTCCAGGGGGAGAGAAGATGTCAGAGAGACAGGCTGGAATGTGGAATTGGATGGAGGGATGATGGGTCAGGGATGGATGTGCAGATTTGAGACTCATCCATATGATGACTGACTAAAGCCAGGTGAGAGGATGTGATCACCTGGCAAAGGTGTAGAGATAGGAGCGAGCCAACAACAGAGCACTCTGGGACTCCTACTGAAAGAGAGAAGGAGGAGGAACCACCAAAATATAGCTATAGGAAGGGCGAAGAGGTAGGAAAAGGAAGTATAGTAGAAAATAAGGGAAAACAAATCTCCCCTACTATATTTCAGGACACAGTGATTTTTGTCAACTTGCGCAGGAGAGGCTCAGAAGCCAGAATTTGCATTTTAATAAGTAAAATGTCTTTTATTTCATCCATGCCCGTTTTTATAGGGATTTGCATAATAATTAACAGGGATTTCAGCCTTTGTGGTTTTGTTTGCCCGACAAAACGAAGCAATTTTCAAGGAGCCTATTCTGTATATTTGTAATATTAAATACCAGGGTCCACCACTCTGTGATTAACAGTATAGCAAAGTGTAGTTTAAGACAAATTAATCTCACAACGCAGAAATTGGTCAATATGATGCTGATATACCTGATCGTTTAATACATTACAGGACTAAAAAGTTTTTATGCAAAGCTATGAGAATAATTTTTGCTTTTGTGTAGTGAAAATTTAGCAGTATTTTAGTGTTTTACTCAAGTTGAATATCTTACCTGATTTAGGTGTCCAAATGTATAGTTAGCGATGTCTTGGTGATCAGTATGTATCCACTGAATCTAAATAGATTTAGAACACTCGATACTTGTAAAAACAAAACAAACCCCCCACCTTGGGTTTACCTCAATTTGCCACATTGAGGTTAAAGACTACACTATTTACTGTCTCCTATTTAGTAAACTTTTGAAATAATATTTAATTCATCCAGGCATGCATAATAACAGTAAAAATTTAATTGATGTTCCTATTTATGGACCTTCACCTTTTCATCCAGTCATGTTGACCTTCAGGTAATAAATGCTTGAATTGTTTTTGGAAGGAAAACACTGGGAGTCTTGAATAAATGTCGAGACTTGAAGTATTTTATGTCTTTAAACTCTGCTGGGTGTTGACTTCAACGTAAAGGAATTATGAACAACTTTAAGAATGATGTTGCATATTGAGTCCATAACATACTCAAAACTAAATAATAGTAGAAAATGAAGGAGCTGATACTTTTTATAGAAGAGATCTTTTCTCAGCTTTAAACAATAGGAAAAATTATATTTTTGGTGTTTATTTTTAACTCCAAAGGTAATGATGGAAATTGTTCTGTTGATACCTCCAGGCATCGACAATTGACAATATTCTGAATATTCTCAGCACTTTGTATTATACTGCAAGAACATCTTGTTATCTTTTTCTGACTATGTTATGAGGTGTCCCAAGACATGGAAAATGGCATTAAATGGACTATAAGGGTTTTCACAGGGTCAGCAAGTAAGAGCTTTACAGTCAAGTTAATAAAATTAGATGTACACTGGGGAAAATATACACTTGGAGGGGAAAAAGTTAAGGAAAAAACCATACTGAAATATTCAGAACCTTGCTTGATGGAAATTATTGGCAGTGCTATCTTTTCCTGAAGATAGAAAAGACAAGGGGTCATAAGTAGGATGTTTTAAAAGGGAACCAGAGGTAGAGGTCAGGAAGCCCTTTCTCATACAAAGAATTCTGAATGGTCAAAGGAAAAAAAATTAAGGCTAAAATATTATCTGTGTTAATATGAGCAACAGTCATACTATGACAGTCTTGAGAATTTCAGTATGAAAAAATAACTTGTTTATAGGCCTTAATTCACTTAATAAATAACTCGGAAACCTCAAATTCTTGGGATGAAGGCATCATGCTTTATTATGCAGTATTTCTAAATAGTAAAAGTCTTTAATAAGAAAGTAATATGCAAAGATAAATATGCACCCCAGAAAAGTATAGTGATGTGCACTAGGGAACTTTTAATTCATGCCAGCAGGGTCTACAAATGCCAGTTAGTACCTAACATGTTGGTGCATTTTAGAAATCTCACACCTCTAGAAAATATATATATAAAATATAAAAAACAGCAAAGTCCTTGGACACATCAAAATGTACTACCTAGGACAGGGGTCGGCAACGTTCGGCACGTGGCTCGGCAGGATAAGCACCCTGGCGGGCCGGACCAGTTTTATTTACCTGCTGACGCCGCAGGTTCGGCTGATCGCGGCCCCCACTGGCCGCGGTTCACCGTCCTGGGCCAATGGGGGCGGCGAGAAGCGGCGTGGGTGAGCGATGTGCTGGCCGCGGCTTCTCGCTGCCTCCATTGGCCCAGGACGGCGAACCGTGGCCAGTGGGGGCCGCGATCAGCCGAACCTGCCGTGTCAGCAGGCAAATAAAACTGGCCCAGCCCACCAGGGTGCTTACCCTGGCGAGCTGCGTGCCGAACGTTGCCGACCCCTGACCTAGGATGTCAATGCTGACTTTTTATTCAATAATAGCATCTCACTGAAATGAAAGAACATCATTAGCTCCTCTTTACCAGTGACTAAATCCTGCTCACACTGGTATAAATTGGAGTAATTCCCCTGACTTCAACAGTTACTCTGGATTTATGCCAGTGTGAAGAGCAGCACTTGTTGGCTCTTCTTGTGTGGCACAAATTCCTCATCTTAATGGTGGAAGAGCCTCATCTATATGTGTGGAAATAGCTCTGTCAGTTATTCACTCCGGGAGGTATGACATTGGGCCCTATTCTGCTTTCATTTAAACAGGAAGTGATCTGGAATAATTCAATCAGAGGAGTTATTGTGGACAGCAGAATTTGGCCTTTTGTTCCTTAGAAACAAGCTCACGATGACTTCACAATCCCTTTTGGTTGATCTTAGACTTTTTCCCAAATGAGCTTTCAGCATCTGGAATGCTGGGAGATAGGAACTTGCACTGAGAAAGGGGGTAAGCATTAATTTGTTCTGCTTTGTACTGTTGTTCATCCAGTGTAGTTCATCCTCAGCTAGTGAGACTTACGGGTTGTTTTCCTTTAAATACATCAACTCAACCTGAATCATGGAGCCATGACTTGCACCTCCATCATAAATAGCCACTGGTCCATTCATGTTTCTCTTCCTTTTAAATATTCCTGTAAAAACCAACAATTGTTATATATTGAGCCATTCTCTCAGTTCTAGTCTTCCTGTCATTTCATTCAGTTCCTGAATTTATCACATTGCCTTCTGCCAGGTTACCCACATGCTGGCTTCTGGACAGCAGCACGTATATTGCCTCTTTGTGATCAAAATGTATCATTTTAAAACTTGATTAGAACAATGATTTTTAGCCTTCCTTTTTGAAATTCAGGAAAGGGTTTTTCACTCTCATGATCCAAGAAAAGGTTAATCTTCTGTGGACATTCTGAAGGTGGAAAAGGTGGTATTTGGATACCACTCAGTAGGCTTTACTGAACCCCAATTACATGATATCCCGGAGTAAAAGATAATTGTACCTTTTGTGTGTGTGTCTGTAAAGTACATGGAACACTTTTGGCCCTGTGTAAATAATTGGTTTCAGCTTCAGCCCAGGTAGGTAGTAACAGAAGGTCGTGACCATATGATGGACACTTTCTCAAAGGCAGCTAGACTGAGACCCCTAAACTAATTTAATATGTAGATGACACACAATAACTAAGTCACAGTCCTTCCAGTCTACAAGTGACAGTCTCATTTATTTTTCCCCTTAGAGGAATATGTAAAGGCACAACACTTTTGTTAGCAGGTTCAGATAAAGAAATGTATTTTCTGTTGACATTCTACCTTCGTTCAGTCTACTCTTGCAGCACTAGGTAAATGTTAATTAATATGAGCAATAATATGAGCTGTTAGCACACTAGAACCCTAGAAATAACCCTAAAATCTTCCCCGTGCTCCTTGCATCCAGTCCATAAGCATCAACATTTGAGTGTCCCAGCATGAGGTATCTGAGATGATTTGTAGATCTTTAAGATATTGGTTACATTACATGTGCTATTTAAAATCATTTAATATCCTCCAGATGTCGTGTCATGGTTTTCTTTCCTACTCTGTTAACCAGATGGCATGAGGCACCCCTGCTGATGAGGAACATGCAAGACATTGGAAGTATGTTTCAGGCAAAAATTGTTAACCCTCCATCCCCTGTTCCCCAGTGATTGCATCTATTTAAAATGTATGCTTCCTTACCAAGGTAACCAGAATCACTGACTACATAAGCTACAGCAATTTATCTAAAGTGAAGCAAGACTCCATTTTTCAGTCTTGCTCAGGGCTAAAAATGCCTAATGGAGCCTGAAGGCAAGGTCTTTCATTACTTCCTCTATTGAAGGGATGACTGGTACCTGCTTATTCTGGCAGTTCTGTACTACTTTTTTATGATGTACACACACTAGAATGGCATCAACTACAACATACAGAAGGCCTTATGAATAGAGAAATTTCCCTGAAATTTAGAAACATAACAGAGTAGAAATGCCATGAACTGCTACTTCTATGTTAAGAGGAAGTGCAATGGCTTTATTTTAATGTATTGTTCTGAGATTCATTTTCATAAAATAGAGTAAAATCAGCTGAGGGTGAAGGTATTAATTTCTAAATTACTTATACTATGTCTTCCCCCACCCACTCCCCACCGAAAAACATCTGTTAACATAATCTGTTCTAGATTAAGCTAAAGGTATGATTGTATCTGAAAACATGAGATAACCACTACTGACCCTGAATGGAATGAGATTGAGCTGTTCCATTTTTTTGACCCTTGTGCTCACTAGTTCTTTACCAGTAATACAAATTTTCATATGCTGCATTATATTGCACAGATGATGTGATGCATTGTCTAGTGGTTAAAGCCAGGGAGTGAGTAAGAATTTCTATTTTCTCTATCCAGCTGTGTCACCGTGACCTGAGGTATGACCTTCAGCAAGTCACTTATAGCATGGTTCTAATCTCTCTTACCCCTGCTTGCCATCAGTCTAACTCCACTACTTTAAGTGGAGTTACTTTTCGTTTTACAATGTGTTAAATGATTACTTGTAGTGTGGAAGCGCCCAAAGAACCCAATGAGGTAGGGAGTCCCATTGTGCTGGGTGCTATACAAACATATGGGGAGATAGAACCTTTCTGTTCCAAAAGTATATAATCTAATGAAATCGGAATCAGGCCCTTAACCTTGCTCTCTGGCTTAGTTTACCCATCTAGAAAATGGTTATAATATATACACCTGGGCAAATTGTGAGGTTTAATTATTGAAAAGTTCTTTGAGATTCTTAGCTGAAATGTGCTAAAATACCTAAGGGTATGGCTACACAGCAGCTGGCAGAGTGCTTCCCAACATAGGTAGACAGCTTGGCTAGCTCTGCTTGACCTAGCGCACTAGAAAAAAATAGTGCGGCTGAAGCAGCAGAGGTGGTGGCTTGGGCTAGTCATCTAGTATTATTATAAACATATAAAGCATTATTCTTTATTTCTATGGTACATAATAAACAAGCTATAAAAGAAAATGTTTAGACAAATGAGATGCTATTCTAGAGTGTCAGAATGCTCCGGTATAATATAAATAGTAAAGGACCCATCTTTGAAGATCATGAAGAGGTCTATAAAAATCATCCAGGAGTGGTATTCACTGGTGAATTTCCTTGCATTTCCTCTCCACTTTCACTAGAGAGTCTTGTATGTAACAAAGAACTTGTCTAAACAAGTGACAAAGAAATACCAGTTATCACAACATCTTGAGAGAACCATTATCCCTGGGCTTCCTTACATTTTATGTACTTGCTTCTTCAGCAGAGAGAAGGATGGAATTAATATTTCCACCATTTGACAGCATATGTCTGTCCTGAATAAACTTGGTGGGTAAGACCAAGAAGGGGACTGTCCTGAAAACAATCCAGTCAGTCATTATTTATATTATATTCCAGTATCACTTAGAGGTCCCAGTCAGGATTGGGACCTCATTTTACTGGGTACCATTAGTATTTCCTGCTGAAACTGTGAATAATTTGTGACCGGGTCTCTGAAATAGTTCTTTGTTATGTATTTTTTTTAAAGTACTAGGAAAAACAACTTTAAAAACCCTGGAGTCTGAGAATGTTAAGATTGTGAATTGTGCAATCTTCACTTTGACATTATCTGACCTTTGAGTGCTCATATCCTCATTCACTGTGCCCCATTGTGCATGTGAATTACAATACTGTCTCTAATTGCATGATCACATGCTATTATTTCTTCAGGACCCTGCCTCATTCAGTGTGTATATTGGCTTGTGCACAGCAAACAAAACGGGGGTCCTACAGATTTTTGTCTAATTGCAGGCCAATGTTTACAATTTTAACAGTGTGAATCTGGATTAAATCCATTGATATATAAAGTGAGAACAGTATTTGGTCCTCAGTGCACACATTGGAGGGGAGGGGAATCCTGGACCTGTTGAAATCAATGACAAAACTCCCACTGACATCATGGGTGAAATCCTGGATCCACTGGTGTTGTAAAGAAGGTAGGAGGGTGGTTTAGCAAATGAGGAAGGGGTACTACCTGCCCTTCCATGTTTTTTCTCAACAATTTACTCATAACAGGTGCAAGGGCCTTGCATTTGTCTGATCATTACTGGAATCGGTGGTGACAAAATGGAAATTTCTTGTAACCCATTAACCTGGAATGTGAGATGACAGTGGTAACTTCTTGCTTCCCACAGGCTAGGTGATATTCCTTGACTTGAACCTCCTTTTTGGGGCGGGGGGAGAGAAGCTGCAAAAATTTACTGCATTTGCTATTTCCATTGAATGCATGATTATAAATATTAAATTGTTTTTGTATATTGTGTGATATCAAATTATATGTGTGTGTGTGTGTGTGTGTGTATATATATATATAAACTAGTAATATTTCATTTACGTGCAAAGACGGCTATACAAAGACCCCCAGGCATAGTCTGGCAAGGAGCTCTGAGTCATTGACTTCAAACCATTTACACAGAGTCTTAAGGAAGTGAATCTAAATATATATGACTCAGAGCTCCTTGCCAGACTATGCCTGGGGGGTCTTTGTATAGTCGTCTTTGCACATAAATGAAATATTACTAGTAAACAATAAGGTGGTCTCCTTTTGAGAAGGCAGATCTTGGGCCCGGCCTTGCCTTGTCTACAATAGAGAATCCATAAGTAGCTATCAGAGCAACTCCTGACCTTCCAGATGTAGACACAGCCTTAGATCCTATCTCTTCTGTTGTGGGTGGAAAGGGAACATCTCATGGATTTTTGAGAAATTGCCGTCTCAGATTTCCACAATGTATTTGTTTCCAGCTGACCCTTTGAATGAAAATGCTTAACTTGAACTAATAACATTTACTCTGCTGGTCACTTTTGTGGAACTTCCTGAATTGGGAGTACATAGGCATAAAGAGGAAAACTGCCTGTGTACACCTTAATCTTCAAAATGTAATTATAACCTTGGGATCTTTACATTATTCATGAGAGAAAAGCCTGGGCCAGTTGAATCTCCCATTGAGCCTACTGCCATATGGAAGTGCTTTTCTAGAAACTGCTCCTTGAGGATTTAGAAAGTCAAGGAAATGATTTCTAAAATATGGTAGGGTTTTATAGGAACTTGGGTAAACACTATACCTTAACCTCAGGTGACAGTTCCTGCAGGGACCATGCTTATCAGAGACTTAAACTTCCTGTTAGATTTCACTGTGGATGATGTCAGTCTCTCTCTACAAAGACTGGAGGGAGGTAAGAGTCTGTGACAGATAAAAAGCCACATATCTGTAGGTAATTCTCAGGGGCTTCTGGGCACAAAGCCAATAATATTTCCTCCTTGTTTAAGAAATTGGACTTGAGACTTCAGTAATTTGATATGAAGATAGTGGTGAGGGTGTAGAAGGGAATCTCTGGACAACGGCTGTAAAAGATCTTTTTTGAATCTAGGATTTTTATTGATCGTTAGGCCCCATAGTTTCACACAGTTTAAGGCTGAAAAGGACTTTTGGATCATCTAGTCTGGCCTTCCTGTATCTCACACGCTGCTATGCTTCACCTAGTTCACCCCAGTTCTCAGCTCAATAACTTGTTTGGCTAAAGCATATCTTCTGTCATTGTGACTTATTTTCTCCAGACCTTAAATAATTTTTTTCAACATCATAGAAGTGTAGGACTGAAAGGGACTTCAAGAGGTCATCTAGTCCAGCCCCCTGCACTCAAGGCAGGACTAAGTATTATCCAGACCATCCCTCACAGGTGTTTGTCTAACCTGCTCTTAAAAACTTCCAAAGATGAAGCTTCCACAACCTCCCTAGACAATTTATTCCAGTGCTCAACCACCCTGACAGTTAGGAAACTTTTCCTAATGTTCAACCTAAACCTCCCTTCCTGCATTTTAAGCCCATTGCTACTTGTCTGATCCTAAGAGGTTAACTCCCTCCTCCTTTAACAACCTTTTATGTACTTGAAAATTTTGATGTCCCTCCCTTCTCCCCGCCAGTCTTCTCTGCTCCTGACTAAACAAACACTTTTTTTTTTCCAATCTTCCCTCCTAGGTCATGTTTTCTAGACCTTTAATCATTTTTGTTGCTCTTCTCTGGATTTTCTCCAATTTGTCCACATATTTCCTGAAATGTGGCACCCAGAACTGGATACAATACTCCAGTTGGGGCCTTATCAGCACAGAGTAGAGCGGAATAATTACTTTTCATGTCTGGCTTGCAACACACCTGCTGATACATCCCAGAATCATGTTTACTTAAAAAAAAAAAAAAAAAAAAAAAAAAAAAAAAAACAGTATTACACTGTTGACTCTCATGTAACTTGTGATCCACTATAGCCCTCAGAACCCTTTCCACAGTATTCCTTCCTAGGCATCATTTCCCATTTTGATTGTGTGCAATTGATAGTACTCCACTTAGGCAGGAACATTGAATTTCATTGAATTCTAATTGAATTTCATCCTATTTACTTCTGACCATTTCTCCAGTTTGTCCAAATCATTTTGAATTTTAATCCTATCCTCCAAAGCACTTGCAACCCTTCCCAGCTTGGTATCATCATCCACAAAGTTTATACATGTACTCTCTATGCCATTATCTTAATAATTTATGAAGATATCGAACAAAACCAGACCCAGGACTGATCTCTGCTGGTCCCTACTCAATATGCCTTTCCAGCTTGACTGTGGGCCACTGGTAATTACAATTACTCTCTCGGAACCGTTTTCCAACCAGTTATGCACCCACCTATAGTAGCTCCATCTAGGCTATATTTCCCCAGTTTGATGATAAGGTCAGTCAAGTTGTACCACATTTACCACTTCCCCCCCCCCCAACCTCCTACCCCGGTCCCCTATTCACAAGGGTTGTTACTCTGTCAAAGCTATTAGGTTGGTTTGACATGATTTGCTTTTGACAAATCCACATTGACTCTGTTACTTATCTTCTAGGTGATTTGCAAATGGATTGCTTGATTTGCTTCATTATCTTTCTGGATACTGAAGTTAAGATGACTGGTCTGTAATTCCCTGGATTTAGATTGGCACTATATTTGCCCTCGTCTGCTCCTCTGGAATCTCTCCCATCTTCTACGAACCATTAGCAATTATCTTCAAAAACTCATATCTCCTCAATCAGCTCTTGAGTATTCAAGAATGTTTCATCAGGCCCTACTGACCTGAAGACCTCTAATTTATCTAAGTAATTTTTAACTTGTTCTTCACCTATTTTAGCCTCAGATCTTGCCTCACTTTCACTGAAACAAATCCGGTATTTCCACATTTTTGTTGTTGTATCTCTTCCCTTCCCCCCCCCCCCCCAATCAATTAAATAATGGTCCTACCCCCATTTATGTCTCTAGCTAGTTTAATCTCAGTTTGTGCTTTGGCCTTTCTAATTTTGTCCCTACATGCTTATATTTTATATATATATTTATCATTCATAATTCGACCTAGCTTCTGCTTCTGTAGGAAGATCTCCTGGTTAAGCCAGGATGGTCACTTTCCATGCTTCCTTTCTTTCCTACATAGTGGGATAGTTTGCTCTTATACCCTTAATAATGTCTCTGAAAAACTGCCAATTCTCTCGAAATATTTTTTCCCTTAGACTTGCTTCCCATGGGATCTTACTTGCCAGCTCCCTGAGTTTGCTAAAGTCTGCCTTCTTGAAATCCATTATCTTTATTGTGCTGTTTTCCTTCCTACCATTCCTTAGAATCATGAACTCTACCATTTTGTGATCACTTTCACCTAAGCTGCATTCCACTTTCAGACTCTCAACCAGTTCATGACATCTCCCTTGTTTTTTACCCCTTTTATCCTTACCCAGAGACTTTCAGCAAGTCTGTCCCCTATTTCCATCTCCACCTCAGTGCAAGTGTATACATCTTTGATATAAGGCAACACTGCCTCCCTTTTTCCCCTGCCTGTCCTTCCTGAACAAACTGCACCCTTCTATGCCAATATTCCATTTGTGTATTATCCCATCAAGTCTCTGTGATGCCAACTGTCATAGCTGTGATTATTTACTAGTGTTTGTAATGCTTCCTGTTTATTCGCCATACTTCTTGCATAAGTATACAGACATCTAAGATATTCATTTGATCCTTTTTCAAATGTGGGTATCAGAACTGGATGCAGTATTCCAGTATCAGTCTTACCAATGCTGGGTATACAGAAGTAAAATCACTTCCCTACTCCTACTCACTACTCCCCGTTTTATATATCCAAGTATTGCATTAGCCCTTATTGTCAGCATCATACTGGGACTTTATGTTCAGTTGCTCATCCACTATGACCCCTAACTCCTTTTCAGAGTTGCTTCTTTCCAAGATAGTCCTCCTCTTCTGTATTCCTTTCTCATAGGCATATAACTTTGCATTTGGTTGTATTAAAACACATTTTGTTTGAATGGGCCCGGTGTATCAAGCAATCCAGATCAATCTGTCCTAATAATTGTTTGCCACTCTCTCAATCTGTGTGTCATCCATCAATATTATCAACAGTGGTTTTATATTTACTTCCATAACATTGACACAAACATTGAATAGTGTTTGACCTAATATAGATATTTATGGAACCCCATTAGAAACCTCTCCAATTCAATGATTATTCCCCATTGTCAACTGTTTGGAGATCTGTCAGCTAGTTCTTAATCCATTTAAAATTTGCTTTACTCATATTATAAACTGCTAATTTTTAATCAGAATGTCACTGGATACTAAGGGCTTGTCTACATAGTGCCTTAAGCCACATAAATTCCAGTTCATGCTAGCATATTGTGTGATAACGGGCTCATATGGACCCTGCTGGAAGTACTAAAAGTTCCCTTGTGTGCATTAATGAAGTACCTCATCTCTAATAAAAAATAAGGTAATGATTAAGCAAGAAATGCCTGCCATTAAGCTAAATTTATCTCAAAACTGTCCTGTATTGGGTTTGATCATTGGCGGAACCTGAGTGTTTTAAGCAGGCATTTCCACAACTGTCTTCTAAACACTTCAGCAAATTCATTGTTCCTTTTTTTCCCCCCTGGAACAGAAATACACATTCATGTTCTTATTTTAAAAAAAAAAAACACCTTGTTCCTTTGCTAAAGAATTGTTATTACTAACCATCAGGAAGAGCAGGCAAATTTTTAGCACTTATGTTCAGTCATTGAAACAGTAGGATACCTTTCAATTCCATTCCACCAGTTCCTAATTCCATACATCTTTGCATAATAATACAATACTGTTGGGGCTGGGGGGCAGGTTGCATGCAAAATAAGTTTGCTTTTCCTCTCAAAGGAATGTGCAAAGGATTTGTTAGCTTGTGAGGTGAATCTACAGTTGACACAAGTATCACACAGGGAATAATTCTAACATTGCAACATCAAGGAGTTCCAGTTGCCTCTTATTTTTAGTGAAAAGCAGATAGCTGAGACTGCCCTATAATTATCCCCGCTAATTTTATTACCCAATCATTTCAAATGGAAAATAAGTTAGAAAGCCAGAGTCCATATCATGTGGTTTTGATTCTGATTCCATTAGGAGTGAAATCCTTTAGGGTTCTCTCACTATTGTCACTTACTCCAAGAGCATCTCCTACAAATGGCTGTGTATGGTTGCACCTGCATGGTGTATTTACATTCTCTGGTAGAACTGCCAAAAAGTGACTCGCAGTTACCACATTTCTGTGAAAATTAGCTGTTCTCTTTCTTTCTGTGAAACATCTGCTTTGAGTGATACTGCAGCAGCTGGGATGATCTAATAGTAAACACTTCAGAATTCAATTGTACAAAAGGGGCTTTCAGGAGAATGATAAATGACCTAAATTAAGCCACAATTTTTAAGTCCTTGCCCGTAATGAACACACTTTCCTCAAGCCTTTTTGCACCTGTCACTATTGGAAAGCAACTGAAATGTTGCCTGTCTGTTGTTTAAAGTTGCATTCTCAACAGTTTATTTGTCAAGCAGCACCTGAAATATTGGCATAAGAAATTAGTGTGTTGGCTTTTTTTTTATTATTTCCTTTTGGAAGGTAAAGTCACTTTGTTTGGCTTGCACATATTTCTCAGTAGCTCAGAGAATAACTTTTTTTCTTGACTATGTGATCAGCAATGGTTTCCGATGCTGGCAGTAAAGAAACCTCCACTTTGACGTGGAGGTTCTTTGATACAAAACTATTTCTCTGAAATTATTGTAAGGGTCCCCTCCCCATCTCACAGTAACACAGTGGAACACACTCTTCCAGAGAGGATGCAAATGATAAGCAGAGGTAATCACTTATTTTTTTGTGAAGGTATAGTCGAAGTCCAGACTCCAGAGAAAATAAAAAAAAAAAAAAATAAGTAAATACAATTTTGAGATTCATTCAAAAGTGTCTGGTGATCTGGATTTGGCCCACAGTGCGCTTATGAGAAACTCTGCTTTCTTTTTTTTTAAAGAAGGAAGTCTCTAGCCCTCCTGATTGTTGTGAGATGCGTGAGAATTCAGGGCCATCTTTATGGATTCTCCAGAGTTGCTTTGGTCCTACAACTTCCCTGAAGTAGAATCCGGACTATATTCTCTAATCTTCTTTGCAGCACTGGTGTAATTCTATTGACTTCAGCACACTTAATTCTTGATCTATGCTGGTGTAGGTAAAAAGGGAATTAGTACCTTTTGGGATACCCATAAATACAGTGATCTGTATCGTATCATATATGCAAAGGATGTTGGTGTTTACAAGTTAGATTACCCGCCAAATCTTCAAATCTAAAGTAGAAAAACCTGTTTTTGTTTTTTCAAGTTTTAGGATTTTTAATATTTAGTCTATTATAGAAAAAGTTGAAATGTCTCAACAGTATCAGGTTAATGGGGTAAAAATACTATGATGAATTAACATGGGGAGACTTTGGGCTGGTCTAACTTAAAACACTGCAGCATTTTAGCAGCACCACTATAGCATGTCCATTGGCATAGTAGCGTCTTCAGTGAAGAGCTTCTCCTGTAGTAAATCCACCTCCAGGAGACCTCTTTTTGTCTGGCTTCCCAGAGAAGGAGTCCTCTTCCCTGCAATCTGTCCACTACGCTGTACCTGGGCTTCTGAGCTTCTTATAGCCTGCTCCTCCAGTTGGAGCACGCTTGGCAGGCCTGGAGGGATGAGGCTGTCTGGGCCCAGTAGTGCATTTTTGCCCCTTCAGGCTCAGTGTGGGGTTTGTATACCCCATCACACAAGCCATATAATTAGGCTTAGACAGATTAGATTTTTATCAGTAAATGTCTATAAATGTTAATTTCACCATACACACACAAACCAATGAAAAAATATTTCCATAGATCATTGAAATGTACAGATATGCAAAGTAAGAAAAATGCTGTTTGAATTTTATTTAAGGCTATTTACTTTGTATATGTTGACGTGCAAAGTTGACAATTTTTGTGCTAATTGTTATAAAGCTTTACATTTTTGAAGCTCAATAGCTGTCTAACCCCTTCCTTCTGCCTCCCCCCAATAATTTCCTGCAACTGTGAAAATTTAAATAATAAAAACCAGGGAAAGAATGCTTAAAAATCTCATAATTTTGCATATAAATTGATTTAAAAAATAGGGAAAAAATGCTTTAAAATAAACACTGAAATCTGTCAGAATTGTGCTTAAAAATATAAATCTGCCAAAACTATATATCCTGTATTAATGCCAAGCCATTGTTTACACTTGCATATGTAATGAGTGTCCTAACATATCATTGTTGAGTTATTCTAGTATAAGAGTAGCTTCTAAACTTAAAGCACCACTGTCTATTTCAATTTTTTTTAGCTTCATGTTCTCACCAAAACATATGTATTTGGGGGGGAAATGTATCAATTTGTGTTTATGCAAATGTGACTTTTTTTAATTAGCAAGTTTTTTGTAGGAAAGTCAGACTCACACTGTCAGATGATTAAGGTTTTTGAAGTTTACACACAATGTATGATTGTCATAAAAGATGGATCCAAATAATCATTTTTAAATAGACAGGAACACTTTCAGGCTTGATATCCTCACTCTTTCCATAAAATGCCCAGGAAAGGGGGTAGGAGGAGGAAATCTGTGTATCTTTGCAATAGTCCCTCTGTGGGGACACCCTGCATGCATCCCTGATGTCATTCTGTCATGAGGCTCCAGAGTTACTTCTCTGTAGGCATGGCTGCAAGGCCTTCTTCCAAACCTGGCAGATGTGTGAGAATTCAGGGCCATCTTTATGGATTCTCCAGAGCTGCTTTGGTACTTGTCTGTCTCTGTCTCTCTCTCTCTGCTCCACCACCACAACTACTACTGACAGGCTGTCTCCATTGAACCAGAGGCTGCCCCATGATGCGCTCCATGAAAAAAATATAGGCTGTATTAAAATTGGCAGTGCCAACTCCGAGCCTAGAAAACTCATGAGTCAGGCCTGAGGAAATCATCAATTGGCTTACAGATCATGATATTTGTTCTGATTAGGTTTCTTTTTAATTGCCTTGTGGTTTTTGTGCCTTTTAGCATTCATGTTTGCAAGCTTTTCTCAACAATCAGAAGGGCTAGAGGCTTCCTTCTTTCAAAAAAAGAAAGTGGAGTTTCTCATGTAACCACAAGACACCAGGAGCAGCTGGGGCATTAAGAAAAACACCAACTATTATGAGAACTGTATTTTGTTTTTTAAATCATAACGTTGTCAGCCCTGTGAATTAACCAGGAAATTTCTTCAAGGTGAGATATCCCTCCCCAGCACACCCGCATTTCCTCCCAGCCTCCATCCCCTTTCCTAGCATAGCCTCTTAAGTGTTCTGTGGGTGGGAGGACAGTGCCATAAAGGTATCTAAGCTGCTTTCCATGCACTAGAGTGGAGATTCCTGTGCTAAGGGTCTTCCTCCATGCAGATCTAGGGGGTATTATATAGGCCGTTGTAACAAAAATAATTAAAATGTTCAGCAAATCTTATTGCTTCCATTAAATTTTATCAGTCTTGACAAAGATGAACCCATCATAGAACACCACCATACCAGGCAACAGAAGTCACTATTACATTTGTTGTCTTTAACTTGAGTGCAGATATCCTTATTATAAACTAATTCTGACGCTATATAGACGCTGTAGAACTGCAAAGTATCATCGGAGCATCTCAGTGCCTTACAAATGGTCATTAATTGAATCCAGTTTATACAGTAATAGGTCCACCTGTAATCTGTGCAATGTAAAAGTGTTCTAACTTTATTATAAAAATGTTGTAGCATCTTTCCCAAGAACATGGTTTTGCACACTTATTTCATTCATTATATAAAATTTGTTAGTGTTGCACAAAACTCCCAGTACAGCACCAAGTTTAACTATATTAATTCCCTATTATTGGTATTGTAAGTATATTCTTTATTTCACTGATAAAAATAGTTAAAGGATTTAAAAAAAAAAAGTATACTGGCTGATATGCCGTAGCCAAAACTAATATTAAGTGGGTGGTTGTTTTTTGTTTGTTTGTTTTTGTTTTTTTTATTTATCTTTTATATTGCAGGAGTTCCCAAAATATGCCAGGCACTTAACAAATACAGAGGAAAAATATCAATCCAATTTTGTTTCATGTTGACCCAACCTAAACTAAATATTTTGTTTTGATTATTTATTTTTCCCATGGGAAAATTGAAAAACTTTTTTTCTGTAGAGAATTTCCACTTTTTTTTTTTTTTTTTTGGAAATGGCACTTTTCTGTCCCTCCGCCCCCCCCCCCCCTCCTCCGCCAAAAAAAAAATGATGGAAAATTTCTGAGCAGTATGTAGCTATGAGTGATTGGATAGAGAGAAGATGGGGTAACAAACAGAGTGAATGTGAATAAAAATAGAAGGCAGAAAGTAAAGAGAGATGATGAGAAACACAATGGACACAAAAGGAAATCTGAGAGTATGGACAACAAAAAGTAGACATGCATGAGGCAGATGGGCTGAGGAATGGACATCCCCTTACTGTCATCACAAGGCGTGGAGGTTGGGGTTCCAGCTTAAAAGGGGGTGGAGGGGAGAGAGATTGGAACTTCTGTGTCAAGTGCTTAAGAAGTATTAAGTCTATGGTGGGCATTGCCTCTGAAATATTGGCACATCTGTTGTCCGCTTAGTAATCTGCTATGTATATAGCTTTAGAAATGCCCCAGAACTTCAGATTCTGAATCTGAATGACCCCTTTGCTTGGACCTATCCCACTATAATGTGCAAGGTTTGTATGTGTGGATTGAATGAGTGAAAGAAAAATTCCTGTAGCTCAAGTACCTGTGGGTTTTTTGGAGCTGAAGGCAAAGGCTTTTTGATGTACATGTGATTTTTATTACAGCAACTGTGCTTACTATGCACAGAATACAGAGCCATTCCACCATGCTATTTTGAATATTCCACACCCTCTGAAGCTTGGCCCTCTTACCCCTCACTAGCCCCACTCCACAGCAGATGAATCTGCAGGTACACACTAAAATGAAACCCCTCATAATGTAAGTCTAACTTGCAAAAGAAACCATATAAACTTATCTGAGGTATAAAATATTCATGAAAAGGGATTTAAAATGCCCTCCACTTTGTATTATTTTAGCAGTAAATTAATACAAGTGACCTCTAGCAAAATCATAAAGATGATTTGATTATGAGGAAAGGATTTCTGCCCTTGTTAGTATGCTGACGGTACAAGATATGACTATCTGGTCCAGTTAACAATTTCAAGAGCTGTAACAAGGGAATCTGGATTTCTATTAAAATAGTACATATAGTATGATTACACTACATTACATCTTTATAAAATTCATTTTCCTCCTGATCTTTAGAACTTCATTTTCCTTTGGTCTGTCTATTATTCGGAGAAGAGGAAATTGAACCTTCTTGTACAGCAGCTTTGGAAAATGTGCAGTATACATATTGTATGGGATTCCCTCTGGAAATCTTAAGAATTAAAACTTGTCCCATGAGTGCAGTATTAGTTCATCAGCCTGGGACTTCCTGAATCCTCTGTCACGATAAACATGCAAGGGACCTGCACATCTTCACCCTTCTTTAGAAATGCTCTCCAGGGTCTGTTTTGTGAATGTTCCAGAATTCCTTTCCCATCACTCACCTTTGCGACCTCAAAGTGGGTTTAATAAAATGAGGTACCTTTCCTCATGGGACAATGACTTTATAATGCATCTATATATTACCATTCCACGAGGGAATATATATGTCTCCTATTTAGCAGCAAGCCAAAGATGATGATAAAATCATTAATTTTGTCAATATAAATGCTAAATAGAAATGGGAAATTGGATCCCTGCCTTGTATCACATTTTCTCTGATAGGAAATTACAGCAGAGAAATTGAATCTGACAAATCTTTGCATTTATAGCCAAAGGTGGGCCACGTGGTACACAATAAATGGCATGACACCTCTTAATTACACAGTGTTTTGTTTGGTCCAGAATGAATGCTTTTTGCTTGGCAAACATTCAAACCATGGGTTCCCAAAGGGATCCTAATATAAAGAATAAAATAAAAAGGCCATAAAGTTAGCAAAAATCAAATTGACAAGCCTGCACTAATTATCTTCAGCATTATGGCACAGCTAATGGAGCTTAGTTTGACAGATAATAGAGGTGATCTCATTAGCAGAGCATTGAATTCCTTAATGTTTGTAAGGGGAGCATTTATTGCCTGTAGTCTAGCCACTCCTCAGATTGCTCAATGTTCTACATTAGCATCTCAAACAGGTCTGTAAGTCAAATTTATTAGGCATTGTTTTGGGTAGTGAATGATTTAATCATAGCTAGGAAAGCAAATTTTAAACAGATGCAAGCTTTTTGACTTTTACATGTGATGCATGAAGCAATTGCAGAAAGTGTCATAATTTTGTGTATGTATATAAATATATATATAATATACTTTCTATGTATGGGTCCTATATTGGTGCACAAATTTAAGGCACAACTAAAAGCATATTCTATAAAAAATTACTTTATTTCAAGGGAAAATTTCACCAAGCACACAGTAGTATTTCTAATTATTCATGAATTTGATTCAGCCCCCTTCACTTAAAAAACATGAACTCTCTACTCCTCTCTCACTTCTCTATTTCATTTTCAATATGTTAATGGATTTTTCTTGCTAGAAAGAAGAATAACTTGGCCTGCTCATTAGATGGGGGTCTTGATATTACTAAAAGTCATTCAATGAATTCACCTACTTCTGTTTGGAAAAAGTCCACCTGCCACATTGGTGAAAGTCTCTTGAAAATATATTTTTGTCTGCAAATTGACCCCTACAAACTGGATCAAGGAATGTGCCATCACCCAGTCTCCAGGATCTGAGAACGTTGTTATATATAGCATATATGCTCTTCTTAGAACATAAAGATGGAGTACACTTGAAAGACTCCTGTTTTCTTAAGCAGTTGTTTCATGAACATTGTGGCATATACTATTATAGTGTAATCTACAGCTCCATAATACAAGTTGCTCATTTAACTGTGTCCAACGGAGTCAGGTATTTGTAGTATTTTTCCACCCCAAAATGAAGATCCACTTCCCTATTTGTTGGATTACAGGGGCAGAGTACAGTGTCTTCTTTTAACTGTTCATTTCACAGTTGACTAAAATCTTCTAAAAACAGGTGTCTGAACCCCATTCCTGTTCACTTTCTGTGGAAGGGGATGTTTAAAGGGAGCTAACTGCCACAAGGTTCCTCTAAAAGGAGGTTTCCTCCATTTGTTTCATCTTGTATCTAGTGTTTACCTAAGAGGCCCTCAGAATGCACACAAGGCTGCAGCCGTCTGTTTCGCATATCTTGAGCACCTGCATTATGCACCCCTCCCCACCCCCACCCCCCACCCCCACACACACACCCAAGCTCTGGGAGCACAACTCCAATGGACATCTACAGCCAACAGCTGCCCAAACAGTCCCTCTTAAAGTGCGGGTTCCGCAGGGAGGTTATGTGGAAAAGGAATACAATCTCTGGCCCTGATTCAGGGAAGCACGTTAAGCACATGCTTAAATGTATCCTTATTTGGGAAAGCACTTAAGCATGTTCTTAACTTCACTGGGACTTACCATGTTCTTAAGGTTTTTTCTGACTAGGGATGTTTTCCTGACTTGGGGTCTCTGGCTATCTTATCTTTCCACCCTGAGCTCCATAGGACTGATGAAAGGATGGTATAGGGTCCATCCAGCTCATTCATGAGATTTAGGATTAACTTCAGTGAACTAAATGAGTTTGTGTTAACTACTGCTTTCCATTTTGTTAGGATACAACTGTGAAGAATGAAGTTGGCTAACACAGTGCTGACCAGAACCTCGTGGCTAGTGTAGCCAAGAACAAGTTGTGTTTGATATCATGTCAGCTACTAATAATAAATCCTGCTGTGACCAGGGTTTAGCCATAATCAGCTGTCACAGTGCTGTACAGGACTTGTCTTTGTCTACTCTGAAGTCATGATCGGTATAGCGTTGGATACTTAGTTCAGCTGTGTTATAGCATAATGATAATATGTAGTGAAAATGAAGCAAAACAGGGTTGGTATCAGCAAGATTTGAATTTCTTTTCCTAATCATTTGCACAGCTCTGAAAAGAATCCACAGTGAATATTTAATGAAACCATTTCCTTTTGTTGCTTCTAAAAGTAACAATATGTTTATAATTCTGAACAGCCTAGATATATAAGTATTTCAGATCCAGCACCACCTCTTCCTACCTAACCCCATTAAGAAAAACTAATCTAGTCGATGCTAAAACACACTGGAAATGAGAAATGACATTTGACTTTACAAAGCGAAAAAGAATCATATTAAAAAGCATCAGGAACAGGAGCTCTGTGGTTTTCAGTAGAGCTGAAAGAGCAGATGGGTACTCAAGTGTGCTCCCAGAAGCACAAACAGCTTTGAACGATATATATTTCTTTTTGTAGCTAGTCTTTTTTTAATGATTTTTTTCAAGTGATGTTATCTTCCGTGATCGATACACTACCAGGGAGAGAGAAAAAATAAAGTTACTTAATGTCCTTTATGTGACTGGCCGTGCAAAGCAGTGAAAAAGTTTGAAACTCAGGTATCCTTGTTCTTAAAGGTAAACAAGCACTTTGCATTGGCCATTACCTGAAGGTGGACAAAACTGAAAAGCACCACAAATAAACTAGGAAACCCATTTGAAAATGAAGTGTTTATTTTAAGTAAGTAAAATAGCCTTTGCTTCTGAGCACCTTTCAGTGACTGGAATACAGAGAAACTATTATCAGAACACGTGCAAAACAAGCTTTGTAAGCATCTTAGGCTTTGTCTACACTGGCACTTTCGTCGTTAAACCTTTTGTCATTCAGGGGTGCGAAAAAACACCCTCCTGAATTACAAAAGTTTTAATGACGAAAAGCACCGGTGTGGACAATGCTTCGGCGGAGGGAGCCGCGCTCCTGACAACAAAGCTACCACCCCTCATCTCTCACTGGGAGAGCGCTCGCCCAGCATGAAGAGCGGCTACACAGCACACCTTAAATTGCACAGCTGCAGTGGCACAGCTGCGCGTTGTAAGGTGTGCAGTGTAGACACTGCAGGAGATGTGCCTGTGGCACTAAGGCTAATTAAGGGGTTGATCCAAAACACAGCATGGTCACTAAGATGCAAATCTAGAACCTAAATATACTGTGGAAGGACAAGTCTCTAAACTACTAATGTTGTTTGGAACTTTCCCACTGTTCCAAGGTTTGCTACCAGAAGACTGGAAGAAAGCTAATGTGGTGCCAATATTTGACTAGATTACCCTGGTAACCATCAGGTTAGCCTGCCGCAGTTCACAGACAAACTCATGCAAAGACTGATATGGGATGCAATCAACAAAGAATTAAAGGAGGGTCACATAATTAATTTTGTCTAGTTTCAGCTCGGAACAATTATGCCTCATTATTAGAGTTGTCCAAAATGGGGGCTTTACAATTGTGGGAAAAGAATTCCTATGAATTGGAGTTTTGTGCCAAATTAGAATGAAACCAAACTTTTTGGAATTTCTTGTGAACTTGCGATGTAAGATCTGAATCTGACTCTGCAACATGCAGTTCCTGTATAACTGGCATTTACAGCAGAGAGCAGGGCTGGCGCAACCCATTAGGCGACCTAGGCAGTCGCCTAGGGTACTAACATTTGGGGGGCGGTGACCGCGGCGGCCGAATCTTCGGTCACCCCGGGCATCGGTAGTATTTCAGGGGCAGGGCGCCTAGGGCGGCAAAAAAGCTGGCGGTGCTCCTGGCAGAGAGACTGGATTGAAAACTGTTTTCCATGATCCCTTCAGAACAGGATTTGGGATGTCTGGTCTAGAAGTGAAGTTGGGGCTATGTGTGGGGAGCTTGCTGCTTTTACCTGTCTCCTAGCTGTAGAGAGGACTTTAATCTCCAGAGCCATTGTGAGCACTAGGTTCAATTTTTAAAAGACTATGTTCTTCACTATTCCCTATGTTGTTCAGCTAAACCGTAACACCTAGCACTGAGACAGGTATGAACAAGGTGCACCAGAAGGACCAACTGAGCACAGAAATGGCATCCTCTAAAGTAATTATTTTTACTAGCTCCTGTGAGCTCATGATAATATTAGAGAATTCTCTCATTCTTTAGTGATCTATGTAGACTCAAAGTAAATCTGGCAGAAGTACTTGCAGCCAAAGGGGCTGGGTTGATAAAGACTGGAAATGACTTTCTCAAACAGTGACAAATAGTTTTAGATACTTGGGAATTATTATTATCAAGGAAGCAAATTTTTGCTTGGACACCAGCTACAAACTCGCATTAAGATAGGTACATTTAGGAAGATGGAAAAGTTTGTGCATAATCTGGATAAGAATAATATGTGATCAGATTGATAGTACTTTCTTGAGCATTTGTGTTGTCTGTATTATCCTTAGCTAGTCAGTAAGTTTTTGAATGAGGTTGGGAGAAAGAAAGTGAGATCAGATGTTGGGGAGGAGAGGGAGAAGGATAGCCTGTAATTAGAAGATCTTCACAGCTCGGTGTCAGTACTGCCAACACCTAGCATTCAAAAATCATGAGATTGGCCAACAGTTATGAGTTTAAAAAAACATATCTTTGTTTCTTCTGGTTTTTGAGCTTCGAGCTTTTCTGCACAACCATGAAGGCTAGAAACTTTTGCTTACTGGAAACTGAGATTTGTATAGGTTAATCACATGACTACAAGAGCTGAGACTTAGAGAAAAGCACCAAATATTCTGAGAGTTGGCAATTTTGCTCATCTTTACCCTGTTTGGTTTGAGTTGACTGTTTTAAAAGGGGGGGGGGGAGAGAAATCGCCCATATTTTACATAGAGAGTGAAATTGGAAGAATAAAAGGAAAACACCCAACATGAGTTGTCTTGTATATGTTGCCTACTAGCTTTCCTCCTCCCACATATCACAAATTGTGGATGGCTAGAGTAGCGAGCTGGATTACATGTGAACTAAAATATAATTTGCTAAACTATTGATAGCTGAATCTGCTCCCATGTAGGTCTTAAATTAGAAACCTGTCGCTCACTGGTTTCAAACTTAAAATGGTCAGAAATTGAGGCCCATTATATGAACACCTCCAAGCTGGGAAGAAACATATGCTGCAGAAGCTATGTTGTTGTGCAATCATATTCAAGTTGGCACCAGCCCCTTCTCTTCCCTTCTAAACAGTTTCCAGCCAGGAGCAAAGTAATATATGTGAGGACAGCTAAGGCAATTTCCATACCGCTTTATTTAAAGCTTGACATGGATGTTGCAAAAAAAAAAATAATAATAATAATAAAATCAACCTTCTTAAACTTTGACATACAGATAACTCAATCAGAACTGTGGTATTGAAGGGTTTGGGGTGGGAGGGAGAGGAGGTTGTGTGTGTTGGTTTCTTTTTAAATAGGATGGTGCAGTATTGTTATGTCAGGAGGATCCCTTCTGACCTGGGGACTTGTGCCTTTTCAGTAACCCTTCAATTGGCAAAGACTCTCAATTCACACTTCATCTCAAATCCATATTTAAACAAAGATTCTGTTTCTTTTAAATAAGTCCAAAATTATTTTTCTCACTGAAACCATGGATATTAATGAGCCAGTCCACGTGCATGATGTCGGACTCAGTCCATCTGATCCTGTATTCAGGGCAACCCACATATTAGCAGGGTGGGGCACAGGTGCTTTCCAAAAGCAAACTACCACACAGTTCTAGAAATCGCATGTTCTCTTCCTGCAGGAAGAACTATTGCAAATCTAAGTTCAGAGAAGAGTGGGTCATGCCAAATACAATATATGAAAACAGAAACAAACCAAGTAGGTCTTCATACAAATAATGTATACATAATGGGCCTACTGACTTTAATGGAGGTTTAATTTTTGCTAGGAATTCATCATAATAAGCTTATTATATTTCAGTGTAACTAAATTGAACACTGCAAGACACTTAGCGATATATATACCAGTATCATATCCACATCGACTTGACACTGCAATAGCGGTGCCTAAAGTCCCAACCAGGGATTTGTTCTTATGAGCAAAATTGGTGTGAGGATAATCCCTGATTTGAATGTAAGAAACTAGACCAATCTAAAGTCAAATTTCCTTTTGAAACTGATTGGTACTTTCAATATAAGTACATTTTTAGATCAGATGGAGAGAGAGACAAAAATGCAGCAGTCTTTGAGATCAAAAACAATGCATTTTAATATAAAACAAAAAAGAACCAACAAGACTATGAAAATTAATGGTTGACAAATTGAAACACAGGGAATGCAATAATGCATAATAAAACTAACTAATCCAGATCATGTATATGTAGGTGGGAATTAATGTTAGTAATGAAAAATACTAACTTGTATAAAGTGAATGAGTAAATCTTAACTCTGTGAACCCTAGACTTGCTAGCGCTTCTGATTTTATTGCAACTCTCATATCTGGTGTGTTTCTTAAACCCCCAGTCTTGGAATCAAGAGACCGCAATATTATTTGTATTACCATAGCACGGAGAAGCCTATGTCATTAGAAGCTCAGGGTTTTTTTTGTAATTAAGTTTCAAGCGCTCATGGTTGTAGAGAAAAGCTTGACAATATGAATTGAGTGCATGATAAAGGCTACAAAACCAGAAGACTGGGAGGGAGGATCCAAAATTATTAGTTTTTAAAACAATCTCCTGATTATTATTAATTAATTATTATTTATTTATTTATTTATTTATTTTGGAGGGGGTAGAGGAGAAGGTGCGGGGGGTGGTAATGATGCATGACTTTTTTTGAATGCTTGGGACTGGCAATACTGAAAACGCTGACTTTTCTTGTTCAGTATGTAACCTGACTAGTCCATGTACACAGGTCTCTCTTGCATTTAGGCCTTCATTAGGATGGCATGTAGGCACATCTGTAATCGCACCTGTTTCATTGGGACTTAATCACATGCTTAAATATTGTCTTTAATAGGGATGCTTTCCTAAATCAAGGCCTTAATTTGTTTGGGGTATGTTTTAAAAGAAAACAATCAGGAGAAAAGGAGATTGGTTCTGTGCATTTTAGCATATAAGGCCTTGTCCGCACACAGATATGCATGAGTTTAATCAAAGGTGTGTTTTGAGAGGCACTAGCTAGGCTAGCCTTTGATGTTGACACATCGAGATGAATGCAGTTCTTGGGAATATAGCACACAGGAAAGGATTAGGTTGTGAGAAGAATGAATACTCAAAATGTATCCTGCCATTTCCACTGGGGTAGTGCATTTCTACACCATTCCCAGTGCCTCTTGGTACAATTCAACCCCAAATTTGGAGGGTTTTTCTTCAGCCATTTTGTTTTGTTTTGCTCACCAATAACTCAGTCTTAATGCTCAAGAAGTGTAGTTTTAACACCAGCAAAAAACATAAGGATTCAAGAATGAATCAAGTTTTAAACTAGACAAATATATGGAGACGCTATAAGTACTAATGATACCTTGCATATTTCACTGAGCATTATCCCTGCATATAATCTATAGGCTCAATCCTTGTGCTAAAATAACAAAGATAATGGCTGGCTTTTCTGAATCTACTTTTCTGAATCTCTGGTTGTAAACAGGTTAAATATAGTTCAGCCATCATCAGAAAACTCAAAGCAAATCTCCTCAGAAAACCAAATCCATCCATGTGTCTACTTGCAGGTAAAAATCTAGTCTCCTTCAACACCGATTTGAACAGTTTTCCAGACAACCGTCCACCCCCTCCCCCCTCCAAAAAAATAAATTGTCAGGGACAGTACTTGGTCCTGCTAGTGAAGGCAGGGAACTGGACTCAATGACCTTTCAAGGTCCCTTCCAGTTCTATGAGATAGGTATATCTCCATATATTTATTTTCTTTATTTTATTTACATACTCTGGGATGAGGAGTTTAGGATTGAATTCCTGGAAGTTCTATTATTTCTCTCAGGGAAGTACGTGGGCCAGATTCTCAGCTAGTGGAAACTGGCATAGTTCTACTGAAAGTACATTAATGGAGGATTTCAATGAAAGTTCTTCAATATTAAACTATTAATAAAATCAGCGAGAGAAGCAAATAGCCTCCAGTTTCCAAGGGGAAGTCTTCCCATTTTTGAATCTGAAACTCACTTTTCATTAATAGAGCCCTGCACGGATATAAAACTGATATCTGCAAATGCGGATATCCACAGCTATAAAGCAGATATCCGTGGAGCTGCAGGGCTCTACCATAGTGCATGAGAGTGGTACAGATTGATGCACTGGCCCTGTTCAGCGGGCTGCTTCTGGGGTTGAGGAAGGGGGATGGCCTCACCTTCTCCCCACTGTTTTCCAGATGACTTGCTTCTGATGAGACTAAGCTCTAAGAGAATGTTGTTGTGCTCTGTCCTTGTGCTAGGAGGATTCAGTAGCTCTTTACATAGGCTCTTCCTTTTACAGACCTGCTCAAAGCCAATCACAATTTACTCTATGTTCTTGTATTTCTTTTGGGCATTAGTGTTTTTATATGTTTAAAGCATGTGAGTGTGTTCTTTAACAATCACAATAATTTAATATAACAAAGTACTAACAAAAAGAAATTAAATGCCCAAAACATAAGGACTGGATCAGGATACTGAGCGGATATAAATTCTTTTACCACCCCAACCCCAGTCACTGGTTCATGTTGATAGTGCCCCAAAAGAATATATGATGTTTCTCCTCGGCCTTACAAGAAAGGAGTCACTGGGCTTTGTCCACTTAGTCACATCACAGGTTTCTCATGACCAAGTTGTAATACAGAGTAGGTAGGTGTGGGTGTGTGTAACGTCACCTTCCAGTGGTTCACTGACAATAAGGGGCCTACTGATAGAGATATCTGAACTAAAGAACTGTTTTAGCTAAGAGAGAACTGTCTTTTTGAAGCTCAAAGATCAGGATTCTAGTCCTAGCTCCCTGCATGTGATTTACATAACAATAGTCTGTATGTAAAGTACCTACACCACAATTAGAGGCACCCCTTTTGGCTCATTCAGCAAAGAGGCTATGGCATGAATGGACATGAACAGTGAATTACCTTTTCTTCCTCGGAAGTGATTGGTCCTAGTAACAGCTGAAGCGTATTGCTAGCATATGTAGAAAATCTTGAAGAGCTGTTGCCTGTACTATAGAACTACTGTGGCAAGAAGAAGGCTTCAGGCCAAAATTTTCAAAAGCAACTAATGATTTGGGGTGTCCAGTTTGGGATGCTTTAAAGAGGCCAGATTTTCAGTAAGAGTTAAGCCCCTGACTTCTGAAAATCAGGACCTTATTAAGGTGTCCCAGGTTGGGCACCCAACATCAGAAGTCACTCTTGACAAATCTTAGCCTCTTGTCTCCTAATCAGAAACTTGTTGCAACAAGTAAATAAGTAAAATTCATTTATTCATGTCTGAATATTGGTGACATCATAGCAGAATTTTCAGAAGCCTTCTCAATCCATTGCTCACTTCGAGCACTCAACAGCTGACCTCCCAGCCATCCACCACACAGCATCTATCCGTCTCCTCGCTGGTCATCCTCTGCTACGATGACCTGCCACCATTCCTTCCAGGATAACTTTCTTGAAGTTATTTCCCTCTCTATGACAGATGTAACCAAAGTACACATGTGTTCACTTGTTGATTTCAGATAGCTTCTCGCCAATAGCATTTCTAACATAAGCATTCGTTGTCATTTCTAGCCAGGAAATAAACAAGTCTTTGCCAGCACCAAATCTCAAAAGCTTCCATTGTCGTCTTGTCAGCAGTATTCATTTCAACAAGAAAACTGCTTGAAAAAGTATGTATATATTTTGAAGTCACTCCCATGACTTAAAATAAAAGTAAAGGAAAAATAAACAAGAGGAAAATTAGGTGGCATTATAATCACTGTACATTTATGATGTATATTTTGAATTGTGATTTTAAGGTTGGAAGATTCTTGTAAGGATATTGTCAGAGGTAAAACAGAGGTAAAGAAAAATCAGGATTGATAATATTAATGGATAAAGAAATGTAATATTTGAGCCAGATTGCCACTGTTTCCTGAATAGACTCAGCACTAGAATGTGTATCTTTAACAGAAAAGAACCAGAAGTACCTGCAAATACTCCCACTGAGATAGCATTGTTGCTGTAGTAATTAAGTTTGCTGATGGCAGTTGCCTGTTGTGCATTTGAAAAGAATATTGATCTTTCATTTGTGTTAAAGATGCAGTGTTTTTAACTGGCAATCTGTTTTGTTTTTTGTTTTTTTGTTTTTTTGTTTGTTGGTTGATTGGTTGGTTTTTTTTGCCTTTCTGAGCAAGAAAGGCTCCCATTTATTGATGCTTTCTACAGAGGTAATAAGATTATCATTTAACCTAATGCTGTTTGTTCCCCAGATTCAAATGTTGTAATACAGTCATATTGATCTTTATTATATCAAAGTGCAGCTTGCAGCATTTCTGGTAGCAGAAAGAATGGAGGCAAACACATAACTTTTCAACTGAGATTGTCTTCCTTTTTTGCTCATTAAGAGATACAAATGGCTGAATCTGAAAAAAGTAAACAAACATGCTATACCACACAACTTTATATAATAAGGAACAGTTTCTTGCCTTAGGTTAATGGCATACCCTCCAAAGGAGGAGGAAAACAGCTGAAGGGCATGCCTTTAACAACCACCTACCTCCTGGAATTTCTTTTTAAAACTCCCCTCAGGGGAGAGAGCTTAGAGATATGTATGGTGAACTCTTCTCCCTGCTCTCTGGACCCCACAGACTCATCAGGGATGATGATCTAAAGGACTAGTTGTGAGGGATTGTGGGTTTTGTACTCAGGTCTCTAGGTTCTGAGGTAATCCTCAGACCACAGCCATCACCCATCAGCTCACTGTCACTAGCAGGGAGCTTGAACTGGTGTATCTTAATTCACTAGTGGAATTACCCACAAAACTCCTGATTGGAGGAGATGTTTGGCCTCTCCGACAATTTAAGTTAGAAGGAGGCACAAGAAGTTGACTGAGCAAGTAGGTGAATTCCTGGCTGGTTGCTACATTGAATCCTTCTTGCTTGACCCCTACCTTTCTCCAGACCTCTGCTTCTATGCCCCATCCTTGGCTTTTGCCCCTGGCTCTGTTTCCAAACTCCTGCTCTGACCACTATGTCTGACTGTCCGTGTCTGGGTCCATGACACCATTGCTCTCCTCTCCAGAGGCAACTATGTCACCAACCTCTTTATAAGTCCCAGTTTAGAGCCCCTTTAAATTGATGTCACTGTGATGCTCTTCAGGGTGTCCTGGGTTATGAGGCAACTCTTCACCACCTGTCCTTAGCATGAGGAATCTCATGCTACGACAAAGCAGGAAAAAGATCTTGGAGTCATCATGGCTAGTTTTCTGAAGATGTCCACGCAGTGTGCAGAGGCGCTCAAAAAAGCAAACAGGATGTTAGGAATCATTAAAAAGAGGATAGAGAATAAGATGGAGAATATATTATTGCCCTTATATAAATTGATGGTATGCCCACATCTTGAATACTGTGTTCAGATGTGGTCTCCTCATCTCAAAAAAGATATACTGGCACTAGAAAAGGTTCAGAAAAGGGCAACTAAAATGATTAGGGGCTTGGAAAGGGTCCCATATGAGGAGAGATTAAAGAGGCTAGGACTTTTCAGCTTGGAAACGAGGAGACTAAGGGGGGATATGATAGAGGTATATAAAATTATGAGTGATGTGGAGAAAGTAGATAGGAAAAGTTATTTACTTATTCCCATAATATAAGAACTAGGGGCCACCAAATAAAATTAATAGGCAGCAGGTTTAAAACAAATAAAAGGAAGTTCTTCACACAGCGCACAGTCAACTTGTGGAACTCCTTACCTGAGGAGGTTGTGAAGGCTAGGACTATAACAGCATTTAAAAGAGAACTGGATAAATTCATGGAGGTTAAGTCCATTAATGGCTATTAGCCACGATGGGTAAGGAATGGTGTCCCTAGACACTGTCAGAAGGTGGAGATGGATGGCAGGAGAGAGATCATTTGATCATTACCTGTTAGGTTCACTCCCTCTGGGACATCTGGCATTGGCCACTGTCAGTAGACAGGATACTGGGCTGAATGGACCTTTGGTCTGATCCAGTACGGCCGTTCTTATGTTCTTATGAGGAAGTCTTGTCAGTACCTGGTGTGTATTACCTCCCTGCAACCACAAGCCTCTGGTCACACAAGAACTGCCCTTCAAGCTTCACTCTCTGTTAGCAACAGGCACAACCCCAAAGACCTCTGACTGTCCCTCTGCAGTTCTCAGACCCTTGTCCACTGAACACTCTCAGAACTCTCATTTGCTATTCCCAAAGGAATAGTACACACCATCTTGTAAGAGTAATTTCATGCCAGGTCTACGCTACAGATTTTAAATCAGTATAACTGTGTCACTCAGGGGTTTGAAAAACCCGAATCCCTAAGCGAAATAGTTATACCCATTTAATCCCTGGTGTAGACAGTACTATGTTGATGGGAGAGCTTCTCCCATTGACATAGCTACTGCTTCTCGCGGAAGTGGATAACTACGCCAAAGATCAGAGGGGTAGCCGTGTTAGTCTGGATCTGTAAAAAGCAACAGAGAGTCCTGTGGCACCTTTAAGACTAACAGATGTATTGGAGCATAAGCTTTCGTGGGTGACAACTGACGAAGTGGGTATTCACCCACGAAAGCTTATGCTCCTATACATCTGTTAGTCTTAAAGGTGCCACAGGACTCTCTGTTGCTTTTTATGCCAAAGAGATTCAAGTAATTTTCAGCCAGTTTTCCTTGTCCTCATAGATTGAAGGAATATCTGCACTCCAGTTTCAAAAGTTAATTGTCTTCCATTTAAACTGCACGATCCCCTGCTGTTTTGGGGGAGTTTTTTCCATCAGCCCCCAGGGGCTGAAACAATGTGTATAGTGGGGGTGCTGAGAGCCATTGAACCAAACCGTAAACCCTGGATATAATGGAAACTATTTCAAGCCAGGGGATGCTGCAGCACCCCTAGTTCCAGCACCTATGGCCAGCCCCCAGAATCTATTGATTAGCATTTTACTTAGACTGTAAATGCATGTCTTTCCTGAACCATACAATACTAGATTTGCACAACTTGCCAGAGTGAGATAAGTGTCTCTTCTCCACAGCCTGTCAGGGGTATATGGTTCATTTATCGGTGATTTGCTCACAGACCTCGAGATCATAAGTTTTAGTATTTAGACCCATCTTCTGTATGTACATCACACAATGGTTATTATGACCAGTGTGACACAGGCTTCCACTGTCAGAGGAGACGGCACCTTCTGGGAGAGTGTGACTGTCAACTCTTACCCAAGAAGAAGAAAAATCTCCATGGCAGTGAGTTCTTCCCTGCCAAGGACCGCAATCATCTGGACCCTACAGTCCACCTGAATTGACCCACTGTCTACTCTCAGAGTGGTGGTGAAGTCCTAGAAGTCTTCAGTGAAGCAGAATAGTTGTTAGACCCAGTTGCTTTAAAACTTCGATACTTCAAGCAGGCAGAAGTGATGTGACGGGGGGGACATGTGGGGTCACTTCCCTCCCCAAGATTTCTGCCTTCCATTTAGCAACACTTCTATCCAAAGGTTTTCAGACTGGTGGGGCGAGCTTCCTGAGGAATGTTCAGCAGGGCTCAAGCTGGCCCGTCGCATCCATCCTCTGACTCACCTCAGAGATGGGGCTCGGGCTAGCCCCACACAACAGGGCCCAGGGAGGGAGCGCCACATCCACCCCCAACTCACGTATGAATTACAATTTTTGGTTGTGCCCCCGCCCTCCCCAACCCAGACAAGCTGGGTGGCCTGCTGAGGTGAGTCAGGTGTTGGAGGTGGTGCTCCCTTCCTTAGCTTCCTGGCGTTGCTGTTCCCCCACCAAAAAAAATGTTCCTCCGTGACCCCCGTGGGGGTTTGAAAACCTCTGCTCTAGATCCAGAGGCGATGCATGGGGTGATCATGTCCCTCCCCCCACCCCCAATTTAAATTGTGCAGAACTCCCCACTATCAACAGTTATCCAGGATAACTGCAATCAGTGATCTAGCATGTGTGCCCTACCATCTTCTCCCCTGGCTGTTGTTGCTGGTTCTTCTGGTGAGGGCATGCTTCCTCAAAGCAAATGTTGCACTCACTACTAAATAGAGGAGGAGGAGGAATGACTTCTCTTATTAGGTCCTTTGTCTGATGACCTCACAAGAATGCCTTTTGTGTGTGTGTGTGTGTGTGTGTGTGTGTGTGTGTGTGAGAGAGAGAGAGAGGGAACCTCTAGGGCCTTCACCTGAGCAGTCTTCTGAGATGAACCCCCTCTCCCCCCAGGAACCACAGCCTAGGGAGAAGGTTTGTACTGGATTTGAAGCTAATCAAATCAAAGGCCAGAAAGGGTTTTGACATATTACTTTATTGCAGTGTTTGTGCATGGAAACAAGGAGGTAAATAAAGTGTTCAGTACTGTTCATTCTCCTATCTAAACTATTGATCTGAAGAGTCAGTGCCTCAAATTTACCTTCTAAAGAGGTCATTGAGGCCTGCAAAGCATCAGTCTCTGCAAGAATTTGTTGAGATGATTCTCGTACTAACTCTGTAGGAATCAATGATTTAATTGATACTTGCGAAGATGATGGTATTTGACTTCTACAATGTCTGAAGACCATGGATTGAAAAACATCCTGTGTTGGGGTTCACATCCTTAAAATTTCACTAAATCTATCCTTGGCTAATAAAAATAAGTGTTTTTAGGAGTTATAACCCTCTTGTTTTAAAAGCTATTTTGACAAAAGTCCTCAGGATCAGGTCTAAAACATAATCTCCAGCAGAGGCGGTGCTAGCCTATTGGGGGGCCCCAAGCAGGAATATTTTGGGGCGGCACACACACACACAACACATACTAAAAAAGCAAATAAGGGGTCCCTTTAAGCTGCTTGGGGCCCTAAGCAATTGCTTAATCTGCGTATGCCTAGCTCTGTCTAATCTCCAATTTGGAAGCTAATATCCCATCCTTTCTTTTAGTAACACCGATAGAGCAGAGTTTTCTAAATATGGTATTTTTATGTTGGCACTCGGAGTGGGGGGGTGTAGGTAGGTATGTAATTTTAGTGATTTCCTTTTGGTTTCAATAGGCGGAGAGAGTGGCAGGGTTGAATTAATGAATTAACACCCAAGAATTAAAATGGTTGAGAACTCAAGCTGGAAACTGATGATGTGGCTTGTAGGATGATTAAAGGGGAATATTATCCTTTCAAGTATTCAAAGGCAACACATGTAAAACAATAACTAATCTTCTACATCTTGATCATCACTTTCAGAACCTTTGTACTTTAGCTTCAAAATATGTTGACACTGTGATGCTTTTCTCTTCTCTTCCTTCCCCTCCCATTTATCTTTATGAATTTGTTTTGAATTTCTATTCACAGGGCATCTTTATAACTCCCATAGAGCTAGTCCTGTTGATATCAGCAGCATTTTGAGCAAATAATAATAAACCTTCAAAATTATGCAAAACATTCCCTGCTTCTCAAGAACTCACTGAATTATTTAAAACTCTGCAGTGAAAACTAAAAACAGCTGCAGTGTGAAAGGTGGTGGAAATTTGCAGAACATGAACTATCTAAGGATTCACGCTCTCGAAATGTATAATGCAAATAAATTACTCACTTTCAGTGGCTCTAAAGCTAACACCCCACCGCCCACCCCCCCAAAAAACCCCTCACTTCCTAGCAAAATTTTGATGATTTTTTTTTCTTTTTTTCAAGTCCCCTTTTTGGAACAGGTATTCATAACAGTATTGATACTGTCTTCGATTTTATGCAATATTATATTGAGTGATCATATTTAGACTGGGCCATCCCATTTGTATCATATGACAGCCTGCTAACCTCTGGGCCATATTTTGATCCCTTATTCATATTGAAGAACACCTTAGTCTGGAAGTAGTGCCATTGATTTCAATGGATGTAATAGGCTTCCCTGTCCTTCACTGACTGGGTTATAGGTGCGTGTGGTTTCAGAGAGAGGATGGGGGGATGGGACTTAGTGTTCTGTTTGTGAGGAGGACCTGCCAAAAGGCAGGTGCTTCTGTGTTAGAACTGTGACAACTTTTAGCTTGTTGGATTTTTAGATGTTCTCTGTCCTTTTTCTTTCAGATAACACTATTGGTAAGGGTACCAGAATCTGGCCCTATGTAATCCAATGTGATTTATGCTTTACAGGAATAATGCTAAATTAGATTAAACACCTATAGTTTCCAGTGACTTCAACTGGAGATGAGATTTCACAACACTTTTGAAAATCAAGATCCTATTGTGTCTGGTCAAACCCACAAATCTCTGATCCTGTGCTTATATTTCCTATGTCTCCATGTGCTTGAAAAAACTTTTTGCAATTTCTGATCTCTGGAAACCCCATACTTTTCACTTTAAAGACTGGATCATCCATAAATGTTAGTTCCTCCTTACAGAAGGCCAGATCCTCAAAACCTAGTATGCCCTCTTTGCTCTACTCTGGTAAATCTTCCTTTTTCAGCCAGCTGAGGAGCAACTGAACCAGTTACATCACCTTGTCTTATGCCCATCTCATGCGCCTCAGCATAACAGATGTGTTCAGGGTTTGCCAGTGATGTGTTGGGATTACGGGAGGGAGTGACTTGAATACACTTTGCTGCTGTTATCCCTGGCTGGCATAACAGCCCCCAGGCACCATTACTTTTGAGCAGCGCAACATTTTTCAGACAACACTTTTTTTCACCGACAAATGAAGATTCAGGTCAATTTAAACACTTAGCAAATTTGTGTTGATTTTACCAAATTGTTTTGGTTAGAAAAGAAACTTAGTTTTATTAATATTTAGACTTTGTTTTATTCTGAAAATTTGATATTTTTTTTATTTGAAATAACTTTTGGTTTCAAATCTTGCTTCACTCTTATTTTAGCTTTAAAAAAATGTCTTAAACTAAAAAACAAAAAAATCTTTTCAGGTTAAACAAAACTTTTTGTTTGACCCAAAATGAAGTTTTTCAATTTTTGCTATTGCTAGTGAACTAAAAAAAATCATTTATTCACCCTCTTCTACGACCAACAAAAGATAGAGTAGTTTTGAGTCTGCTCTAAATTGTGCTTATCAGTGTAATTGTAGCCAGATTGGTCCCAGGATCTTAGAGAGACAAGGTGGGTGAGGTAATATCTTTTATTGGACAAACTTCTGTGAGTTAGAGAGACAAGCTTTCGAGTTTACACAGAGCTTTTCCTCAGGTCTGGGAAAGGTACTTAGAGTTCTGGAAGAGAAATGGGCACCTGGCCCATGTATAAGGGGAATGTAACTGTGACACAGCCACTCACTTAGGTCCTGTGCTAAGGGGTAGTTGACAGGACCTGAGGATCAAGGCCAGAATATCTAGTGCTCGGTCACCTATGCCTGTGTGTGGCGGGCCTGGCACCGCACCGCTCTTTGTGGCAGGGGTGGAATGGGTGTCGGAACCTCGCCACTCTCAAGTTCTCATGCTCGCCTCTCTGTGGGCAGCCTGATGCGGCCTAATGGCCCGAGATAGTGGGCCCTAACAGCTACAGTCCTTGTAAATCGCTGCCAGCGTTGGAGCAGTACGGACCAATGATCAGAGTCCATAAATCCCCTCCTTCCCCCTGCAGGCAGGGTAGTGCGGCCTAGTGTCCAGCATCCATGTATCTCGCCCCAAGAGTCAGGGTGGAATGGCCCAATGGCCAGAGTCCATATAACTCTCCCTTCACAGGCGGAGTAGTGCGGCCTAGCGGCCAGAGTCCCAGTAAGCCACCCCGAGTGTCAGGGCAGTGTGGCCCAATGGCTAGGGTCCATATAAATTGCTCACCACATTGGAGCAGTGAGGCCTAATGGCCAGAGTCCATGCAATCCCCCTCACAAGTTGGGTCGTGTGGCCAAGCAGCTGGAGTCCTTGCAACTCGCTCCAAGTATCAGGGCAGTGTGGCCCAATGGCCAGCGTCCATGTAATCTCCCTTTCAGGCAGGATAGTGTGGCCTATTGGCCCGAGTCCATAGGATTCCCGGGGTGCTTGCGGGGGGAGGGAGGAGGAGATGGTAGGGGGACCCGGGCCTGCCCTCTCCACTGGGTCCCCACCCAGGGCCCTGGTAGTGGCAAATTCCCCTTGCCACCAGCTCAGTGGGGATCCGCCCATAACACGCTAAGCGTAGGTGTGGCTGTAACGCGGTCTGCCTCTAAAGTTCCTCTGGGTCACTTCCTACCATAAATGCACGGTTCTCCGCTCAGGGGGGTCCTCCAGTCTGTTCTCCTGCGATGTACTCCGTCTGGACGTCAGGGTGCATCCCGGCTTGGCTGGCCTCTGGATCCTGGTGTGCCATCTGTCCCTCCTCAGGAGTTGGCGGTGTACCTCCTTTCCCTCCGGCGGTTAGCCCTGTCCAAGCAGCTCTGCATGCTTTTATACCTCTTCTCCAGTTGGAGCATGGCCAGCAGAGCTTCCGGGGCATGGCTTCCTCTGCTAGGAAGGAAGGGTTAACCCCTGCGGTACCAGTGCAGGGCCGCTCAGCCAGGGTCGGCTCTAGGATTTTTGCCGCCCCAAGCAAAAACAATTTTGCCCCCCCCCCCGTTTTTTCTTACCCCACCCCCGGCCCCGCCTCAACTCCGCCCCTTCCCCAAATCCCCAGCCCTGCCTCCTCCCCCCAGGCTCTCAAACCTGGGAGGGAGGGGGAGATCCAGAGCGGCCGCGGCGCGCAAAACAGCTGATTTGCGTGCCGCTGCTCCCCCTCCCTCCCAGGCTCTCAAACCCGGGAGGGAGGGGGAGATCCTGAGGGGCCGTGGTGCGCCAATCAGCTGTTTCGCGTGCCGCGGCTGCTCGGGATCTCCCCCTCCCTCCCTCCCAGGTTTGAGAGCCTGGGAGGGAGGGCGAGCAGTGGCGCGCGGGCGGCAGCAGCGGAGGTGAGTTAGGGCGGCCGGGGCACATTTTTGGGGGCGGCATGGCCCGCGCCAGAATGCCGCCCCTAAAAATGTGCCGCCCCAAGCACCAGCTTGTTTTGCACTCAGCCCCGTCACACTGGCAGACTAACAAATTTGTCTTTTATCTATTAGCAACAGAGATTACTGGGCATCCTGCTGTGTTGCATCACTTGGTTCTGACAATTCTTTGCCTGGCACAAGTAAACAGGACATGACTAAATGATCCAGTGCCTCAGATCAGTGGTTCTCAGCCAGGGGTACGCATACCCCTAGCTGAACATCAACTCATCTAGATATTTGCCTACTTTTATAACAGGCTACGTAAAAAGCACTAGCAAAGTCAGTACAACCTAAAATTTCATACAGACAATGACTAGTTTATTCTACTCTATATACTATATGCTGAAATGTAAGCACAATATTTATATTCCAATGGATTTTATTTTATAATTATATGGCAAAAATGAGAAAGTAAGCAGTTTTTCAGTAATAGTGTGTTGTGACACTTTTTTGTATTTTTATGTCTGATTTTTGTAAGCAAGTAGTTTAAGTGAGGTGAAACTTGGAGGTAAACAAGACAAATCAAACTCCTGAAAGGGGTATGTAGTCTGGAAAAGTTGAGAACCACTGCCTCAAATGACTCCTCCATATTGTGTCACCCTGCCAGAAACAATGACCGTGAGAGATCCATGCTTAGTATATCCTGTCCTGTTCTGTGTTATACCGCAATATCCTATTTCTGCAGGTGCAACATCATTCTTTGCAGTCTCAATGGTGATGTTGCTAGGGATTTTTTTTTTTCTGATTGCCATGCCTTCAAATGCTTTGTGGTCACACTCCATGGTAACTTTTCTCCCACACATACAATGATGGAAGCACTCACAGCTGGACACTGTTGCATGCATTTTTTTTTCAATCTCTGCATAGGTTATTTCCATGTACATGAGGATGTAAGCAAGACACGAGAAGTAATTCTTCCACTCTGCTCTGATCTGTTTAGGCCTCATCTGCAGTATCGTTTCCAGTTCTGGGCATCACATTTCAGGAAGGATGTGGACAAATGGGAGAGAGTCCAGAGAAGAGCAACAAAAGTGATTAAATGTCTAGAAAACCTGACCTATGAGGGAAGATTGAAAAAAATGTGTTTGTTTAGTCTGGAAAAGAGAAGACTGAGAGGGGATGTAACAGTTTTCAAGTATGTAAAAGGTTGTTACAAGGAGGAGGAAGAAAAATTGTTTTTCTTAACCTCTGAGGATAGGACAAGAAGCAATGGGCTTAAATTGCAGCAAGGGAGGTTTAGACTGGATATTAGGAAAAACTGTCTAACTATCAGGGTGGTTAAGCACTGAAATAAATTGCCTCAGGAGGTTGTGGAATTGCCATCATTGGAGATTTTTAAGAGCAGCTTAGACAAACACCTGTCAGGGATGGTCTAGATAATTAATCCTGCCACAAGTGCAGGGGACTGGACTAGATGACATCTCGAGATCCCTTCCAGTTCTATGATTCTATGTAGATGCATAAACCATTGTCTTCCTATCTTGCAGCAACAGCCCCTGCTTGAGTGCCTCTTCCTGGACCAGGTCTTTCCTCTTTGTTGTCTCATTGACAGACACAAGTAATGGCAGATAGTCTGATGATGGCAGAATTTTGTTGATATGTTGAGCCTTCCTTTAGGAGATTCTCTTAGTGGTGCCAAGTTTTTTGTAAGAAAGAGCACAAAATGTGCAAGGTAAATCACCTTCTTGGTTCTTTTTGAGCTCATAACAGTCTTCTGGGGGTATCATGTTAGTGATTTCTGCTACTTTTGCTAGGTTGATACCCTCACCTCCAAGAATGTCACCCAAACACTGGACTACAATTGTTCTAATAATATATTTGTCCAGATTTAATTCAACCCCTTTTCTCTAGGTCTTTAGAGTAATACAGCGCTTAAAATGGCATCGTGTTTTTTAACACAGTACTCAAGCATAGGTTTTTCCTCAATTTCTTTTACACACTGTTTGGGCTGCATAAATACCAAAAAGTATCCAGGTGACTCTGTATCTTCCTTTTGGGATATCACTGAACTTTCTTTACCACATGTTATCTACCAATATGCAGACAGGGCATCGTGTCTTTTTTTTATTACCTCATCAAATTTAGGCATCTCATAATGGTCTTTCTTGATTGTTTTGTGTAGGTGTCATGGATATAGGCACGTTGCAATTTCCCAGTAAGTGATTATGCTCCTACTGCTGTGGACTCTTCCCATTCCCTGTGGTCAATGGCTAAACATGTGCTGAGACTGGAATGTTTGAGGGCAACTGTCAAAGCCAATCAATCTTCCAATGTAACTGGAATTTTTGTGGCTATTACCACATAGCTTTGATAACATATGTATTGAATTTAATTTTCGATTTCTCAGGAAACTGCCCAGGTCCATGAAATAAATCAGTGTAGCCTATTATTAGGTTAAGTAACACAGCAGGTGTTAATGGAACTGGAGTTGAAATATTACCCATTGTCATTACTGACTTGATTAGTTTAAGATCCAGGCTGCCCCCGAGAATGCTGGTACTACTTCTGTATTTGCAATGTAAAATTGCATATGTTTTGCATTGTCTTTACACATTGCAGTGACTGTAACTTGTACATCCAGTAGCTCTCCTCCATATCTAAACCATTTCTGAGCAAGAGAGTTTAAGGTTTTTAATTGTTATGGTATTATGTGTATTACATTGACTTCTGCTCCAGTAGCCAATTTAAGCTTGATCTAGTGTCATTTACCAGAATGGTACCTCTCTGAGCTCTTGGTGTGGCTGGGCAGCTGCAGCTGAAACCAGAGATAACCCTGCACCTACTTCAGTGACTGTACCCACTAATACATGGTCTGTGCTGTCTTGGGGTTGTTCATTTTAATTCTTGTATTCTTCTGTGTATTTTTGCATACAGATTTCCTTGTTTACACTTGTGCCATATTTATGCTTTTGCTGGATTTTTATCTGGAGTGCCATATTTGCCACAGGCACTCTCTGCTTCTACAGATTGGTTTGGTTGCCTGAAAACAAGATTCGATTTTTCTGTTCTATACATTGCTGTCTCTTTAAATATTATTTCATGTGTTCCAGCAATGTCTAGAGCTTTGTTTAATGTATGACTAGTCCCTGATTTATCTGCTTTTCATGGGTTTCTGATGAACTGGTCCCAAAGACAATCCTGTCCAAATAATTACATCCCTGTCAATAATAGTCCTTAGCAAGCAACTTTAACTTTGCCCAAAACTGGCTTCAGGCTTCACGTGGACCATGTAGCTGGTTTATAAAATGTGTAAATATTGGGTTAGGCTCTCCTAGAACTGGTTGAAAATTTTCATTACAAACTTTCTTTGTTGAGAAATGGCCTCTCTTTCTAAATCAAACTTTCACAAAAGTTTGTTTGCATTTTCCTTTTTTTTTTTTTTTTTTTTTTTTGAAACTGGAAACTTCAATTTTTCAGTTTTTATTGTTGTTTCTCCCCATTTTTGCTGTTGACTGTAATAGAATGATTGATGTCCAATGCTGGGTTTGTGCACTTTTTCTTTTCTTTTTTTTTCATTTTGCCTTCAGCTAAGATTTCAGTGAGTTTAGGAAGTTTGAAGAGTACTCTATTACTGAGATCATCTGGGATAAAATAGTTCTGACACTGGGTGCCAAATTTATTAAAGGATGCAGTGTTAATGTAAGTGTATAAACTAATGCGTTTCCTTGTGAATTCTCTAAAAAATTATCCTGTGCTTAGTCTGTATTCTTGGGAGTGATATGCTGTATTTTTTCATACATCGCAAAGTAGTTGAATTGCTGCTCTGAGTGCAAAATTCAATGTGACCTTAACTATGGACTTGTGTGGTGCTGCCTTAATATGCTAACCAGAGTCACTAAGAGATTAACATATTCAGTTTACTTGTGGCTTATAATAAAACAGGTTGACACTTCTCAAATTCAAAATTTTAAAATTTGAAAAAGGGAAAAAGATTTTTTTTGTTACCAGTTCTATTAAAGAAGATTTAAAAAATAAAAATATAGAGCTAATTATTTTTAAAGGCCCTAACTAGGAAAGTAAATCCATTCCTTACGTCTACATGCTTTTACATCCAGTGAGTTGGTGAATCTTTCAGGCTTCTGTTTTCAGCCTTCTGGACTGCAGAAAATTGCAACACTTGGATACTGAATCTTTAATATGAATATGTGCTTTTTTTTTTTTTTTTTTTTGGCATTTTCTTGACTCTTCTAAGAAGCTTCTACTGTGCTACCTGGTCTTTTCCCCAATGCTGCTCAAATAACCCTGGTAAAATCAGTTCTGTTTGTCAACTACTTATACAAAGTTTCCCCTTTGGCAGGGGTGAATGGGTTTTGGATCAGCCATCACCTATCCACTGCCAGGTCTAACAGTGGGAAGAAGGCTGGGAGAAAGCAGTTAAGCCTACACAACAAAGAGAGGCTCTGTGTGCAGATGCAGCCAAGACAACACCATTCAGAACACAACTCATGCCTAGAGTTGTGGGTTTTTACAGTGTCCTGGCTCTTGATATTGCCTTGGGCCTCCACACGCTATTGCTCAATAATTACTTGAGCCAAATCTGAGCAATCTATCCAGCAATAGCAACTATATGTATGGGATTTTCCTTCACTGTTCATTTTCAGTACAGAGAGGGAAATTAAATCGTTTAGCTTAAAAAAGAGAGGGCAAGAGAGAAACCTGTATTTTGACTATTCCTTTGACATCACTTTTTTTTTTTATTGAAAACACCAGCCCGTGTGACTATATCTCAGGTGGTGGTTTGTCATTCTTCCTTGTCCACAATCTGATTACTGTGTACTGTCTCTAATAGCATTCAGAACTACCATTGCAAGGGATTTATTGCAGGGTTTGATAAATGTTTCCACATCAAGGCTGTCTGTTACATTTATACATAGGTTTAAATAAACTAAAAGATCTCACACACTGATGCCTGTATGGGTAAACACTGAAAGGACAATATTTGTTCTATCCCAATAGAAATATTTCAATACATTCTAAGAATTGGAAAAAAATCACCACTTGCCATGCTAAAGTCAGTCTTGTAAGATAAATCAATGCTGCATGAGTGAAATTCACTCCATGCATGAGTTATACACATTTAAGGCCTGATCTACACTTACACATTAATTAGACCTAGCTACTTTGCTGAGGACTGATGTAGACGTGGGTAGGTAGACAGAGGAACTTAGCTACCGCCTCTAGGAAATGTGAATTAACTACAGCAATTCACTGTAGGGGGAAGAGGGGACCCTTCTGTTGACATAGGAAGCATTTATCCCACAGTGCCAAAACTGTGCTGCTGTAGCAGCTGTAGTGTAGATATGGCCTGAATCTCACTTATTTCCTATTTTGCAGGCTTAAAGTGAGACTTAAGTGGTGCATGTACCTAGTGATGGCAATCAGCACAGTGGTGATTTATGTAGTGGGGAAATGCTCTTTGCTGCCTCCCTCCTGCTGAAGCCTTTCACTGCTGCCTGTAGCTACACACCACTGCATGGATGCAGCCTGCTTTTATCACTGTGTTTTGCAGCTATAAGTACCCTACATGGCACTGTAAGTATAGACAAGGCTTATATGTGATGCATCCACTAGAGGGGGACAAAGATTCAAATTGGGTTGGGATGAGTTACGTAATTAAAATGGAATTTTTGATCAAGGCAATGAATGAATTCAAGATACTGCCATTTACTTCTGCATCTCTTGTTGAGCCACAATGCAGTCACACAATATGCAAAGATTGCAGGATAGGACCCTAAAGCAAAATATCTTTTGTTGTATGAGTTAATGATTACATACAAACATCGTAGAAGTGTTAAAAGATAAGAGTAAAATATATTAAATAAGCATGACAGTTGATATAAAAATTCATTCAAAAATTATATATTTAAAAAAACAATGTACTATTGTGACATTCCCCTGGTGTTATCTGGACCGGTGATCTTCTAGGTCACTCCAATACTTGACTCTGGGAGCCAGCCTTACCCTGCTCAGCTGTGGGAACCCCCACTCCTGGGCTGTTCATGTACAGCCTCTGGCATGTAAGCTGCTCCTAGGATTGTGCAACCGAATGACAGTGGCCAATATCTCCGGTCGCAGACACGACCCTAGGAACCTCTATCTTGCAGTGTCCAGTTATGCCCACTGGATGCTGCAAACTTATATGAGTTCGTCAATTTAACAAAGAAATTGATATGCACCAGGCTTGTTATCCCAAACTTGCTTCAAATCAAACGCACTGCTTCAGAGAGAATAAACAAACAAATTTATCCACTATAAAGATAGATTTTAAGTGACTATAAGTCAAAACATAACAAGTCGGATTTGGTCAAATGAAATAAAAGCAAAATACATTCTATGCTGATCTTAACACTTTCAATGTCCTTAAAAACTTAGATGCTTCTCACCACAGGCTGGCTGGTTGACTGTCAGCCAGGCTCTTCCCTTTGATCAGCATTTCAGTTGCTTGGTGGTGATGTCTGTAGATGGAGGTGGAAGAGAGAGAGAGAGAGAGAGAGAATGGCAAACATCTCTCCCTTTTATCATGTTCTTTCTTCCCTCTTGGCTTTGCCCCCCACCTCAGAGTCAGGGGACCATTACCTCATCACAGTCCCAAACTGGCCAAAGGAAGGGGGGTGGGTGACTCACTCAAGAGTCCAACAGATGCTTTGTTGTTGCCTAGCCCTGTGTCCTTTGTTCCTGTGAGGCTGGGCTGGGTTTGTCCCATACATGCCCTGACTCTGTTCCTGGAGAGTTTTTGCCTGGGCTTGCTTTAAGCCATGAGGACACATTTTCAGCCTCATGACTATATATATGAAACTACAACCTATAACATTACTATAACAACAATGCTCAGTACATCATGAGCCTTCCAAAGACATCCAACATGACAAACTTTGCATTAGATACCACACAATCATATTATAAGGATGAATGTGGGGTTGTAGGGTGTTCCCACAAGGTACAGAACATCACAACTATTCTTTGTTGTTAAAGACCACCCCACAGGTTCTTGCTTACACAACAGGCAAATACTATTTGCCTTATGGTAGTAGTCCCATTGGCTTGAAATAGATTAATTGGGCCAAATCCTGCTTGCTTTACTTTTACAATGTGTTTGAAATATTTATGAATTTTTATAAATATTTCATGAGCAATGAGAGATTAAAATAAAAAATATAATTCTCATGCTAGTGGTGGTAACTATATGGACATGCTAAGTGCCCGTGTAAATAAATATGAGTAGCAGTAGCAAATACCCTTCCTCTTTTTACTATGAAACAGATTTTTATTAGTAAAAACTGAATTCATCTTTAGTCACTTTGTGTCTGTATTTAAAAGTAAAACATATTTTATTAGAACAGCTACCATAATTGAGCAGAATTTTGGGAAACATTTGACAAGCAGTGTCTGTTTTCTGTCCAGTATGACAATGCTATGTAATTTAGTCACATTTCTGTACTACCGTGTAATTAATCCATGGCTGGAAAAACACATACTCAGCGGGTAGAATCTTAAAGTATATTGCCAAGTATTATGTGAACATGAAATAAAACACTTTCTCCTAAAAATATTACAAAATGGCAGTTAATTTCTGAGGTACTTTTAACTTGAAATATACTTGTGTTTGTGGGCATAAATGCTCAAATATAATTTTGCCCCAATAATAAGTTACACAGAGAATAATTTCTCTCCCATTCCCCACTTCTCCACAACATCCCCACCATGACTTAGCTAAAATACAATGCAATTTCAAAAATATTCTTCATAGTAAATATTTTAATAACAAATTTGTCTCAGTGGACAATCATCAATTTTGGCTTCAATATGTTATATTCTTATCAACTTTGAGCCATTTGATGTTATGAGCTGTAATTAATCATTCCAGATAAGAAAGGTGAAAAGCAGTACATAGCCCATTAGCCTTTTTGGGGAAATGAAATGTTGTCTTGTGAGTGATTCAAGGTATCTAAGTTCTGTGGAAAGATTCAGAAAGTTTCAGCATAATTACTGTAGGCATAAATGTAGTCTTCTCTGTTTTCCTGGTGATGTACTTTAAATATGGCCTCAGCTCCTAAAGTAAGATGATTTTTATTCAGTTCACTAAAGTTAGGCTTGTGTAAGATTTAGAACCCATGGGTGTTTTACCATGCTTAACTCTAATATCTGTGGTTTGGCCAAAATCATGCTTTAATTGTAATAATTTTTCTCCCTTCCCCCAAAAGCTGTATATCTGTAGATGGCATTGACTGGAGTGGATTTGTATCAATTGATGGTAGTACAGAACTGAGGAAAAATCAGTTGCTGAAACCTCTTCCCTAAATGTACTACCCTTCTGAACATAAGCCTGGGTTAAATGTCTCAGTACCATGGCTTAATGTACTAGCAGGGGTGCATGCATTTTAGGTGTAATAGACCAGAAAATGTTAACACATTTTTATGAAGGGTTTTACCCTCAAGAGTGATTTTAGAGATAGATGTGGTATTATGCAGTGGTAACTTTGAGAATTATGGATGCTTTTGTGAATCATGTCAAATGGCTTTCACAAACTTCTTAATGTCAAAGTTATGACTCTCCTTTAACATGTATAGAATTATACACCAGTTTCATCCTACACTGACTTTATTACAACAACTTCCTTTAAATATGTTCTCTATCTGTCTATATGTGTAATTTATGATCTGCTTGCACAATGGAATTTCTAAAGAAAGAAAAAGTTTGTTTGTCCATGTTTCATAGCTGTAAGATGTGATGTTGAAAGGTGTGTTTCCATTTTAGCCAGATATAATTTGACAAGGCGAATAATCTACTAATGAAAATATTTGTGATAGCATTTCATTAGAGCAGGAAGTGAAAACAACTGTGACCTGTATTTTGTGCTGGGTGTACAGACACTATCTGGGGTACAGTGGGTTTCACTTTTAAACCAGACCCCCTTCTCTAGATAGTTCATCACGGTTCATGAGTCCTTAGCTATCACAGTCTCCAGGAGGGTAATGTGTATATGGCAGATGCAAATGTTTCACAAGAAGGCTGTACCATGCCATATGCATTGGGATTTGCCTCTTCAGCAGCATAACCCAAGGAATGGTGGGAAACAGGGAGAAGCTGACCCTGCTCCAGAGAGAAGCCCAGCAGGGCAGGTGCTGGGAATCAGCTGACACAGCTGATCAGCATCACACGTTGGCCCATGGTCTCAGCTGGTCAATATAAAGGGGGAAAGCTAGGAGATAGGAGTCTCTAGTAACCAGAACATTTGCAGCCAGGGCTCCAGACTAAGGCCTGATCTACACTACGAGTTTAGGTCGAATTTAGCAGCATTAAATCGAATTAAGCCTGGACATGTTCACACGGCTGAGTCCCTTTTTTCGACTTAAAGGGCCCTTTAAACCGGTTTCTTTACTCCACCTCCGACGAGGGGATTAGCGATAAAATGTGTCTTTTCTTAACCACCTCTCCCTTCTCCTCCACCAGCTGCAAATGTTTCTCCTTCACAGAGGCTAGCGAAGATTAGAAGGAGAAAACGGCAGACTCAGGATGATATGTTCTCGGAGCTCCAGATGTCCTCCCACGCTGAAAGAGCACAGCAGAATGCGTGGAGGTAGTCAATGACTGACTACAGAAAAGCACAATATGAACGAGAGGAGAGGTGGCAAGCTGAATTGCGGGCTGAAAATGATAGGTGGAGTCAGCTTGTAGACAGAAGGCAAGAGTCAGTGCTCCGGCTGCTGGAGCATCAAACTGATATGCTCCAGCATATGGTTGAGCTACAGGAAAGGCAGCAGGAGCAGAGACCGCTGCTACAGCCCCTGTGTAACCAACAGCCCTCCTCCCCAAGTCCCATTGCCTCCTCACCCAGATGCCCAAGAACACGGTGGGGGGGCCTCCGGCCACCCAGTCACTCCACCTCAGATGATTGCCCGAGCATGGGAAGGCTGGCCTTCAATAAGTGCTAAAGTTTTAAACTGCAGTGTGTCCTTTTCCTTCCCTCCTCTCCCCCCCCCTCCCCTGGGCTACCTTGGCAATTATCCCCCTAGTTGTGTGTGAATTAATAAAGATTGCATGAATGAGAAGTAACAATGACTTTATTGCCTCTGCAAGCGGTGCTCGAAGAGGGGAGGGGAAGGTGGGGTGGTTGGTTTACAGGGAAGTTGAGTGAACCAGGTAGGAGGGGCGGGAGGGTTCATCAAGGAGAAACAAACAGAAGTTTCACACCATAGCCTGGCCAGTCACAAAACTCATTTTCAAAGCTTCTCTGATGCGCACTGCACCCTGCTGCACTCTAACGGCCCTGGTGTCTGGCTGCGTGTAATCAGCGGCCAGGCAATTTGCCTCAACCTCCCACCCCGCCATAAATGTCTCCCCTTACTCTCACAGATATTGTGGAGCGCACAGCAAGCAGCAATAACAATGGGGATATTCTTTTCACTGAGGTCTGAGCGAGTCAGTAAGCTGCGCCAGCGCGCTTTTAAACGTCCAAATGGAAATTCTACCACCATTCGGCACTTGCTCAGCCTATACTTGAACAGGTCCTGACTACTATCCAGGCTGCCTGTGTACGGCTTCATGAGCCATGGCATTAAGGGGTAGGCTGGATTCCCAAGGATCACAATAGGCATTTCAACATTCCCAATGGTTATTTTCTGGTCCGGGAAGAAAGTCCCCTCCTCCAGCTTTCGAAACAGAGCAGAGTGCCTGAATACGCGAGCATCATTTACCTTTCCCAGCCATCCCACGTTGATGTTGGTGAAACGTCCCTTGTGATCCACCAGGGCTTGCAGCAGCATTGAAAAGTACCCCTTGTGGTTACATAGTGGCCTAACATAGTGAATACTAATGGGAAGGGGGTAGGTTTAGCGGATAAAATAAAAAAAGAACAAGTTAAAAATCACTTAGAAAAGTTAGATGCCTGCAAGTCACCCGGGCCTGATGAAACGCATCCTAGAATACTCAAGGAGCTAATAGAGGAGGTATCTGAGCCTCTAGCTATTATCTTTGGAAAGTCATGGGAGACGGGAGAGATTCCAGAAGACTGGAAAAGGGCAAATATAGTGCCCATCTATAAAAAGGGAAATAAAAACAACCCAGGAAACTACAGACCAGTTAGTTTAACTTTTGTGCCAGGGAAGATAATGGAGCAAGTAATTAAGGAAATCATCTGCAAACACTTGGAAGGTGGTAAGGTGATAGGGAACAGCCAGCATGGATTTGTGAAGAACAAATCATGTCAAACCAATCTGATAGCTTTCTTTGATAGGATAACGAGCCTTGTGGATAAGGGTGAAGCGGTGGATGTGGTATACCTAGACTTTAGTAAGGCATTTGATACGGTCTCGCATGATATTCTTATCGATAAACTAGGCAAATACAATTTAGATGGGGCTACTATAAGGTGGGTGCATAACTGGCTGGATAACCGTACTCAGAGAGTTGTTATTAATGGTTCCCGATCCTGCTGGAAAGGCGTAACAAGTGGGGTACCGCAGGGGTCTGTTTTGGGACCGGCTCTGTTCAATATCTTCATCAACGACTTAGATATTGGCATAGAAAGTACGCTTATTAAGTTTGCGGATACCAAACTGGGAGGGATTGCAACTACTTTGGAGGACAGGGTCATAATTCAAAATGATCTGGACAAATTGGAGAAATGGTCTGAGTTAAACAGGATGAAGTTTAACAAAGACAAATGCAAAGTGCTCCACTTAGGAAGGAAAAATCAATTTCACACATACAGAATGGGAAAAGACTGTCTAGGAAGGAGTACGGCAGAAAGGGATCTAGGGGTTATAGTGGACCACAAGCTAAATATGAGTCAACAGTGTGATGCTGTTGCAAAAAAAGCAAACATGATTCTGGGATGTATTAACAGATGTGTTGTGAGCAAGACACGAGAAGTCATTCTTCCGCTCTACTCTGCTCTGGTTAGGCCTCAGCTGGAGTATTGTGTCCAGTTCTGGGCGCCGCATTTTAAAAAAGATGTGGAGAAATTGGAAAGGGTCCAAAGAAGAGCAACAAGAATGATTAAAGGTCTTGAGAACATGACCTATGAAGGAAGGCTGAAAGAATTGGGTTTGTTTAGTTTGGAAAAGAGAAGACAGAGAGGGGACATGTTAGCAGTTTTCAGGTATCTAAAAGGGTGTCATAAGGAGGAGGGAGAGAACTTGTTCACCTTAGCCTCTAAGGATAGAACCAGAAACAATGGGTTTAAACTGCAGCAAGGGAGGTCTAGGTTGGACATTAGGAAAAAGTTCCTAACTGTCAGGGTGGTTAAACACTGGAACAAATTGCCTAGGGAGGTTGTGGAATCTCCGTCTCTGGAGATATTTAAGAATAGGTTAGATAAATGTCTATCAGGGATGGTCTAGACAGTATTTGGTCCTGCCATGCGGGCAGAGGACTGGACTCGATGACCTCTCGAGGTCCCTTCCAGTCCTATAATCTATGAATCTATTTATGTACTCAGTGGCTTGGCTCCCGGTGCCAAAATAGGGATATGGGTTCCGTCTATTGCCCCACCACAGTTTGGGAATCCCATTGCAACAAAGCCATCCACTATGGCCTGCACGTTTCCCAGAGTCACTACTCTTGATATCACCAGGTCTTTGATTGCCCTGGCAACTTGGATCACAGCAGCCCCCACAGTAGATTTGCCCACTCCAAATTGATTCCCGACTGACCGGTAGCTGTCTGGCGTTGCAAGCTTCCACAGGGCTATCGCCACTCACTTCTCAACTGTGAGGGCTACTCTCATCCTGGTATTCTGGCACTTCAGGGCAGGGGAAAGCAAGTCACAAAGTTCCATGAAAGTGCCCTTATGCATGCGAAAGTTTTGCAGCCACTGGGAATGGTCCCACACCTGCAGCATGATGCGGTCCCACCAGTCTGTGCTTGTTTCCCAGGCCCAGAATCGGCGTTCCACGGCATGAACCTGCCCCAGTAACACCATGATTTGCACATTGCTGGGGCCTGTACTTTGTGAGAGGTTTATGTCCATGTCAATTTCCTCATCAATCTCATCGCTGCGCTGCAATCGCCTCCTCGGCTGGTCCTGGTTTTGCTTTGGCATGTCCTGGCTATGCATATACTCCAGGACAATGCGTGTGGTGTTCATAGTGCTCATAATTGCCGCGGTGATCTGAGCGGGCTCCATGATCCCAGTGCTATGGCGTCTGGTCTGAAAAAGGGCGCAAAACTAGTATCTGATGGAGGGAGGGAGGGGTGAGTGACGACATGGCGTACAGGTACAGGGAATTAAAATTAACAAAGGTGGCTGTGCATCAGGGAGAAACACAATCAACTGTCACACAGAATAGCCCCCCCAAAGATTGAACTCAAAACCCTGGCTTTAGCAGGCCATTGATTTCACGGAGAGAGGGGGAAGCAAATGAATACAGAACAAATCTGGTCCATCTATTTTTTACATCTTAAGCTGGCAGCCGACGGTGCAGCATGACTGATAGCCCTCGGCATCTTCTGGGTGCTTGGCAGAAAATGCTGGGCACTTGGCAGAAAATAGTGTACTAAGACTGATAGCCATCATCGTCAAGACGGTTCGATAGGACTGAGCATGTCTGTCCAAGTGCCCATGATTGAACTGCAATATGACGACGATGGATATCAGTCTTAATACACCATCTACTGCCAAAAGGCAAGGGGCTGCTGCTGTGTAGCAATGCAGCCCCACGTCTGCCAGCCTCACGTCTGCCAGCACCCAGATCGCCGATGAAGGCTACCAGTCATACTGCACCGTCTACTGCCACAAGGCAATTAGTTAGCTGCTGCTGTGTAGCAATGCAGTACCACATCTGCCGGCATCCAGATGACATATGGTGACTGTGAGCTGAGCGGGCTCCATGCTTGCTGTGGTATGTTGTCTGCATTGGTAACCCAGATAAAAAGGCGTGAATCAATTGTCTGCCGTTGCTCTGACGGAGGGGGAGGGGCCTGACGACATGTACCCAGGACCCCCCGCGACACTGTTTTGCATCATTCAGGCATTGGGATCTCAACCCAGAATTCTGGACTGCGGGAACTGTGGGATAGCTATCCATAGTGCAACGCTCCGGAAGTCGACGCTAGCCTCGGTACTGTGGATGCGGTCCGCCGGCTTCATGCACTTAGAGCATTTTATGTGGGGACACACACAATCGGCTGTATACAACCGATTTCTATAAAACCGGCTTCTATACATACGACCTAATTTCGTAGTGTAGACATACCCTAACTGTGGGAGATGGATATTTTACATCTTTGAGCACCTCTTATATTTACCTGATTGTGGATCATAATTAAAGCCAATATATAACCATTTCACCCTCTATACAATAGTGGGGAAATCTTGCCATCACCTAGGGACAAGTGTTGGTTTGGATGACTTGGAGGGTCTGCTGCTCAATGGAACATCACAGTGTGGAATTATTGCAGTTTTTTTACAGTTGTTAAGATTACTACCACAGTGATTGTGGAGAGATTACTAGTACTGTAAATGAAACAATCTGCATGCAACTTGGTTGTAGGACCGCAGGTTGCACGAGGGAAGAGTTTATGGGGGAGGCACTAGGAAGCCAGTCTGTTTGCACATAGCTAGAATGCAAACTACAGATTCCACATCTCTGTAAATAGGTCTTTTAATAAAAAGCCAGTTTATTTTTACAAGCAAGGAGTCCTTTCATATTATTAGCCCAGCCATAGGCGCCGACTCTGTGGGTGTTCCAGGGCTGGAACACCCATGGGGGGAAAAAAAGCAGGTGCTTAGCACCCACCAGAAGCCAGCTCCCTCCCTCCCCCTAATGCCTCCCGCCCATCAGCAGTCCTGATCAACTCCTCCCCCTACCTACCAGCGCCTCCTGCCTGCTGCAATCAGCTGTTCCACGGCATGCAGGAGGTGCTGGGAGGGAGGGAGAGGAGTGGGGTACGCTCGGGGGAGGGGCAGGTTGGGGCAGGGCTGGGAAAAGGTGGAGTGGGGGCTTGGAGGAAGGGGTGGAGTGGGGGTTGAGCACCCCCTGGGTATAGAGGAAGTCAGCACCTATAACCCCAGAATGCCATATTAGAAACAGTATAGTTGTGGGCTAGCTGTTCCATGTACAGCTGAAATTGAGGAGACATTTCAAAAGTTCATAGGGAGTCAATACTCCCGTTACTTTAACAGAAAGCTGACTGCACGTTTATGTGGCTGCCAAATGTTTCATCTTTCGTTGGCCTGGGACATCTCATCATTTCCTGGAGCCTTCCTTGTCACTAGCTGAGTCTGAAAGATTGCCCAGTTTCGGACTCTACTTATCATTCTAAAAAACTCTAGGAATCTAATAATTACTCTAGTAGCATTAACCATTTTTCTTAAAATGACAGATCAGATTCTCTGGAAATGTATCCTCTACAGAAGAATTTCTAGAGCACCATTATTCAACACGAAACAAAAACTTCTAAATGATTTCCCTAAGGTTTTCAGCAAGTATTGTGTGTCTAGATGGTACTCCTTGAAAGAAATCTAATAATGTCAAAATACAGAGCCAGGTGATAACTTGAATTCCTGTCTAAAAACTGGTTTTTATTTTTCATTTTTATTAAGCAAATGTTAATATATTTGCAACAAGAGGATACAAAGGGCAATAAATGGATGGTAGGAGCATACATAAACACTGCAACAATTATGATAAACAGTAGAATGTCCCAGCTGTTACACCTGTCTTTAATTGGGCTTTGGTTATACCCAATCAAAAATAACCTACTGTAAATATTCATATGGAGTAGCAGTAATGATAGAACATCTTCCACCTATCTGTTCTATAGCTGTACTGGCTGGGCAGAGCTAAAAGTAAAAAGTAGTAATCAAGTTTTGACTACAGTAAAATTATTCTGAATTCAAACACGAGGGTAACCAATGTAGTGATGCTTTCCTCAGTTAAGGGAATTGCCAGCTAATTGAAAAAACATTTTTTCCCCCATAGCTTGAGTTCTAAGAGGCTGGCTTGAAGATACAAAAACATGTTTGCCATCAACAGAACTGACATTGGCCCATGAGAGTTTTCAGTTTCTCTTTGTTCCCTGCCACTGCTTTCAATGTTTTACAGCTGTGGCACAAAATGTTTAGGTCTGTGGTAATCATTGGCATGATCAGATTTGGACCATAAACAGGTAGGAATTTAGTAATTTTTACTAGAACTATTTGGAGGTTTTTTAAATAAATTAATCCTTGAGAGCAGATAAATGAAGTGTTAGCTTTCCATTTGTTCATTACATTTGTGTTTTCATTCTGGAAGAAGCAATCTAATCATCTCTCTCTCTCATTAATCTGGCCCATTATCCCCCATAAAACAGAGGATTTTAATTAGAAGGTATCTGTTGACTATAAGGTAAGGCATTTTATTAATTGGATCTTTCTAGCGTGCACCTTTTTTGCCCTCTACAGTTCTAGTTTTTTTTATCACCCTGTTTCTTTGAATGGTTGCTTTCTACTGCCCATTCAAATTCAATCAAGTAAATCAACGTGCAATTAACCCACAACGTTAGTAAAATTCTACCATTTGTTTATAGGGATATTAAATGTTCGTATGACAGATTAATATAATTAACTCAATAATTACACAGTTAAAATCCAAAAGTCAATGGAAACACTGCATCAATCAAACCTAGTAAAAGCGGCCATAAATATAAATGGAGCAGTGCCTGGGGAGATGACTAGAGCCCTGCAAATCCACCGATATCTGCATCTGTGGATGCAGTTCTATTGTTTACCATCTTTGCAGATCAAATACAGATCCAAATTTTTGTATCCGCGCAGGGCTCTAGCAGCGAGATACATATAAAAGGTGGAGTGTGGATAGTGGGCCAGATACAAGTTAATTATCGTGGCCGTGGATTGGATGCGGATCCAAATTTTTGTATCTGTGCGGGTCTCTAGAGATAACCTAATGTTATGCAGGTATGTGTTACCTAACAGAGCATGTCCAGCTCCTTACACTATGTATTGACTTCAAATCTAAGGGTACATCTACACTACCCGCTGGATTGGTGGGTAGTGATCGCTCTATCGCGTCTAGTGTAGACGGATAAATCGATCCCCGATCGCTCTGCCGTCAACTCCAGAACTCCACCACTGTGAGAGGCGGAAGCGGAGTTGACAGGGGAGCGGCAGCCGTTGATCCCGTGCCACGAGGACGAAGTGATTCTAAGTCGATCGAGGGTACGTTGACTTCAGCTATGCTATTCTCATAGCTGAAGTTGCGTATTTTAGATCGATTTCCCCCTCCCCGCCCTCCCAGTGTAGACCAGGCCTAAATGAAGCCCTCAGCTAATTCACTTGCTGGCTCAGTAGATGCTCCTTCCAATTTTAGGTTACAAGCTCACCTTTAAATGTATCCCATTTTTCTGCTGATAAGTAAGCATGAAGGAGCGGGATTTCTTACCAATAGACCAATATCTAAAGGCAGGGGTGGGGGGGAATGCCAACTACATAGGAGACCTATTGAAAATCCCAGAATGTCCATTTATATTATGAATGCTATAGATGAGAATCTGATCCCAGTTACAATGGTGTAATTTGATTGAAGTCAATGGATCAGAATTTGGCCCTATGGATTTAAATCTCGTCTCATTTCCATGCTGTAAATCAAAAACAGCTCTACTGTAGTAAGTAGAAGTAATTCACACATGGTGTAACTCAAACATGGCATTAGAAACACGGCCAATTACTATATTGTCTGATGGCCAAGTACTTATGTGGGAAGAAAGATGGTGCTAAAATTGGCTTTTTCTCTAAATTGCACCGGTTAAACTGGATCTCTAGGGGCTGCTCCATAAACTGAAGTTGCCAGAGAATATCACTCTGTCTCTGCCCCCAACATGCCATTTTTGTCCTCTATGGTAGGGGAACCCTCCATCCCCTTGGAACAGTGCAAAGGAGACAATGTCTGGGACTAGATTCAGGCCCTAACAGACTTAAATGGAAAAGCATTGGATCGCTGGACAATGATCAAGTCAATAGTGAAGTTTCAAAAAGAAATGCTGTAAATACACAGAAAGAAATTGCTAGAAGTTCTCCCAAAACAGCCCACTGATTTCCAGACATTAAATGTCCAACAGAAAAAAATGGATGCAAATGTTAACATAATAGGTTTACGTTAATGTGCTTTAAAGCATATGGAGTGCTTTACCTGCCTTTGTTAAAGACTCATGTTCCAGTGACATAACTGTTAATTGTGAACCATTTAAACTATAACATCTGCATTCCACAAAGTTCCACATGTACAGATGGAAACTAAATTGATTGGCAATATTTGTTACTAACACATAATCTAGATACCAACTTACAGTATCTAAAGATACTCAGGCAGTGTTTCTGGGAGTAATTGAAATATGATACCCTCCTTGGCCTCTGAATTATCTTGGACCTCAGCATAAGATCTACTTTTAAGCAACAAACAAAATTTTGTAGGGCTAGAAGTTTTATGGAACACTACCATGGAGCCTCATTCTGCCTCTAACAACACTACCGAGATTGGACCCCTGCTAGAGGGACATTATACTTTCACTCCATTCACCACAGGACCTTCCTCCTGGTGTCTGATAACACTTGTGCTCCTCAGTCCTCCAGCAGCGCACTCCCTCTCACTCTTAGCTCCTTGCGCCTCTTGCTCCCCACTCCTCACACCACAAACTGAAGTGAGCTCCTTTTAAAACCCAGGTGCCCTGATTAGCCTGCCTTAATTGATTCTAGCAGCTTAATTGGCTACAGATGTCCTAATTAGCCTGCCTGCCTTAACTGGTTCTTGCAGGTTCCTCTAGTGCAGCCCCTGCTCTGGTCACTCAGGGACAGAAAACTACTCATCCAGTGACCAGTATATTTGTCCTCTACCAGACTCCTGTACCACACTGGTCTGGGTCTGTCACAACACCTATAGCACAATGAAGAATAAAAAAATGTATCTGTGCTTAACTGAAAACTTCCTCTTTTGTTTTTTTAGTAGTAATGTTCACATAGCCAGCCACCATGAAAACAATTTGATCATCCAGAACAGATGGACATTGACATCCGAAGATTTGGGTTTCTTGTCATTAAGAGGAATTTTCCATGCTGTGCATTGGAGGAATTGTTGTACTGTTTACTTTTCCTCAAAATATATTTAACATAATCTGTAATTTAGGAAAGTAGAATTGAATTATCTTGACTTTGGAAGTTTTTTCAACTGGAAGGAACTTCAAGGGCAGGGCATTCCCTGCTGCCAGTGATTGACAAGTCTGGTTCTGCCCCCAAGCTGAAAGCAGCACGAAGTTCCCATTGCAGTGGCTCTGTGGACTTTGTTAACCCAGAAATCTCCTTTCTTCACATAACAGAGAGATGTTTTCCTATTTGCTTGCAGCTGGGGAAGGGACATACTGTTCTATTAATTTAGATGAAATATGTGGGCCAAAGAGTCACAGGTGTTAACGTACCCCAGTCACTGTCTATAGTTAAGCAGTATTAAACAAGGTTTCATACACTGAGACCTCAGCCCATTTAGTACCATGGCAAACAAACCAATAACAATCCTTTTTAACCTCTTATTAAAGATATAGAAAAAGAAGGAAAAACAGTTAAAATTAAAGTCTTGATTTCAAAGGTTAACAAAATCTCTTGTGGCCTTTCCCTTTCATTGGAGAGAGTTTTTAGAAAGAAAAACCTTTGTTTCATAGTCTCTTAAATGGTATCAAAGATGGTAATAACTGTCCTTATTGGGGAAAGAGAAAAAGTTAGCTGAGAGAGGCTGGAGCTGTTGTTGTTAAAGTCCAATCCCATTTCAGTGCAGGTCATGGTGGGGATTCAGCTGGAGTAAGTTTTGATGTCATCCCTCTGGCCTGGTCTGGTCAGGGCATCTTCCAGGATACCAAAAGTCTGTGTGGTAGGAGATGATGGGGTGGTGGCCATGATGGTGAAGCTTTCTTCAGTAGCCAATTTTTCTCCCAAAATGCTTTCTTGAGAATAAGAAAACAAACTAACTCAAAACACAAAGGAGTGGTAGGTGGCACAGCCCATCCCCTCGTTATTTAGTTCACCAATTAGGCCTAGTTTCTGACACCCCAATTTTGGTTCACTGATTTCTGGTTCTACACTTTTCTTATTTACCAAGCACAATTTTAACACAGTCCTTGAGTTACATCAGTAGGCCTTTGTTTTTGGACTTATTCAGTCTGTCTCCCTTTCATACCTTTTTCTCAGCAACATTTGTTGTTGTGACAGCTTATGAACTTACACTCACTTTTTACAGATGAGCTCATAATTAGGGTAAATTTCTCGGCCCAGTTATCAGAACAACCAAGCAAAATGGATTCTATCAACATCCCTTTACTCCAGAGCAAAATAGATTTGTTGATGAACTCCAGCCACCAGGGAGGGGATAATATAGTTTTAAAACCCACTATACTGTGCTTGGGAGCATATTACAGTGACCTTTTCCCTAGGTTCAGTTCATCTTCAGGTAGAAATGTTTATCCCTACAAGACAAAAATATCCCAATGAATAGGAAAGATAAATAGAAAAAATGAAATCTTTCATTTTTCATCAACATAGCTCATCACTTTGATACACACTTTAAAAAATGTAAATGGAGAAAACAGACAGTGATTGAAAAATGAGACACAGAATCATGAAAGTGTATTTTTCACAGAGATCTGGATGTAGGAATTGGATTGCCTGTAATAGATTCTCCCCCTCCATTCTACTCTCTCTCTGATATGGAGATTTACACTGACCTTTGGGCTTTTACATCTCGCAATTTGCCAGCTCTTTGATAGAAAAGCACATTCTCCCTGGCCACTTAATTCTTTTCTGATGGGTAGTATGTGACACTATCAATCAGAGGGTCTTTGATTCACTGGGACAAAAGAGAGAATGAAATGTACTTTTCCCCCCAATATTGTATTTGCCACACTCCCTTGAGCTGACTATAATCCTGGCTCCATTTTTACTTTCTTGTTCTTTAGGCATGCTATAAACCCAGCTTTATGATTAAACAAGATAAGATGAGTTCTTTTACCATTTGAAGACCTAGGGAATAAATCTTTTTATCTCTTGCTAACTTCAGGTGAGGCTGCAAAACACCCTGTACATATTAACGCTGAATTGGATAGGCCCATTCCACTTAGCTTGAAGCATTAGGTTCATGTGTAAAGGGATGTGTATTATCGCCATACGGAGCGGTAATAGACATAAAGGAGAAAAAGTGACTTTGAAAGGATTACAATTAAAAGAGGGGAAAGGAAGCACACAAGAGTCAGAGTCTAATGCTCAAATAGGCTCTTTTATCAAACTAATCCTATAGGGAGGAAAAAAAGAAATCTTGTCATCAGGCTTTTCAGTACACAGTTTTTCCGCATACACATTTAAATATAGGCCCATAGGCCTAACAGATGCAGTAAGTGGATTCGATCTTCATTTGAGTTTTGTTATGGCTAGAAAAGACACCATTAAAAGTCATTGTCAGTATTTATCCCAGTCTTGTTCATAGTCATAAAATAACTACATATTAGGTATTCAAATAATACAAGAAACAAGGAGCTCAAAATGAAGGGTGAAACACCATCTTTGACCATTGTACCTAGGTTCTGTTAGGAGTCTCTGTAGAGTAAATGAACTTATTTACCATACATTGTAACCCCCTGCACTGAGAAGAACAGGAGTACTTGTGGCACCTTAGAGACTAACAAATTTATTAGAGCATAAGCTTTCGTGGACTACAGCCCACTTCTTCAGATGCATATAGAATGGAACATATATTGAGGAGGGGCTTCCATTACACTGAAAGTACCCTGATCCATATGCTGGTACTGAAAGTATCACATGAAGCTTGTTTTCAAAATGATATTAGCTCTGGTAAAGAACAGATGAAGTATTAAAAGAAAAGAACCCTACCTTTCCTTTTTCTTATCAAAATACCAACACAAATACAGTATAAGAATTCAGTCATTTTGTGCAGGGTGTGTTCAAATAGGATTATGTTTTATCAAATCTAATTAATAATTTTAACTGGAGAATGTATGTGGAATGGATGGCTAACATTGCCATTTGCCACTGGGATGCATGACCATCATCTGCATGAAGAGATTTCTTCTCGGGCAAAAGGCTACTAGTCACTTTGAAGTTACTTCCTCCAATTGTAATGCAGGCAGTGTTATTGAGAAACATTAGAGCTGGTTGGAACATTTTGAACTACATGAAATTTAGTCAAAATATGGTTAGTCGAATCTGAAACATTTCATGGAGACTTATCAGTTTCAGTGAAGTTTTTGTCAGGAAGGTTTTTGTGGTCAAGGACACTCTGGCCACTTTGGATGAAAGGGAAAGGGGGGAGAGAGAGAGACAGGTTGAAAAGCTTAGGTTTTCAGTTTAATAATAGCCATTTTGACACATTTTTGTTTTGTTATTGCAAAGAAGGGTTTTGTTTTCATTCTGATGCAAAATGAAAACAAACTTTGATACTGCAGAAGGTTGGTATGAAATGGAATTATTGTCCTCCAGACAGCTCTGGTAAATATGAGGATATTGGTTGTTAAATCTGCAGCAGATTTAACCATGTGATTTAGGCAACTAATCAAAACACTGCAAACTTCAAATTATGTATTCTTGTGTGCTGTATGGGATCTTTACTTACATTTTCCAATCAGGTTATAAAAACAATATCTGCTACTTGTGGGATATAGCGCCCCTGGTTTTCAGCTGTTGAACTGCCTTGAAAGGTCATGCCTATCGGGGTGCATAGGAGATTTTGCATGAGGGTAACATCATCGCCCGACTATATATAAAGGAGTGCACTCACAGCCACCTGTATTCCTTATATGCTGCCAATGTGGAGAGTGAATAGAACTATCCTTCAGTCTAGATCTTCTCTTAATCTAGCTTCTTGCAGTCACTCTTTGTACAGTAATATATAATCATTTAGCACATCTATCTGGCCCTTATCTTGGAAGCGTGTGCATGCACGCGCACACACCGCTGGGTCTATATCGGGCTCCCAGTTTGGAGGTACAGACTCATGCTAGCGGGTTTGAGCTAGCCTGCAAAAAATAGCCGTGTGGACATTGCAGCTCTGGCTAGCCACCTGGGGCTCGGGTGGGCTTCAGAATCCCAGCTGTAGCATAGACATGCCCATAAGGGCTTCAAGAGCCCATCAATCATACTGGAGACTGATTCCCATGTTTGGTGCCTTCTATATCTGGGCGAAAGCCACTCGGTTATCTAGTGCACTTTACTGCATCTTCACTTCCCACTATACAGACAAAGTTCTATAGGGCACACTTTTTGCTCCCCACTCTCCTACCGTCACAATCACTCCCAATCCCTCCAATCCGGGTTGGGGTGCACATTGTCTAGACCTCCAAGTACATGACTCCCACATGTTTCAAAGGTTCAGTCTCCATAGTCATATCCTGAAACTCAGACCCTATCAGCCATCCCTGCAACAGCGCATAGTTAATGAGCTTACAGGCATCACCATGGACGTGTACTATGTCAACAAGCAGGGAGGTGTGCATTCCCAGCGCTTATCAATGGAGACAAGATAATTTTGGATATGGAGCCTCTTGCACGAGCCTCTTGCACAAGCCTCTCAAACACTTGTTGATCAGAATGGCCTTTCTGATAGCAATTCCATTTGGAAGAAGAGTGAGTGAGCATTGTGCTTTGATGGCCACATTACCTTATACAGTGGTCCAAAAAAACACAGTCACCATTGGTATGTCTACACTGCAGCTGGGAGCAAGCCTCCCAGCCCAGAAAGACAGACTCCTACTAGGTTTCAGAGTGGCAGCCGTGTTAGTCTGTATCAGCAAAAAGAACAAGGAGTACTTGTGGCACTTTAGAGACTAACAAATTTATTTGAGCATAAGCTTTCGTGGGCTAAAACCCACTTCATCGGATGCATGCAGTGGAAAATACAGTAGGAAGGCTGCAGCAAAGCATACTGGGAAGGAGTGCCCTGGAAAATAAGAAGCAATCTTCCCTCAGAGTGTGGAGGGATTCATTAAGACCTGAGAAGGAGCAGCTCCTGGCTGGGAGGCTCTTCAGGGATGAAGAGATGGAGGAGAAGCCCTGCAATGAGGGATGAAGATTTATAAGTGTGGTGAAAGCAGGAGAAGGAAACAATGTGGGACTGAAGAATTTTGGACATTCTTAATAAACGGTTTCCAAGTGACCTGTGGATCAAGAACCATTAGCTGATGAAATTCACTAGTTTGGAATATAGAATAAATGTACATGTTTCACAATCCTCTATTGTTGTTGTTATTTGCTATATTGCAATCATACACATTAGCTTCAAACAGACCAGGTCCCACTTGATCTACGGTTTGCAAACAGATAAAAAGGTGTAATTCTCTGAATACTTTATGCATTGTGAATGATTTGCTTTATTCTTTACTATGTGGTTTATGTAAATGTGTGCTCTCAATCTACGTGCTGCATTAGCCACTCTGCTTTGTGAAATCCCAGGATGTCTGTGCAGAAGTATTTTCTTCACTCCTTGAATCCATCTGGGAGCAGAAAGGGAAGTGCCAAAATACTGTCTGAAAAGTTTTTGGTTTTGTTATGGTGTTTCTGACCCAAACAGAATCACAATACCTTAGATTCTCAGAGGAAGGCCTGCTCTTCTGAGATATCCAGCCCATGTTTGTAGGTTATAAAGACTAATGAGGTAAGTGTCTGGGTGTTAATCTAAACCTTCTGATATCCACTTATCATTAGTGATTTCAGAGAATGGGAAGCTCGTTGCCCCAAAGTAGGTTTTTGTGCTCTCTCTCTTGTGTTTTGTTTGTGGGATTTTTTTGAAATCTAAAGCTATAAGTCCTCCAGGGCCCAGGTCTGCCTATTATCTTTTCAGTGGAAGGAAGAGAAAATTCATAATTGTATATCAGTGCTATCATTCGTTAGGAAAACCTGTGCTGATTTCACATTGTCAGAACACTCAAGATGAAATTTTTGCAGTATCTTCCAGTATTTGCTAACAGTCATATTTTAAGATGTAGACATTCATTTTGGATGCCTCCATTTTAAGAGATCTCAAGCAGGGCATCCAAAATGTGTGGCCACATTGGAAAGTGTTTTGCGTAAGCAGTCATCAGGTTATCTGCACCCCACTGGAAGGCATTTAAATGCTGCACATTGGACTGGGCATCTGTCTGAGGAATTTCAGGCAGGAACAATTCCACATACTCTGAGGAGGCAGAAGGAACATTTAGTCAAGTATAGAATTTGACATTTTCAGTGCTTACAAATCTGCTCAACCAATTCTTATTGCAAAAGCTGGTGGAGAGTAGTTATCCACATAAACATTCCAACCCGGCAGTGATCTTGGGAAAAGGATTACTGTGTTTGTAAAGGCCAGCGTTTTCCTGGCTGTAATACACCTGCCTGACTTCTAGACTGCAGAAGTTTGCAGTATCTTCCAGTATTTGCTTACAGTCATATTTTAAGATGTAGACATTCATTTTGGATGCCTCCATTTTAAGAGATCTCAAGCAGGGCATCCAAAATGTGTGGCCACATTGGAAAGTGTTTTGCGTAAGCAGTCATCAGGTTATCTGCACCCCACTGGAAGGCATTTAAATGCTGCACATTGGACTGGGCATCTGTCTGAGGAATTTCAGGCAGGAACAATTCCACATACTCTGAGGAGGCAGAAGGAACATTTAGTCAAGTATAGAATTTGACATTTTCAGTGCTTACAAATCTGCTCAACCAATTCTTATTGCAAAAGCTGGTGGAGAGTAGTTATCCACATAAACATTCCAACCCGGCAGTGATCTTGGGAAAAGGATTACTGTGTTTGTAAAGGCCAGCGTTTTCCTGGCTGTAATACACCTGCCTGACTTCTAGACTGCAGAGCCAAACTAAATTCTGATAGGCTTAATAGTCATCAGACATCTGGTTCCAAGTTCAGTGGATCATCAGGAGGTTAGATGCCTGATGACAGGCCCATTGAGTTAGATTCTGTGCTGTGCATCTCAGGAGGGACAGCACAAATTGCACAACACAAGAGCAGGGCAACATTGGATTAAGCTACTTTTGTACCTCCCCTCAGGGCTGAACACTGGAGTAAATTCACATAACTTCCAGAGCTGCTCTAGCTCACATCAACCTCTGCATGACTACCTTGGAGCTGGTCTACCTCTGCCCCTACACCAGGGGCTGTGGGAAAGGGAACCTCTACACCAGTGGTTCCCAAACTTGTTGTGCCGCTTGTGCAGGGAGAGCCCCTGGAGGGCCGGGCCGATTTGTGTACCTGCCGCGTCCGCAGGTTCGGCCGATCGCGGCTCCCAGTGGCCGCAGTTTGCTGCTCTGGGCCAATGGGAGCTGCTGGAAATGGTGCAGGCTGAGCTGCTGCTTCCGGCAGCTCCCATTGGCCTGGAGCAGTGAACCGCGGCCACTGGGAGCCGTGATCGGCCAAACCTGCAGATGCGGCAGGTACACAAACTGGCCCTGCCCCCGAGGGACTTTCCCGGCACAAGCGGCGGAACAAGTTTGGGAACCACTGCTCTACACTGATCCTGCACTACCTCTGGACAGGGAAATTCCTCCCTGTATGGCCCCTGAACTGTGTGAGGTAGCATGTAGGGATCGAAGTGGGTCAGAACTTCAAGGTAGACCCGAGAGAGAGAGAGACAATCGGTGAACTATGGGACTCCTCGTCCCTTTTGGGTTGTACTGTCTTATCCTTTCACATTTGATCTCTGGGCTGCAGGGAGTTGTAAGGAGCTCTTAAAAACAGTAATTGATACACTCTCAGTGGAGCTTGAACCAAAACCTTCCATACCTTAAAAAAACAAGAAAAAAACACCTGCCACTCTAGCTGGCCCTTCCGAAGCACTGACCATTAAATAGAATGTCTCCCTCTTTCCTATCTACATGCTAGCTGAAAGAAACAAAAATTAGAATTAAGTAATGCAAATAATAATAATAGGAGATAAGATGGTAAGCAGGGTGATCACATGGCTAAGGCAAGTGACTTAGATGTTAGACCTAGCTCTGCCACTGACCTTGGGCTTACCTTGTGTCACCTTGGACGAGTTACTTCATTTCTTTGTGCCTCTGTGTTTGCTCTCGTCATCTGTCTGTCTTATCTATTTAGTTTGAGAGTTCTTTGGGGCAGTAGCTGGGGTTTTTTATATATATTTGTACACTGCCTAGCACAAAGGGGCCCTGATTTTGGTTGGGGCCTTTAGCCACTACTACTGTAAGGCAAACAATTAATAAAATGTAGTGCAAACTCAGTTCTGTAGAGAAGTGTCGTACAAAAAAGTGACATCTCATGTGACCATATCTGGTAGGGAAGACACAAATGTTAATTGCCTTCAAATTTGTTTTGATATCCATGCATAAACCTTCTGCATTATAGCGTGTGCTCTGCCCATCTTCATTCTGGCATTTCTGAACTTTTGAGTCCTTGACTTGGCAACTTTAATATTCTTTTAAGATAGTTTTTTTTTATTTTAAACTTAGTTCTAAATAGTTCTACTTTTTGTTTCTGATATCCACTACACAGTCACTAGTACAGTTAGTCAAAACATCTTGTTCTGTTAGAAATTCTGACATTTTGAATCTTGTTTTTATTCCGAATAGGTAGGGTATTTTTTGTTTTTAATTTTCCGCATAATGGAAACTGCAAAAAAAAAAAATCATTTGATAATCAAAATGTTCTATTTTGTTAAAGTTGAAACATTTTTACTTCTATATTTATAATATAAAATCTTCAAAATGAAAAATCAGAACTTCTGATAAAGTCAAAACAGAACATTTAGACAATACTAAAATGTTTTATATCAATTTTTTTCCCCAAAATGAAATGTCATTGAAATGGACAGATTCTTGCAAAACATTTTAATTTCAACAAAAATGGTATTTCCAGAAAGAAAAACATCTTGTTAGAAAACTTTTGATTCAAGCCCTTCATAAGTGAAGCAAAACATTTTGGTGCAGTAGGAGGAGATGGGCATATGGAAAGAACTTTTATTCTTCTGCTGGTTCAAGTGCAAACTAACAAAATATTATTCCTTGAGCTGTCCTGAAGTTTTAAGTGCCACTGGTATACAAACAGAGATCTTGACTTGCAGACCCCATACATAGTGAAAATGGTGAGTTATATCCCCAACAGCACTTAATAAGTTTTTTTAAATAAAAACAGCTGTGTTGATTTCAGCTCATCTCTAAACAGGAGAATAAAACTAATGCTTGCCAAATACAAATGAGTATAATTTTTTTTAATTATAAACTATAAATTGATATTACAGGATTATATGTTTGGCAAATGGATTTCTGGTACATGATTATTCAGGGTTAAAGATTCAACAAATAACTAAACTAAGCTATCAGTTGCTCTCTCTTGTGCCAAAAGGCAAATTTTATGCAGATGGAGGAGTGATGCATTCGCTATGCTGAAAGACCCAGAAATAGAAAAGATTATTTCCTCCTGTAGTATGAAGTCAATGACCACATGTAAGAATGTGAATCTTTATAGAAAGAGTATAAGAATTTTATTGGGGGGAAATAAAAATACATACAAAAGGTTTCAAAGAGTTCATAAGCAGGGGAAAGGGAAGGATGCTCAGCCTAAATAATTTTGTGCCTTCTAGCTCCGCACTTCTTTGTTTCTAGGCGCCTGATCCTCAGTTGGGGTAAATCAGAACAGCTACAATGATTTCAAAGAAATTTACCCCAGCTGAGGATCAGCTGTGTGAGATAGTGACACTCTCCCTATGTTATGGAATGCCTCAATAACCGCTACAATGTGAGATGTCTTTCACTTCAGAGAGGTAAAATTCCATCTGATTTCAAGAATCTCAAGATTTGGCCCACAGGGTCTAATGCTAGTCTATATTTTTAATGATGAAGTAGCATAGGTGCTCCTCCAAAGGCATTTTTGTCACAGTGCACAGTTTATTCCTCTTATCCAATTAAACAAAATATTTAAATATAATTTCTAGAATGTCAATCAGTCTTGACCTTAAGTGGAATAACTGTCTCTGCAGCATTCCCTGATAGAATTAATTCTAATTTGGTTTAACAAACAGGCATTCCTTTCCAAATTTCTAGTACCCTTGCCATGGTTTGGGGAAAAAAACCTGAATTAATAAAACCACTACAAAACAAAATGGTGGTAAACACCCCCAATATCCACCCATCAGGCTACAAAAACCATTAGTCTCCCTAAGGTGTCCATACCTACACTGGTATACATACATTGGTGGATATGCATTCTGAAAGATTCTTCTGGGTAAAAGGTAGAGCCCTGGGCTATTGAACAATAATACTATGTTAGTAAAAAACAGCAACGGTGGCTTAAGCCCATGAGCTGGATCAATAGTTATATTCCTGCAGCTTTTTGTTTCTTCTCTTACAGGATGATTTCAGACTAATAGAACTGAACTTGGCTTCATAGGGCATGTGGGAGCCACTGTGCACAAATGTACTGTTGGACATTGGAGGCTCTTCTTAAGAGAGAGAATGCTGGCAAGAACACTGGGATTATCTCCTTGTTGCTTTAAAGTGAAGCCTGGGGTCTTTGACTTCAAAGCTGAGCTGTAGGGACTGCATCCATAGACCACCTAAAGTAGATGAACAAAGTGCCACTATAAAGGGAAGGGGGTAACAGCTGTCCTGTGTACAGTACTATAAAATCCCTCCTGGTCAGAGACTCCAAAATCCTTTTCCCTGTAAAGGGTTAAGAAGCTCAGGTAACCTGGCTGGCATCTGACCCAAAGGACCAATAAGGGGACAAGATACTTTCAAACCTTGGTGGGGGGAAGGCTTTTGTTTGTGCTCTTTGTTTGGGAGTGCGTTCGCTCTTGGGACTGAGAGGGACCAGACATCAATCCAGGTTCTCCACATCTTTCTAAACAAGTCTCTCCTATTTCAAACTTGTAAGTAAATAGCCAGGCAAGGCGTGTTAGTTTACCTTTGTTTTCTCAACTTGTAAATGTACCTTTTACTAGAGTGTTTATCTCTGTTTGCTGTACTTTGAACCTAAGACTAGAGGGGAGTCCTCTGAGCTCTTTAAGTTTGATTACCCTGTAAAGTTATTTTCCATACTAATTTTACAGAGATGATTTTTACCTTTTTCTTTAATTAAAAGCCTTCTTTTTAAGAACCTGATTGATTTTTTTCCTTGTTTTAGATCCAAGGGAGTTGGATCTGTATTCACCAGGAGTTGGTGGGAGAAAGAAGGGGGGATGGTTAATTTCTCCTTGTTTTAAGATCCCAGGGGGGTTGGAACTGTATTCACCAGGAGTTGGTGGGAGGAAGGAGGGGAATGGTTAATTTCTCCTTGTTTTAAGATCCAAGGGGTTTGGATCTGTATTCACCAGGGAATTGATTAAAGGTTTCTCAAGGCTTCCCAGGGAGGGAATCCATTGGGATGGTGACAGCGGAACAGACCTAAGCTGGTAGTTAAGCTTAGAAGTTTTCATGCAGGCCCCTACATTTGTACCCTAAAGTTCAAAGTGGGGATACAGCCTTGACAGCTGGCAAGAACACTAGGATTATCTCCTTGTTGCTTTAAAGTGAAGCCTGGGGTCTTTGACTTCAGAGCTGAGCTGTAGGGACTGCATCCATAGACCACCTAAAGTAGATGAACAAAGTGCCACCATTCTTCATCCCCATGTCAATATCTGACCAATTCTTCGAATGCAAAACCTACCTTGGTATGGGACGTCAATGACTGTATTGGTTATCTCCTCAAGTCCTGCCAAGGGAGTAGGTGTTAGTGTGTACCACTGTTTGAAATATTGACCCTTGTTCAATTAAAGATAGTTTCTTTTATCCAGCAATTGAAGCAGAAAAATACTGTCCGAAACAAAAGCTCTCCCAACTGGCATGAGACATTTGTATCAAAGATATTACCAATTTCCAATCATTTAAATCTATTCACATTATTTTGCAGCAATAGAAAACCTTTTATAGCCATTGTGAATTTTGAATTCATATTGTCATAAAAATTGCAAATAAAGAAAAAAAAAACTTATCTTGATTTTGCCCTTGCAGAATTTCATCTTAATTATCTTATCTAGTGGAGAAGGTTATTCGAGATCCCATCCTCAGACAGGATTCACAGCTGCAAAGGTGTTAATGGTCTGACTAGCAATAACTTCAGTGGATCTCTGATAGGGAATCTCCCTGGACCTAAGAGGAACCTGCCACACCAAATGACTCCATCCCATGCAACTAGTATAAGCTCGTCAGGATTAAACAGTCTCATAATGCATTGTTCCAGTGCTTAACTCAATGGGTCCCATCTTTGTTGGTGTGTCTACAGTAATACACCATGACTCCTCCGCAGATATTTCCCCTCCACCATTCCTCCATCCTACTGATTGCCAGTCTGAAGCTCCCCCACAACAGCCCCTCATCTGAGCTCTGTGTTCTCTCTACCACCACCATCAACTGGCTTCCAGTCCCCACCTCCAATTTCCCCCTCAGTTCTGCCTCCATCCCCCAGCTCCCAATCTCCTTGTCCAAAAAGACCCAGACTCCCCCCAGTGCCCAGTTCCTCTTATAACTCCAAGTCCCAGTTTCTCTCACACACCCCGGCACAGATACCTATCCCATTCTCACCAGGCTCCTTGTCCAATCTACTTTGGTCTGGCTGTTGTCCCCTCTGCATTCAAATCAGACAACATCCTCCGTGCTGCCAAGGTGGCAGAAGGGGGAGCCCTGAGAGCACAGGAGAGAGAGGCTGGCAGCTCTCCATTCCAGTGCCTGGCATGGAACAGACATTAGCTGCAATTACAGGGAAAATCCAATTTGGCCTCTGAAGCCCTAGGATTGAGCATGGTCATTTGTTATGTGGGGGGGTGCATGCACAGTCTAATCAGCATTTGGGGCTCTCAGAGGCTAGAACATGTCCAGTGATGACAGAATCTCTGGCTATTTTAGCTGCTAAGACATTTCTACCGAGTCTGTGCAACTCAAAATTTTTCTAAGACTGGTATCTTGGCCAAATTTGGGCAGATTTTCACAGGAATATGGAAAGGAACACCCCTGACAAAAAGGCTACCACCCTGCAAAATTTAAGGTCCCTGACGTATACCATGGGTGCTCAGACTTCTCAAAATCATGGTATGTATAAGGTTTTTTTAATATTGCAAAACAATGTGTTTTTCTCTGACCCTGTTTTGGAAACCATTTCAGCTGAAAGTTTTCATAAAGGTTTAGCCTGAGGCAAACACCCAGCATGGAAACTTGACTCCCAAACACTTAGTTTGACAAAATTATAAGCAACCAAAATCATGGTCTTATAACAGAAAGCTATCAGCACTGCCCATAACTTGAATAGTAACTTGATGAGATTTTCAAAGTGTTTTATAATACTGGGGACCGAAAGTATTATTAGGTCTCTGTGATGGGGCACTGACCCCACACAGATGTAGAAAGGGTTAACCTCAGCAGGGAGCAGTGGAGGTGAGCCCTCCGAACCAATAGGAGAGAGACTGCAAGGAGCCGTCAATCAGGGTCCAGCAGGCTCACATAAAAGGAGCTGCAGGGCAGAGTTGAGGTAAGTTGCTGTTGGAACCCCAAGGGGTGAGGATGTGTCCCTAGCAGGCTAAAGGGAAGCCAGCACCATAGACAGGGCAGTTACTGGCAGGGACTAGTGGAGCCAAAGAGCGTTTCTGGTGGGCTGCAGCGATTGAGCAACTGAGTGCCCTGAGGCAAGGACGAAGAAGGTGCTGGGGCCATGGGGAAGTGGCCCAAGGCATCATAGTAGCAGTGAAAAGAACTAGAGGCGTAGCCAGAGGCTGTTATCCACAGGGTCCTTGGGCTGGGACCGGAGTAGTGAGCAGGCCTGGGTCCCTCCGACTTGCCATGGGGGATGTGGCATAATTATTGAACTGAGACTCGAACCCCCCCCCCAAGGGGGAACACAGATGGTGACACAGCCAGAGAGCTGAGTCACAAAGAGGGCACTATGGTTCCTGAGGCAGCAAGGGGGGCTGCAGGCAGATGCAGAGACAATGTGCAGACCATACACGGGGGGCGTCTGTCTTAAGAAAATTGCCAGAGAGACCAGGAGGAGGTGCTAGCTCAGCAGTGAGTGATGCACCCCATGACAGTCTTCTTTACCGACAGAGAGGCTGAGACAGAGAAAAGTTAGAGTGACTAGCCCAAATCTGTGACAGGTGGGGGATCAGAATCCAGGACATCTGACTCCAACGTCTACACACAGTTTTTTGTTCTGCTGTTGTTATATCGGTTTAGAAACAGAGATAGAGAAAGCAGTAGACCTCCCTAGTGTGGGTCCAGTTATACTAGTATAAAAATGTTTATGCTGGTGTAGCTTATTCCTGTACATTTGTCCCTGTACCGACAAGTGCCATGATGACAATATACCTGCATCAACAGGAGGGGCTGTAGCAAATCACATCCAAACTGAACTAGTTAAATGGGTACAAAAACTGTGTGCCACCCAGGCTTTGAGTCCTCATCACTAACCATTGACACTGCCTCCCTGTAGAATTCCAGTCTGGTCCCACGGTATTTAAAGTCAGGCTCGAACTTCCCATGTATATTTTAGTTATTTATTTACTATGAGGAAGCCTCTAGTATCAGTATTGTTTGTTAGCCTTCAACTATTCATTCCCAGTCAAAGCAATAGTATACAAAAATGTCTTGCATATCCCCAAGACAATGAATCAAGATACTCTAATAGATCATTTCATATCATCTTCATTGAACTTCTGGGGACTTCATAAGGCTGAGACTTTTGAAAAATGCCAGCTGTAAACTTGAGTGCATTTGTCACCCTATTTACACCTGATGTACATGTGCACAAAATGGTGTTTCTGTGGCGCCAAAGGGGCAGCAGATATGTACATTTAATGCGTCTGTTTTTAGGGGTTTATTAATGTCATTTGGAGGGAGTTATTTTTATGTATTTCATGTAGATGTCCAAAAATTGGGCAGTTACGGGGCTTTTTCTTTGTGTATATACTGTAATAACTCATGTATGTTACATGCGCTATTCATTATAGTAGTATTTACGGTAACAAGTCATCTCTTTAATGTTCCCCAGTGTGCTTTAACATAGTAGTGTTTCGATCAGCACTACGTTAAAGTGTACTGGGGGACCTTTAGTGCACACTAGCATGGTCTGCAAAGACCAATTAATGTGCAACATGTCAGTACGCTGTAGAAATCGCACCCCTGTAGTGTGCATTACTGATCTGTGTAGACAAACCCGTAGATACACATAACCATTTTGAGTGTTTATTGTATAAACACTGATTTATGATTTCTAGTGTTTTATCAGTGTTTATCAGTTAAAACCGAAAATCAGAAACACATATAAATTATACATGAGTGCACATGTGCACAGCACTCACCATTAAACTCTTTACAATTTTGCCTTTTGCCTAATGACCATTGTCAGTGTTTCACACTCATAACACAGGGAATACTGGGAATAGTGTGCCAACAAAATGCTTGCAAACAAGTGCATAAAGTCAAATGGCAACCATTGTGTATATATTATTAAAACAGGCTGTCAGTGTTGTCTTGAAAACCACACCCTGTTTAGCAGGTGGTGATCCCACTAGAAAGCATTTGCTGATCACTGATGTGGCTGGCTTGTTAACCCATTTGGATATAGGTGAGGTAGGAGTAGTCATCATGAAGAGAGACTGGTAGGGTTTGAGACAGGAAAGGAAGACTTAAATGCAGCCAAGCCTGCGGTTTGTATTATTTTGAAAGTATTTTTCTTGTTAATAAATCAGAGCCCAGGAGGGATGATTTGTTTAGATTCTATGTTTTGTCTGGATTAGGGTATAGGAGCCACATGCTTACAGTAATATGTATAAAAATACCATCAATACCTCTTAATAGGAGAGAAATTGGGACAACCTGTATCTGTCACAATTCAGGATCATGTCAGCATCCTGTGATTTTTGTCACGTCACTACAAGCATAGGGTGAAGGGTTCAGTAATAGGTCTGAATCGGTCTGAATCTGCCTGAACACTATTTGGTGACACCTACTTCTCCCTTCCAAGCTCATAGTGCTGCCTGCCACACCTGTCCATCTGACCACTAACCCCCTACAGGCTGCCATTTTCCCACAGAAGTTAGCGTTCAAACCAGAACTATGTAAAAGTGACTGCAACATGATATTGTACAAACCCAAATGCAGGATTGTATTTTGAAAATGGGAGCATCATCTAACCATTTTTGACTACTAGGTTAGAATTTCAGACTCAGAAGGAGTTATAATTTTGTGTCCACGTTCCTCACCCTTTCTACCTCCTCCTCCTACCCCCCCCCCCCCCCCCCAGACATGCACCTTTGTCTTGATTGACTCTGGGTTGGTGATTTTTATCTATGCTCTCAGGCAAAATAATTTTCATTTGAATTTTTTTAACTACTTCTAATGCATTTTGGTCCCTGAACTTTGGCGATCGTGTCCAAACCTTTGACATTGAACCACCACTAATACTAAAGCCTTATTTACACTGGAATTTTTTTTAGTTTCAAACCAGGATGAGGAGTACTGATGTAAATTACCTTTTACACAGGTAGAGCAAGCCTAAACTAAGGGTTTGCATCTGTGTTAGCTTCTTTGGTGCAAAATACCCCTGTGTAAACAAGAACTAAAATATTCATTGGCACTACCCAGAATACTTGCAGTGAACACCTGTGTTGTCTTGTTTCACCAGTTTGTCTTAATTTTTACAGTATGTTAAATGGAGGAGATGAAAGAGAGAGAGATCAAGCCTGTGGGGGTATTCTTAACTATGATAATTTCTGGATAGCAATCAGTATACCTTGAGTAGCTGGTGGTTTCTGTAAGACAATACTTCTTTGACGTTGTGCAACAGCAGCAGAAAGAGTAGTAGCAAAACTTACTGTTGTGATTTTGCTTCAGTTAAAATACAGTTATTTTAGGTTTTAAAATGTTTTAGTTATTTCTGGGGTTATTTTTCTTTTAATGTGCCTGCCTAGATTTTTTTCCTGTTTTCTATCCAGAACCAAATGAAAGCAGCTGTCACAAATCTATAGCAGATCGGCCAAGTTACAAAGGTAGTAATATCTGAAGGAAATGAATGGATGCACAGGAAGGGAGGCCTTTCTCATTTCATTCCTGTGACAATCAGAATGAAAACCCACAGCTAGGTGTCCAACCAGCAGCAAGTTCCAAAGGTGGTCTATGGGACCTCATTATCCTTCAGACATACAGCCACTTTTGTGGTTCAGAGGTAGGAAGTGCTTTCTAAAGCATACTTCTCAATGCTCTTCTTTGTGAGGGAAACCCCTCAAGTACTCCCCTTTTCTCCCTTGATCTGATCTAAATCTAATTTTATTAGTGTAAAACTTTTTACACCAGAAAACTGAGGTAGTAGAAAAAATCATTTTCTCCAAAGTAGTAGTAGTAATTTACTATTTCTAATGTTGTAGCACCTACAAGCCCTAATCAGGGATTAGGACCCTTTTTGCTAGGCACTGCACAAACACAGAACAAAAAGACAATCCTCATAACAGTGTACTAATTAATTAATTAAGAGCTTCCTAATTAATCAAGCATTTTATTTTTCTTGTCTCCCTTTCTTATTTTTGGACTATTGGCCTAACATTTAGTCAGACCCAGTATACTCCATACTAGTTGCCTATCATTGCTATGTAAAATCTTCATATTACCTTTTCAGCCTCTAATATAATTTTATATGCAGAGCCAGTGAGTTTTATTATGCGCAAAATGTGATTAAATCTTAGTATTAATATTTTTTGTAAATCTTCACTCTTACAACAGTAGGTGAAAGGAGGACATAAAATCACACAGTGATAATTCATTTGTGAGACTAGAATGAGAAACAGCCGAGTTGTATGTCAGTCACATTTCACTTCCTAAGATAGCTATCTTCTTATCCGCCTTGGCTTCCATACATAGAGGATGGAAGGAATGTGTAATCTAGCAGATTAATAAAGATTACCTCCCTCAACACAAAGGCAATTTTGCTAACATTTATAAATGCTCATAGCTTCTTTTAACGTGTTTTCCCATTTCCCTCCCTGCCTCTATGAATTGATTGTCCCCCTCTTATCAATTGGCTTGCAGAACTTGAGCCTCACTGCAATATGTGCCCTTCATCTCTTTAGGTGCCCTCTAGCGGGCAAAATTTTCCAGTATATGAGAAGTTAGACACACAACTCTTCTTGATATGGGCAATAGCTCAGTAGTGCTGAAATTATTAGTAATTGTGGGATTTAAGTACTACAAAAATAATACTATAGCCTTGTATTGTTTTCTTTAGTGTTGGTATATGGGGCCAGATCCTCATCTGGTGTAGCTTGGCTTGGTGTCATTTAAATCACTAGAGCAATGCTAATTGACAACAGCTGGAAACTTGGCCCATAGTTTTTACATGTTACCAAGCTAATAGTTATTTCAAAATGATCCACAGATTTGGTTCCTGAGACCAAAGGGTGGGTCTTTTTTTAAAGGAGAGTTGCACTTTTTTTAATTGACTTGAGCTTTTCAGAATGGAAATCTTCATTTGAATGTTGTTTAAACAATGGTTACTAAATGGTTTTCCATCTGATTCTCATTCTGGCTGGTAAAATATTTTCATTTTTGCATGAAATGCTGTCTACACACACACTAATTTACAGTAAAATATTCCCTGTTTTTGGCAATTATTAAGACAAAGGAGCACATTTGTGACATTATTAAAGCATCATCACTGTACAAATTAGTTACCTTTATCCATTCTCTATCTGCATAATCCTCGTCCCCCCGTCCCCATGTTTACAAATCCAAATGAATTCTGTGCAGCCCAAATCTAATTAATTTTGGATTAGCCTTCCAGACACATGTAGTGCTGATCAAAACAATCTGTATTCTCTCTTTTCTGATTAGGGTGAAGCCTGACCCCTTGAGTATTCTGTTCATCTGGGGAAGTGCTGGAACATGAATATCAACAAGCAGGTTAATCTTTAGGCTGTCATTTTTTCCTTATATACAGAGTCCTGGCTTTTGTTAGTAGAAACCTCGGGAATTTAGGTAATGCCAGAGAGCAAATCAGGCTCAGGCAGACTCAGCAGAGATTGATATATAGCCAGACATTTAATGAATCCAAGATAATACATAATGAAAATAATCAACTGAAATGTCTTTAAAAAGAGCTAGCAATTTTATTCCTATTTGTCCTTTACTCTTTTTTGTTTAAAGGAGCCAACTTGAAAAAATAAATGAAAACAGTGAAGTCAGCTGCCAGTAAATGTCAACTCAGTAATGAGTTTACATTAGTCACCAATTATTTGGTATCTTATTTACATTTATACGTACTATTTAAAAAGCATTTATCCAGGACCTCTGCCATGTATTAACAATTCAAGCTAATAACACAAACCAAAATAAATGTAGAGGCCTCCTCTAAGCCAAGAAAAGGAGGGGGGGCGGGGAGGGTGGAATTGCCCCAACCATAGATCCCAATGCACAAATCTTAGCCCTCTACCCAGTTGTTGTTGTTCTATGTTTTGTAATGCTAAATTCTCCAATTCTTTTGTCTTTTAAAATAGGAAAATGCCATCTTCATTTCACGTAGGCATTAATTTAAATATCACTGTTTGATTGAAAACCAAACCCAGGAGATTCCAGAGCTCAGTTCCTGTAAACATGTATGCATGTACTAAACCTGATAGCGCTATTCCCACGCATAACGTTAAACATGCTCCTACGTGTTCGCAGGATTCAGGCTTTAGGATGAAGTTTACCTCTGTGCAAAGAGCACGTACAAGCCTCTGTGCACCCTGTAATTCCCATTTAAACCTTGAGCATGGGCCTTACATGGTGCATAGAGCCCTGGAATTTTACAACATTGAGCTCTGCAGAAAGTTGCAGTTAAAATAATCAATTTTTTTTAAAGATATATAAACTGAAATGTTTTCAATATTACTGTACAGCCTTTCCTACAATTCCTGGGCTCTCCCTATACTGTAAACGCTCTTATATAGCTGTGGAGGTACACAAGTGACCATGTGATTGAGTTCAGAGGTTTGTTTAATTTAGAACTAGTGCTCGATCTGAGCTACTCAGGAGTTGGAGCAGCAGCCTTACCCCTGCGTTTGAGACAGCAGGACGCTCTATTGGCACATCTGTGTAGACTTGTATCAGAGGGATAGCCGTGTTAGTCTGGATCTGTAAAAAGCAACAAAGAGTCCTGAGGCACCTTATAGACTAACAGAAGTATTGGAACATAAGCTTTCGTGGGTGAAGTGGATATTCACCCACGAAAGCTTATGCTTCAATATTTCTATTAGTCTATAAGGTGCCACAGGACTCTTTGTTGCTGAGTAGACTTGATCGTTGTTCTGAGGTACTGAAGACTAATCTAATACAATGCACTTTGCCGGGCAGGGGTGTTTTGGATGAGACTTTAAAAGATGCTCTGCACATGCTAAAGATTCCATGGCACTTCTTGGAGTATAAATTTGCTCCAGGGACCTTATACTACAAAATTTCTTCCCCCTCTTGTACTATTGTTTGCAAAATGACCTAGTTCTATGCCTAGCCACCTCTCCATACCTCGGAGATGGCTGTATGTCTGTGGTTCTGTGGCTATAGAGCTCTTTAGGGTTAAGGATACAAATTCAATTTCTATGATTTTTTTTAAAATACCCTTAATAGTAAAATGGTCTTCTAAAAGATGTTCTTTGCAGACCTTATTTGCTGAGAAAGAGCTCTTTGCCAACAGTAAATCATTTCATTATAGTATTTACTGAACATTCAGGAAGCTTCCCCCACCCCAGAGCCCCATGACGTCTCCCAAGCACCAATAAAACCTATTTCCTTAACTAGTCAGTCTTTTTTTTTTTTTAAATGGGAGGGGTTAGGGGTGGAAAGGAAGTCAGTTGGAATGGCAATCTGTCCAAACCTCTCTTCCTTTCAGGTTTTATTGGGCTCTGGAGTGGGGGGAAGCTACCTGAATGTTCAGTAAATACTATAATGAAATGATTTACTGTTGGCAAAGAGCTCTTTCTCAGCAAATAAGGTCTCCAAATAACATCTTTTAGAAGACCATAATCCCAGCCAGAGACTACAATAATCAGCAGCCTGGGCTGCAGCCGCCAGGAAAGATATAGTGGGTAGGGAATGAATGTTTTGCCTCTCAATGCAGATTAGATCTTGTTGAGCTGCCCTTCCAATTTCCCATCAAACCTTCTTCATTATCTGTGTCACTCAAGCATGTTCCATCGAGGTAGAGGGCTTCTCTGCTCTGACTTGGGGTCACCTGATGGGTCACAGATACCAGTACAAGCCTCTTACCAGCTTCAGGAAGACCGTTTGTGTCAGTGATTGAACAGCTTCCCACCCCCACCCCTACTCCCCCCTTTTTATAAAGCCTGAAGTATCAGGATTCTAGATCAATGTCTATTTTTTATACTCTTCTCCCAGCTACATAGAATGTACCATGACAAGGGAGCTTTATTTATCTGTCACTGGAAAAAAAAACCATTGAACTGCTTTTTCTTTTGTGCGCCTTGTTAATGAGTTATTCTCCCAGGTTGGAAATTTACTGATTAAACCAGTGATATTGGTGCCTTTGATTGGTGATACGCCAGTAACCCTGTCAAATGAGACATTGCAGATCTTTCCCCTCTATACCTCAATTAAGCTTTGCTTTTGTTAAACACACAAAGGCACCTGCTAGCCAAGAAGCTTTACTTTTCTAAAGCCTCATATCTTTTTCCTGAGATTAAAGGCTGCATTACATTTTGCACAGTGTATACAGAATTGAATCCATCTGGGTGGTGCTGAAAAAGGGATGAGCCAGATTTTGGAAGATATTTAGGCACCTAAATACCTTAGAAATCTGTCCCAAAGGCTCCGATCCTACAAACATTTAAGCAGGTGCTTCATTTTGCAAAAGCGAATAATTCCAGTGTGAACTCAATGGAGCTACTAATGTGCAGAAAGTTAAGCACATAAGTACATATTTGTAGGATAAGGGCCTAAGTGAAAACTGCTGCTGTAAAACTGAAATGAATGGCCAATATGACAGAAAGTGCCCATCAGGGCTGTTAGAAGACAGTGGGTGAGGTACTTTTCCAGTTTACAGTGGGGAATTTTTTTTCTTCTGAGTTTAAAGTGGCACTTTTAAATAGAAGAAACTACGAAATAAAAAAGAGAGGCTGTAAAAGCAGCCTATAGTAATACGTTATCTAAAAATAAACCTGAGCTGGTCGATAGTGGTCATTCTTCCTTTATCCAGGCTATTGTGACCCAGGAGAGATGGCTGGGAAGAATGGAGCAAGAAAGGGACAGGATTGTCTGAGGCTGCGTGCCATAAGCCTGCTCATCACTGTCAGGCTTTTGCAATTTGAAGTGACTTTTCTTTCCAGGCCTGTCACACATTCTATCTGCAGTAACTAGAAGAAAAGATGGTAACAAACTGCTTTGCTCTTTCAAGAATATTTGTTCCCATCCTCCCACATAAAATAGGAAGACCGATATCCCATCTCTTTGCATGGTGGGCTAATGGATTAGGGACATTTTATATTTCCAAGGATCTTTGAATATTAAACCATTACAATTAGAAATGTTTTTTTTAACCATAAAAAAACATGCTATTTAAATTAGGGCTGTCAACTAATCGCAGTTAACTCTCATGACTAACTCAAATTAATTGTGATTAAAAATTAATTGTGATTAATCACAGTTTTAATTGCACTGCTAAACAATAGAATACCAATTGAAATGTATTAAGTATTTTTGGATGTTTTTCTACATTTTCAAATATATTGATTTCAATTACAACACAGTATACAAAGTAGACAATGCTCACTTGATATTGTTGTTTTTGATAAATAAATACTTGCACTGTAAAAATGGCTGTGACGCATGGCCAGAAATGGTTAAACATCCTGCAAAATAAATAACCCTCAAAAGACATGTGGAGGGATAATGTTTATGTTTGTGTGTATTTACATATGTGTGGGTAGGGTTGATAATGAAATCAACAGTATCTGTCGATGCTGTATTCTGATAATTCAGAGGTCAAAAGAACATCCTACCATTTAAATGAATTGTAAACGTGGGATACCTCAGTATTCCTCTCTCTTTGAAATGTACTGTGAATGGTGGAGGAACAAGCAAATGGACTTAAGTTATTTCATATAGCTAAGTACCAGTGATGGACCTCCTTCAAAGTCATCCTAATTACCCTTTGCTTCAACTTGTTAAAAGACATGAAATTGTATAAAAGATCCTTGGGTCCTGATTCTGTCATCTCAGATCTGCTTAGACTTCATCAGGGGAAGTTTGAGTCACAAGACTGAGGTCCCAGTTATGCTGGCATGCCCTGAATATGATATTTGGACATAGGTTATAGTCCAATGAACTATTTCTAAAGAACTCTTTGCAACTACAAAGCTCACCATCTCTGCTATGAATTTGCTCCTCAATTAATTGAACTCATGTCTGTATGTATATTGATCTTTTAACCATACTCTCTTTTGTTTTTTAATAAAATTTCCCTTAGTTAATAAGAACTGATTGTAGTGCGTGTTTGAGTAAGATCTGGAATATTCATTAACCTGGGAGGTAATGTGTCTGATCCTTTGGGATTGGTAGAACCTTTTCTTTTATATGATGAAATAAGATTTACAGAAATTTTCATCATATTTGATGTGGGTGCCTGGATGGAGGCCTGAGGCTGGATCACTTTAAAGGAACTGTGTTTGACTTCTGAGTAACCAGTAAGGAATAAAGAAGCTGTTTTGTGCTGGCTTGTTAAATCTAAGTAGTGGAATATCCACCAGCTTTTTGGGAATTGTCTGTCCCATTCTTTGCAGTTCACCCTAATTGTGTGACCACAGCTGGCTCCCCACGAGGACCCCGGTCACAATGGCAAACAAAAGAATTTTTCAATTCACCTCAGAAAGTACTGTAGTGCAATCTCAAACAAGAAGCGGGCAGCATTATCTCCCTAAATGTAAACAGACTTGTTTGTCTTAGCGTTTGGCTGCACAAGAAGTAGGACTGAGTGGACCTGTAGGCTCTAAAGTTTTGTATTGTTTTGTTTTTGAGTGTAGTAATGTAACAAACAAAATCTACATTTGTAAGTTTCTCTTTCATGAGAAAGAGATTACCACTACAATACTTGTATTAGGTGAATTGAAAAATACTACTGTTTTTACAGTGCAAATATTTGTACTAAAATAAATATAAAGTGAGCACTGTACACTTTGTATTCTGTGTTGTAAGTGAAATCAATATATTTGAAAATGTAGAAAACATCCAAAACTATTTAAATAAATGGTATCTTATTATTGTTTAACTGTGCGATTAATTTTGGTATCTCTTGACAGCCCTAATCCAAATTATTACTTCATAGTCATACTGTGGTAGAGCCTAAATGCCATAATTACATTAGGCCCCATTGTGTTGAAGTTGCTGTAGAGACACACAACAAATGACAGCCCATGCCCCCAAAGAGCATACACATGCCTTAGTGAGCGGTGGAATAGGAAGGAGCTTTCTCACAATCTCACTACAGCCCCACCACCCACCCCATCCCGTACCCGGACCATATGCAAGTAAGCCATAAAAACAAAAGACTAACAAAAATGTGTACATAATGCTGAAAACCAGCAATAAATTAGTATTCGGTGTTTGAAGCAATGAATATGCACAGCAGGACAGGATACAAAAATACAGGAATCTGTGCTTTAATGACACCTTTCTGATTTCTATGTGGGGGGGAATGAAAGAAATAGGATTCCATTTTTATTCACTGTAATGGGCATTCGGTCAAACCTTCCAAGTGCAATCAGGTATATTTGTGGTGTTTAGAAGTTGCTTGTAATTATTAGAACTGGGAGCACTGGCTGTTGGGAGTCTGACAGGACAGGAAACAGGAAGGAGGGGGGAGGAGTTGAGAAGGCTGAGTGAGAGCTACCGAGGGTGCAGCAGCAGCTTGGTAAAGGGGTATCCACTTTAAAAATAAAGTCCTGTTGAAGTTTGTTAGTACCTTGCCTGGTTACTACAACAATATTGCAGTACAATACAACATGGTACAAAGAATGGCATGTGATTACTATAATAATGATTCATTATTTGTAGTATTGTAGCACTAAGGAGTCCTAGTCCTGAACCAGGACCCTCTTGTGCTAGGTACTGTACAAACATGAACCTAAGGACAGTCCCTGCATAGTGCCATAGGTGTGCACAGCACTTTATGCCCTGAACAAATACTCTGTCCCTGCCTTGAAGTGCTTGCAATCTGAACTGGTTACAGCAAGGATGAGCTGATGAAGATGACAGAGAAGGGGGAAGGGGGGAGGAATACACAGACTGAAAGTATGGGATTGCTTGGGAGGCACAGTAAATGTGTGTTTTAATATTATGTATATATATTTTTAATCAATACTTTTTTAATATTACAGGGAACACCACTAGATGCCCTGGTGGAGAAAGATCAGCATTTTTGAACAGTCCCAGGAGAGTAAAACTTGTTCCTGCTGCCTAATGAAAGAAGGATGAAAATATATTAACACTTAAATCCCCGCGTGCTAGATGAATGTCCGTAACACTGATAATATCAGACAAGAATTGATTTTTTTATCATAACAAAATGTGCTGGGATTGCAGTAGCTCTACAGCTGTGGCTGTCTCATGAACAACTTTGTTAAACATTCACTTGAGAAACAATTCAGCTCGACACCAATGGAAGTGCCTTCTCAACTGCAACTATGGTATCGCTACCACAGCATTTTAATATTTCTCTTCCATTCTTCCCTACGACACAAGAATATTAGCATGAAAACGAGGACTTTGTTTCTTAAGTGCTCATCCATTCCTGCTACTCATTCTCCCACCTGAAGTCCTAATCTGTGGAATCAATGAGTCATAGTGCAAATTAGTTTGATGAGGCTGTTTAAGTGCAATCCTTATAGATCTTATATGCAATAATCTCTCTATAATTACAGAGCTCCCTTATTATTATAACATCTTTTAACACTTTTGAAGTTCCCCAAGTCTCGTAATTCAACGTTATTGACCAAAAGACAAAGAAATCCGCCAGCTGCTTAGTCAAAATTATGATGCTGTTGGCTTTAATCTCCTCTTTAATCATTAAATATAAATTAGCTCTTGTATTCATTGCCTCCCAAATAGCTTTCTCTTCTGGGCCTTTCTCATCCATTCTGTGGCCTCTCTAACAGCTCACAACTGCCATCTGGCTTCCTCTTGCGGCTTGCCTGCCTTACAGAGAGGATCCCTTCCCAACTTTGTCAGGAGTCAGGCCATAGACAGCAGGGAATAATGGCAAGAGGGTTTAGAAGGAGCCAGTTGTGCCTCAGTAGGTAGGTAGACTAGGAAAAAATGGGTTATCTCCACCAAGGAGTGCCTCTCTATTGCATATGCTTCACCAGCATCATTCTTTACCTGAGAAAGTGAAAGAGGTGTCTTCAGAGCATTGCTGAAGTTTCTGGCCATCATGGAAGTGGCACACAAGATACCAGCTTTATCCCTCCTTTCAGAGAGTTGAAATTGTCGATGACAAGCCCCAGAACAGACTGCATTTAGGCTTTGAACTGGAACCACCCTAACGTAGTGAAGCTATTTTTGGTACCTCAAAGGAGCAATAGTTTGAGTGATGAACTTTTGTTCAGACTGCTGGACAGCTCCTTCTCACTCTCTTATTTATAAGTGATGCATTCAGAACTTGACAAAATCCTGCTATTTGTTATAACCTGTAAAATTGGGAAACCTTAGTAAATCCTCTAAGTGCAGTCTTCTCCCACACATGGCTGCCAGTCTTCTCAGGTTCATACACCAGGACTGTTTAGCCCAGACCCTAGATCTTCTGTCTCTAAAGAGCAACTCTTGTCCCCATATAGATAGGTGGGAGAAATAAACAAATCACCTGCATCAGTGATTTAGCAAAACTATCCTAGCAGGAGCAACACCTACTAACAGGAATGGAGTATTTCAGGCACCAGGATGGAGGATTTCAGGCAAGCAAAAGGCACAGTAGGCCCCAGTCGGCAAAGCACTTACTCATGGATGTAGCTTTGAGCACATGAGAAGTCTCATTGACATCACTGGGATTCCTCATATGCTTAAAGTTAAGCACATGCTTAAATGCTTTGCTAGAACATGGCAGTTGGATCAACAGGAAAAATTGGATGTGCTTACAACTGAGCTGCTTGAAGTGGGGAGAGAATCCTTTTCTGTGGAAGAAAAACATAAGGCCATGGAAACTTCTATCAGTGAGGAGCAGGGAAATGAATGGCTTTAGTGCTATATACACAGTCCTGGTTAAGGACAATGCCTGACTGGGAAACTAGGAACGTTGAAATCTTGGGAAAGAAAGTGAAATATTCAATTTAATCATACTGTACTGAGTTATTAGATGATGTACAAAAAGATGATCACAAAAAATGATGGGATCTGTCACTTGACTAAAATCTTGATTTGTCATACCAACATCATCCCTCTCCCACTCTCTAAATACACCAGAGTCCAAAAGTCTAAATCAACAACAACAAAATCAGCATCTGTACCCACAGAATTAATGGATTTTTCTACAACTTTTGAATATGATAGTTTAATTTGTGGCTAGATTTTAAAAAGACCACCTCCACAAACAACCCCTTTGGATAAAAATATATCTACCATTGCTAATGTTGCTCAGGGTATGTGAATTAGACATCTGAGACTGTAGCTGGATTAAAACCAGACTTTTGCTCAAAAAATGCTGAGGATGCAACTTTACAGTCTGCCAAAATGAGTTATTTATAACATTTCTAAATATACTTTGCCTAGCTTTGACAATGCTAAGAAAATCTTGGGCTGCCATACCATAGATCCTGAATGAGTAGAATTGGCTGCCGATAATTTGTATCGTATCAAAAAGGCCTCAACCCTTTAAATGCTTACCAATGAATACAGAATAAAAATGAATAGTGAAGTGAATAGAAAGAATGATGTAAGGAATCTGCCATATAACTGGCATTGCTGGTGCTAGTTCAGACATTCACAGATGTCCCCCGTTAGATAGATTTGCTATATTCTTCTGTGACTGTTTGTCAGAGTTGTGCCAAGGCTCAATTCCAGTACATCAAAGAAGGATCCCAGAGTAACTCCCACTACTGAAGGTGAGATGAATTGGAACTGAACTCCCAGATGTATGTGGGGATGTCATTTCCAATACAAACTTAAATCTAGAGCTGTCTTCTGGTTTTTACAGCCAGCAGCCCTGTTGTAGGGTGGAGTGTCTGGAAGCAGATTGCTGCTGGGGGAGGAGGTGCCAGAATGGGAGCTGTCGTACCTTTTGAAAGCCTGTAGCATTACCTTCCTCTTGTGATGGCCCAGCTCAGAAAGGAAGCAGTGTCCGAGACAGTGGTTGTCTGTTGCAAAGGTGAATGCGCTTCCGACCCCATGCAGGGTATCAAACCATTCATATAGGCACCAGTTCAAAATGTTGGGAAGACAAATCAAGAACTGACTCTCAGTATGATCTATTGCAGGGATCGGCAACCTTTGGCATGTGGCCCACCAGAATAAGCACCCTGGCAGGCCGGGCCGGTTTGTTTACCTGCTGCATCTACCAGTTCGGCCGCTCGCAGCTCCCACTGGCCGCAGTTCACTGTTCCACGCCAACGGGGGCTGCGAGATGCCGTGGCCAGCACATTCCTCGGCCCGCGCCGCTTCCCACAGCCCCCATTGGCCTGGAGCGGCGAACCATGGCCAGTGGGAGCTGCGATCGGCCGAACCTGTGGACGCGGCAGGTAAACAAACCGGCCCGGCCTGCCAGGGGGCGTACCCTAGCGGGCCGCAGGCCAAAGGTTGCAGATCCCTGATCTATTGCATCATTATGTATTCAGCCTACCAATAAAAGACAATGGGTCAAATTCTGGTTCCACTGAAGTCAGTGGCAAGATTCCCATTGACTTCAGTAGGGCCAGGGTTTTCACCCAACGTGTTTTAAGGCAAAACAAAAACCCGAATGCATAAGCTTTCGCAGCCGCTGATTTTTTTTCCTCCTTTATTTTTAATTAGACTTTTCTTCTGCCCTTCTCCACTGCCAAATGAGGATTTTATAGAAATGCATAAGTATTTTAAGATCAAGTAGCATTGTGCCTTTTAATGAAAAAAATTTTGGCCCCTAACTGTAACATGTATATGACTGTAGCTCGTCAAAATGTACTGAATGAAAGCTTGTTATTACAAAATGGCATTTTTTAAATTGACAATGTTTATAAAAAATTGACATACTTTGAAATATATCACAATTTTTGAATATTTTCTTTATTTAATTTTCCCCTCCTTTTCTCTCCTTCTCTTTTCTTTTATCTCTACTTCTCCTTCCCACCACCCAGTCATTTTTTAAAAATCTATTTTTTTAAAATGTGGGGAGAAGTAAAGAGGAAAATGGAAGAAAAAGGAACAAATAAAGACTAAAAGATAAAAAATGGGAGGGAAGTAAAAAATGCAAAACAAACATAAATTTGAATTATGAATTTTTTCACTTGACCCTGTTAGGAGGTGCAGATCCCATCTGTGCATTACAGTTAACATTAAACAGGAACTGTGCTCTGCTGTCATTGAAGTAAATGGGAGATCTGGATCAGGCTGGGTCCAAAAGAAGCAAAGACTGGAATTATACAAATAACTGATTTTTTTTGGTTCACTGGCCATACTGAAAAAATTAATATTAATAATAATAATTTCAAGTTGACTTAAAACAAAATTTTCAAAATTTTGGGAAATTGAAAAGTTAAAAACAATTTTTGGGGTTGAACAAAATGTTACATTTGGTGCAAAATGAAACATTTCATTTTCAAGCATTTAGAAACCTTGTTTTTTATGAATAATTGATGTAAATTTCAAGACCAAAATGTTTTGGTTCAAAACACCATTTATTTTCAGATGTTTTTTCACCCCAAAAAAAATAAAAAAAATCTGGCAAGTCCAATACAAATTTGTGAAAAGTCTTGATTGACCTGACTGCACGTTTTCTGGTGAAAAAAGTTACAGATGAAAAATCTTGCCCACCTCAATATTTCTTTGAAGGTGTAACAAAAATAAAATCTGTATTTCATTCTATTGATCATTGCCTCACTTTCAGCAGCAAAAGAAAGGAAAAAGAGGGGTTCATTTGAAGTTCTTCTTATAGCTACAATGCTTGTTCCTGCAACACCTTTTGCCTTTCTGCTGTGCCCTTGTCACCAACTCAGGATACTTCTCGGCATGACAGAACTGTTCTTTTCTTCCACTTCAAGTGCTCCTGCTACCAGTCCATTATTTTATTTGTATTAAATATTTTTCAAGTAATATAGTGCTGGAGAAGGGTGCCAGCTTTGAATGTCTAGAGGTATGAAGCCCTCTGCTTATTCGCAGAATAGGTACAGCCAGCATAACAATGAGGGCAAATTTCACAGAAACTGTGTCACTGAGATGCTTCACTTCCTGGAAAAGCTCCCAAGTGCTCCTCTGCTGTAGTTGAGGATCAGAGCCTATTCTGAACATGGTGCTGCTGATATCACTGTTTGTCGTTCCTTTAAATACCACCCCAAAAAAGTAGCAATGCTGGGGATGTCGTTGTCATCACCCAGCTGTCCTACACTGTGACATTACACCAAGAAATAATACCCTGAAGGATTAGTTCTCCTAAAAGCTGTACTTCAGAGGTGGCTGCACAAGAGCTGAAATTCAGTAAAATCCTGTTTAATCTTTCATTTTATTGTATATTTTATTTCAAGTTTTTTTTAAGTCTCTTATTTTCTAGGTGACTCGCTTCATATTCAGAACTACCAGCAGTTCACCTGGGCATCCCAGCTCAGAGAAATCTAGTGTACATGCAAGCTGCCAGCAGTGTGGTAGTTCAAGCACTGCTCATCTCAAGTATGTCTGTCTTGAGCTGTTTATGTGACACAGAAAATGTACATAATTGAGTTCTTCACATATACAAAAAGCTTTCTGTGCAGTGTAGGATGTCGTAAAGTGGCATATAAGCAGAGCTGGTCAAATATTTGTTGAACATACCATTTGGCTGAATTTTCCATTTTTAAGGTTTGTTTTAACAGTATTCAACCTGCTCTGTAATTGCTCAAATACTAGAGGCTTGTCTACACAAGGACATCCAGGAAAGTTAATCTGAATTAACTAAAAATGTGAATTTGAAGTAAATTAGTTAATCTATATTAAATCCATGTGTAGACATTATTTGGAATTAAAGTGGTCTTACTTCAATTTAGGCCTGGTCTACATTAGGAAATTAGGTTGGTATAACTACGTCATTCAGGGGTGTGAAAAATCCACACCCCTGAGTGATGCAGTTAAATCAACCTAACCCCTGATATAGACAGCATGGTATCGATAGGGAGAATTCTCCTGTCAATCTAGCTACCGCCTCTTGGGGAGGTGGATTACCTATGCCAAGAGGAGAAATCCTTCTGTCAGTGTAGGTAGTGTCTTCACAGAAGTGCTACAGCAGCATAGCTGTGCTGCTGCAGTGTTTTAAGTGGAGGCAAGCCCTTAGTTTAATTCATTTTGGAAGTGAATGAAAATAAAACCAAATTAAGGCCTGATCTACACTGCAAATTTAAATCGGCATAGCTACGTCTCTCAGGTGTGTGGAAAAACCTACACCCCTGAGTGATGTAGTTAAGCCGTCCTAACCCCCAGTGTAGACAGTGCTAGGTTGATGGAAGAATTCTTCCATTGACCTAGCTACCACCTCTCGGGGAGATGGATTACATATGCTGATGGGGGGAACCCATCCGTTGGCGTAGGTAGTATCTCCCTGTATCTGATACTGAAGCACTTGCCAATGTAGCATTTCAAGTATAGACAAGCCTTAATTCTGAAAAGAGAGTTATGCAAGCTTTTAATGCAGTTTAACAAACACTCTTCAAATTCACATCTTTAGTTAATTTGGATCAACTTTTCTGGATGTCTCCATGAAGACAAGTCCTAGTTTCTTAACAATTTTGACAAATAATGACAAAATTTGGTGAACAGTTCACTTTGGCATTTAATCAGCTTTTTGTATAAACTTGGCATAAACCCCAGAACACCAGGACAAATAACTCACAACTTATTCTTAAGTGGGGCTGTGTGCCAGCCTCTGTAAGTACGATATTGCTTCTTACATGAAGGTACACTGCTATGTTAATCAAAAGTACTACAACTTCTGCTTAGATGATTTAATAGTGATGAGTCTCAACAGTTCCATAAACCTCTTCTCTTATGCAGCAGTGAAATGGAAAAAAAAAAGTTTTCATTTTATGCTCAAAGAGACAATTTCAAAGAACTGACAACAGATCCTCAGGAAATTGAAAGGAAATATCTAGTGTTCTTTTTTTAATCCATGTAAGACAAAGGGAATTTGCAAGGCACATTTATTGCTCGAAATTCATTTACCATACTCTGTACTTCTCCCAACTGTCTTCACTAGGGTGATTTAGGAGAAAGGATTGTTAGTTTGAGTTACAGCAAAGCTATGGATTGAAGCATATTCATTTTATGACCGATTTTTCCTGTTATCTTTGTGAAGACCTGGGCAATAACATGTTCCCAACTCTGCCTAGATCTGTTACAACCTGCTTAATGACTCTCAAGCAAGGGTCCAGGCTATTGGATTCCCTTTTGTATTCTGCCTCCCTAGGCCATGCGGGAGGTAAAATTGGGACTGTGAGGGAGCAGGTGGTGCAAGGCCTAGCAGAAAATGAGCTGTAGAGTTGGGAAGAACAACGTAGATTGAAGCAATTAATTTTCTACTGCAGTGCATTGTTCCTCCCACTAATCACAGCTGCTCAGAGCTTGCTATGAAGGAAAAAGGGAAGATGTCCTACCGAGCAGATGTGTGATATTATGGAAAAATCCACCTTGTCTATAAGTGAAAGGTCCTATGTTATCAGAGAAAAAAGATAAAGCAATTTAAATTCTAGCTCCAGGGACACATTAACTTTTCCTCCTTATAATCTATATGTTAATAGAAAACTCAAGGACAAGTTTTGTATGTGCTTGTCAGCCTGACTCTTCATCATACCTATGAACTATTTTAGTACAAACTCATTTAGTTTTCAGGCTTCAGACATACCTGTTTTTATCTTAATTACTATTACCCAATTCTTTCAGCTTTATGTGTACAAAATATATAACTGTTATAGTTCAAAATGTATAACTGTTATAGTTAAAATGCTGTTGGGAACAAGATGTGCCAAGTACAGCCCATATTCTTCTGTTCTCCAGCATAAATCAGGAGTATCTCCCCTAGAGTTGCACCAGTGTAATACTTCTAAAAGGATGAGGCCAGAGGACCAACAAAGGGTTTATTATTGATTTTTATTTGTATTGTGATAGTGCCTTAGAGCACGAGTCCTGGACCAGGACCCCATTGTGCTTGTCACTGCACAAACCCAGAACAAAAAGACAGTCCTTACCGCAAAAAGATGCAAATTATTCACAATGAAGGTAATTAACTATTGGAACAGATTACGAAGGTGGTAGAATCTTTATTGCTTGGAGTCTCTAACTCAAGACTGGATGTCTTTCTCGAAGATATGCTCTAGTTCAACCACAAATTCATGGGTTAGAAACACAAATTACTGAATGAAAGTATATCATTTGTTTTCTCCCAGCGGTCAGTTTAGAGGATTGTAATAGTCCCTGGTGACTTTAAAAATCTATAAAAGTATTGCAGAGGTGTGCTGGCCCCCTGCACAGGGTTAAGTTTCACCCTACAGTGGGGGAGAGGAGAATCCGTCCATATGAGAAATGCAAAGCTTAACAATGTGATATACATTTAATGTGTGATTTGGAACTCATTTTCCTATTTGTTGTAGCTATATGTTTACATGGAAACCCGTTGCCTTAATCTGAATGTTTCTTTTGGAATCCTTTGGCCCTTGGAGGCCGTCTTCAAGGAGCCAATTTGGAATACATTTATGTGTTTGGCCACTAAAGCCTATTTGAATCAGATGTATGGATTTGTTGCTCTCCTTTCCTATATAATGTCCAAGTTCAGCTGCTCATGCAGGTTTCTTAGTCAGATGGAGGAGACTGGTTATTCTGAACTATATTTCCTGGCTTGTCTGTGCTGCTGGAGATTTGGTGTTTTGACCTCTGTTGTGGCTATTGGGTTCAATATTGTAAACTGCTTGTGGTAAGTGCAGGAGGTGGGGAATTGCCAGCTGTCTAGTTGCTTCTCAGTGAACCAGCTTGAATCCCAAAAGGCAGCTGAAAGAGAATTGGATAATGTCTTCAAATTCCCATGAGAGAGAAGAATTTGCAGCCTGGTAATTAAACAACCTGTAACTCTGTAGCCAGAGTGTAATCGTAAAAACAGAGTATTTCTTTCTGATTAAATCTTTTTTTGAATTTCAGTTAACTTTATTCTGACAGAAACAATTCTTTTAGAAACGTCTGTATTCAGAAGCAATTTGAAGGCATCTTAAATAGTTAACTGTCTGGAGAAACTGATAGAATAAGAGATGAAAATAATTAAAGTTAACTAAATATATAATGGAACCTCACCCGTCTTCATTAATGACTGGGAGAGTCATTTGTAAATATCTGAATTTTGTGAATTTGAGACTAAACAATTGGGATTTTTTTTTAAATCAAGCATGCTGCATCTCAAAATGTATTTTGTCCATTTCTTTTGACTATTGTAGTTTCATAGGAAAGATAACATACTAATGAATTTATTGAAGTATATTTTGTAAAAGTAGCAAAGCCTGAATAATTTAGGAGCCTTCTCTGCAAGCGTCTGCTATTAAAACTTTGTAGTTTCACTCTGCTTCCAGTCAGAGTTTTGGTTTATCTATCTTTAATAGCAGATTAGTGAAATATGGAATATAAGGCGAGTCTCCTGTAATGATAGTTGATCAATTTTCTATCAAACAATACCAGTAAAATAACTTGTAGACACCCCCCAAACTCCTATTGAACCGGATTCTTCACAACTTTGCATCTTGTATAGTCATTTGCACCAGTGAAAAGTGTGGAAATGCTCCTAAATCAGAGTATTAACATTCTACACTCTTTTTCCAGATGCAAATGATTACACCAGGTGCAAGGCAGTGGCGAATCAGGCTCACAATCTTTAAGCTGGAATATGCTGTCACTTCACCCTAAGACACAGGAAAAAGTAGTCGAGAAAGGAGATCCAAGTATTTTCTGTGAATAGGGCCTTAATTATTACTCTAACTCCAAAGATTTATTCCGAATTTTTTTTTACGGTGAACTAAATATTTATTCTACAAGACAAATACTTCTATCTAGACCTACTTAACTAGCAGATACTTCATGTACTTCCTAAAGAAAGAACCAAGTACACCAGTATCATAGATTCCAAGGCCAGAAGGGACCATTATGATCCTCTAGTCTGATCTCCTGTATAACACAGACTGTAGAACTTCCCAAAAGTAATTTCTAGAACATAACTTTTGAGAGAAACATCCAATCTTGATTTTAAAATGATCAGTGATGGAGGATACACCACGACCCTTGGTAAATTGTTCTAATTATTAATTACTCTCACCATTAAAAAAACTTTACCTTATTTCCAGCTTGAATTTGTTTAGCTTCCATTGGTTCATGTTATATCTTTCTCTACTAGACTGAAGGAGCCCATTATTAAATATTTGTTCCCCATGTAGATATTTATAGACTATAAACAAGTCACTATTTAACCTTTTCTTTGTTAAGCTAAAAAGATTGAGCTCCTTGAGTCTATTGCTAAACGCCTGTTTTCTAATGCTTGTTTTTATCATTCTTGTGGCACTTCTCGGAACCCTCTCCAACTTATCAATGTCCACCTTGAATTGTGGACAACAGAACTGGACACAATATTCCAGCAGCAGGTGCGTCAGTAATACACAGGTAAAATAACCTCTTTACTCCCATTTAAATATTCCCCTGTTCATGCACCCCAGTATCACATTGGCTGTTTTGAACACACTGCAAGCTCATGTTCAGCTCATTATCCACCTTGATCCCCAAATCTTTTTTCAGAAATCACTGCTTCGAGGAGAGTCCTCCATCCTGTAAGTGTGGCCTACGTTCTTTGTTCCTAGATGTAGCAATTTACATTTAGCTGTATTAAAATGCATAGTTTGCTTGTGTCCAAGCGATCTAGATCGTTCTGACCTGTCCTCGTCATTATTTACTATTCCCCCAATTTTTGTGTAATCTACAAACTTTATTAGTGATCATTTTGTTTTCTTCCAGGTTGTTGATAAAGATGTTAAATAGTGTAGGGCCAAGAACTAATCCCTGTGGGGTCCAACTAGAAACAGACCCGCTCGATGATGATTTCCCCATTTAAAGTTAGCAGTTTTTAATCCATTTAATGTGTGCCATATTAATTTTGTATTCTAGTTTCTTAACCAAAATGTTGTGAGGCACCAAGTCAAAGTATATAGCATCAGTGCTATTACTTTTATAAAGCCAACTTGTAACCTCATCAAAAAGATATCAAATTAGTTTGACAGGACTTATTTTCCATAAAGCCATGTTGATTGGCATTATTACACTACCCTCCTTTAGTTCTTTATGAATCGAGTCCCATAAAAGTTGCTCCATTATCTTGCCTGGGATCGATGTCTGTCTGATAGGCCTATAATTACCTCGGTCATCCCATTTACTCTTTTTAAAAATTGGCATAACATTAGTTTTCTACCAGTCTTCTGGAGCTTCTTTAGTGCTCCAAGATTTACTGAAAATCAACATTAATGGTCCAGCAAGCTCTTCGGCCACCTCTATTAAAACTCTGAGAGGTAAGTAACCTGGACCTGTTGATTTGAAAAACGTCTAACTTTAGTAGCTTCTGTTTGACAACCCCCAGAGATACTAATGGAATGGAAAGAATGTTTCATCATCATATGATGAGACTGCATCATCTGATTTCCCCAAATACAGAACAGAAATATTTAAAGAACACGTCTGCCTTTTCTGCATTTGTACTGATAATTCTACCATTTCCATCTCATTATACACCAGTACCATTGCCCAGATTCTTTTTGGTCCTAATATTTTTTTTAAACTCTTTATTGTCCTTAACTCTCTGGGCCGTAGATTTCTCCTTGTGTTCCTTGACTTTGCATATCAATTTTCTAGAATTCCTAATTTCTGATTTATATTCGTTAAATGGAAGATAGGGGAAGTTTATATTGTTCTATATTATTCTTTTAGTTTTTACAGCTGCCTTGACTTCCCCTCTAAACCAGGTCATGTTTCTAACCAGCACATCCTCCTTCCTCAATTGTGACTTTTGGGAAATCTGGTAAGGTGTTCTTAAATGATTCCCAATTATCATTCACATTTTTCTGATTAAAATCTTCTTTCCATCTGATCTGGCTCATAACCGCTTTCAGCTTTGTGAAATTGGCCCTATTAAAACTGCGTGTGTGTGTGTGTGTGTGTGTATGTATGTGTGTGTATATATATATATATATTAGTTCAGTGATCAGTTCTTTATCTGTTAGGACAAGGTCTAATAAAATTTCCTTGTGTTGTCTGCAACATTTTTTAAGTTAGGAAATTGTGATCTATAATGTGTAGAAATTTCAAGGATGTTTTAGTACTAACAGCATATGTTAGTATTAGCAAACCTCCACCATATGTCACTCAGATTTAAGACCCCCCGTGATCACACAGCTTTTTTTCCCCAACACACTGGAGATAGGTGCTTAAGGAAGCAATAATCCTGTTCCCTAGTGTGATTTGGTGCTCTGTAGCAGACACCAGCTAGTACCCCCATCTTGCGCTTGATCTGTTAGACATTGATCCATAAGCATTCAGGGTCATTTTCTTCCAAGTTATCGGTGTCGAGGAAACAGGTAATGCCATTTTGACCTAGAGTACCACCTTCCCTCCCCATTTGCACACTTGACCCTTCCTCAATGAGTTATAACTATTCATTTTTAAAATTCCATTTATGCAAATCATCCCACCAGTTTTCAATAATACTAAATCAAATTTATGCTCATAAGTCAGCAATTCCAGTTTGTCTTTTATATTACCTAGGCTCCTAGCATTGGTGTCTAAGCAATTCAGGAATTTCTTCTCCATGTCCTTTGGTTCCTTAATTTCATTCTCAACATCTTGGATTTGGTGCTAACTGAGCACTCATATCTTCCATCTTTTTTTAAAAAAAAACCTCTTTGCTATTAAATTAACCCTCTCCTGACTACTCTAACCAGCCTGTCCCCAAGGACATCAGTCCCCCTTCTCTGAATTCTAAGCCATCCAAACTATGCAGCCCCCACTCTCCACAGAAAGTGGACCAGTGTTCCACAAAACCAAAGCTCTTGACCCTACACCAATTATCTAGCCAGCAATTCACTTCCAGAAGCTTCTGCCTTCCTTTGCTCAAGGGACAGGGAGGATCTCAAAGAAGATTGCTTGGATGTTCTTCTTCATCAATATGCTTCTGAGTCTCTGAAGTAATCTAGTATCTGCATGATGCCCTCAGAGTTCTGGAACAATTTTTATAGTGGGGGTGCTGATGATGGGAAACCATGCATTTGGGGTTTTTTATTACTACTTCAAGCCAGGCCACGTGGCAGCACACCCAGCACCCCTATTTCCAGTATCCCTGGATATCCTACAACACAATGTCATTTGTGCTGATATGAACCATCATCAATAGATACTTGGCTTCTGAAGTTGACTGACTATTCCATTTTAGAGTTACAGCTGATGTTTTGATTCTGGGAAGGCAGCACAGCATCCTGTTCTCTACCTGTCCCTTGCAGAATGTTCTTTTGATTGTTCTGAGCACTGAACTCCAGCAAGGATTGTCTGTCTACCTTGGACAGTGTTCTCAAGAGCCACAGAGCTGTCAAGAGCTAGTGAGTTTCAACCTGCCACTCAGTGACCTGCTAACAATTGCCAGATCAGAAATTGAACCCTGACAGAGTATTCCAGTCCTGGAATCCAACTGGCAGAACACTGGGGGGGCCTGACTGGTTCACAGCTTCTACATAAACCCAGCACAGGAACAGGAAGTTGTCTATGCAACTGGGAATCTCCCTGCTTAGGACTGCTTCCTCTGCAGTACCTGCTCCTTCCTATCTTCTGACACCTGACTCTCCATTTTGCCCTCTGGCTTGCCTTGAATTATGACCTCCTGATGGCTGACCTAGCCTGACTCCTGCTCTGACCACAAGGTGATGACAGATGGATGGAGAATTCTTTGTAGATAAGCTTAATTAGGTTGTTCCTAGCTGCCATCCAATCATGTCCTATACATATCTCCATTCCCTTGGACCTGCTAGATCTTGCAAGGTATCTTCCATAGTTTCCCAGCTGATGACCTGCTATCATGTGAAATTTCTAGTTGTGTGGAATTCCTCCTGCTTTTCTTCTTTCTGGTATCCTCATCTGTCTATAGCTGTGTAGAATGCTACCATGACCTCTTGCCTTTGATGGTTACAAACTGCCAGCCCTCCTCACCGACTTCATCTCTTACCAAATCCTTTTGTGGTCAACTCCATTCTTCCTTGAACTTTAGATACTGTTGTTTCCCAAACTTGGTTGCCTAGGTACTCCTGAGTTTCTGTGATTCTCAGTAACATCTCAATTGCTCCTCCAATTGAAGAATCTTTTCCTCCAGCACAGCTGTCAACTTGCACTTCATGCCCAGGAAATCCCATCTGGTTTCAGGCAGGAAAGAGAACATGGCACATCCACTGCTGGTCACCACCACTGCTCCATCACTGGCAATATTGCTATCACAAGTAGTACTGAGCCTCTCACAGCCTGTACCCCAAACTCATTCCCAGCCTGCACCCCCACACACACCCGAACCCCCTGCCTCAGCCACCTCCTGCACCCCAAATCCCTCCTCCTCAGCCCCACCCCAGAGCCTGCACTCCCAGCCAGAGTCCTCACCCCCTGCACCCTAATCCTCTGCCCCAGCCCTGAGCCACCTCCCATACTCCAAACCCCTCAGCCCCAGACCCACCACATGAATTTTGTTATTTGCACCAATATGGAGGTGATGTTACACACCACCTCCGTTTTGGTGCACATAACAAAATTCATTCCGCACATGGATGGAAAAAATTAGAGGGAATGTTGGATGTCCATTGGAAACCCAAGACTTTTATATTGGTAAGATGGCCCTTGCAATGATCATGGAAGGAAGATGATTAAGGGGGAAAGCCAAGATTTGGTACCTGGATTGGATATCCACAAAGCATTGAGAGATCAATTTACATGACAGGCATACAGTCATGAGTTTTGGAAGAAGGCTAAAACATGAAGAGGGAAGTGGCAAGAAAGAAAAAGATTCATATACTATATCTATTCTATAGAAGTGCATTGGCCAGTTAGGTCCTGTGGGGGAGATTTTCAAAAGTGCCTAAGAGATTTAGGAACACAATTTCCATTGAAAAAATTCATTTTTGGAAAATCAGCCCCATATGCATTTGAAATGGAGAGGTGTACAGGGCCATATTTGGAAAGAAGCCTCCTCCGACCTCTTTCTTTGCACAAGTGCATGCTCACCTCTCTTTCAAGCACCGTCTCTTTTTCACATAGAATTTGCACATGCAGCACCCATTTAGCAAAACAGAGCTTGCATGCGTATATTTTGCACACTGCACGTACAAGTGATTGTACTCAGATGTGCATGTGTGCAAGTGTTCATGCACACAAAGCTGCATGCATACTCAGAGAAGCTGCATTTTGAAAATATCCTTCACAGTATACTATAGCTCTTATTCTCCTACCATTCTTACACTAGCATAAAACTGGTATAACTGCCCTGGTGAAACAGAACGGTGAATCGTGTATTCAATCTTTTTTAAAGCTATCTCATTCCAGATTGGTTGCCAATTGTCTGGCAAAACTGTGTATCTTGGCCAGTGTTTAATTTTCAGGGGTGTGTGTTTAAAGCCTTGTGTTCTGTTTGGGTATGTCTATGCAGCAAAGAAAAACCCACAGTTGGCCAGCTGACTTGGGTGTGCGGGGCACTAACCAGAGTTGGCTAGCATGGGCCAGTTGCAGGTGTCTAGTTGTTGTGTAGACGTACCCTTTTAGCCACGCAGCTTCTATTTACTGTGATGGGCTAATCTGTAGAAAGGTTTTGGCCTCAGTGTTGTATTCTGTTGTGCCTCATCTCTATTGCTTTAAATCAAAGTGGCATGAACTTGAAAAGCTTTGTGAAGTGGAAACAGGTTTAGTGAGCCTTTTAAATATATTTTGCAAATTGTTTGACACATTACCACAGTAGTTTAATTCACAATTAAAATTTGGACATTTACATAAACAAAGTGAGATCATAAATCATTTTGGACAGGAAATTGTTGTCCTAGTTCTCTTGGACTGATAGAAATTAGTAACTGCAATAGTATTAACTACTTACAAAGCAATGCAAAAAAAAAAATACACCGAGGGCACATGTGTGATCATTAGAGCAGGGCAAATAGTCTAAAAACATTTTCCACATATATTCACTTAAACTTTAAATGAGTTTGCGACAGCTGTGTGGCTTTTTGAGTTTGCTTCCTGCAAATCATTGAGAGGTCAAGTTGTAATGGCATTAATGTTTGCAGAAAGGGTGAAACTACCCTGTGTGGAGGCCAGCACAGGGCCTACTTCACTCCGCTTGAATATCATGTAAAGTGTTGCATTTGCCCTCAGTGTGGGGATGAATTTCAGCTTCTGTAGAACATTCTGAAGCATGTTTGTCTTAATCTTCTTGTTGTCTTCCGAATGATTGCTTCACATAATGATCCATTGAACTTATTTTACCTACTCCTAGCTCTACTTTTTATGACATATTGTGCACAATTGATGAAAATATTAATCTAAAGTTGATTTAATATAGGAAGAAGAGAGAAAACTCAGTACTACATTGTAATCTCTTAATCACTATTGTGTATTTCATCTTCACCCACTTGAGCTGAGAAAGTACGGTAACTCCTCTTTTCCCATAAACATCTGGCAGTTTTATTTTTAGATTGTTTCTTTTTGACAATAGTGAGTGACCTGCAGAGCTTTGACAGTCATCATCCTATTCAGGAAAACCAGTACCGCCATAAGGAGTATACATTAGCATGGACATTCAGATTCCCTGACACAGTAGTTTGCTTGATCTAGAAAGTGACACCCATAAAAGTTTGAATGTTTGTTTTTTTTCTGGTAGTTTGTTCCAAGTCAAACATCTTTAATGGAAACTGTTCCACTTGATTCAGACTAATGAAATGTATCCGGTGAATTGAATAGTTGATAGAATTATTTCTAGTGAAAATTTGTGACCTGTTAACTGGCATGCCCCCAAAATCGTAATGGCTATTGGAGACAGCAGAGGGGATTAGAAGCAGTGAAACTGTTCCTTGCATCCTCTGTGTTATCATGGTAAGGTCACTTGACAGAATTTTGTTTCTACAGTTCCTCCCTCCTTTGCTTTTTGCCTTCTTTTAGGACACACAATCAAGGAGAGGTGGTAAAGAAAGAGAACCCCAAATAAGGATTGTAATGCTAAGGATTTCACAGAGAACCAATAGCCCAGAAACAGTAGGAAAACCCCTATCTTGGGAAATCCACTATAAACATGACCAAGGGAAGGGGGAAAATTTTGCATAGGCAATTAGCAATTTACAACTAATAATATTGGAAGCAGCAAGCAAGTCCAAGTCCAAAGACAAGTAGCCCCACAGTTCCTTGCAAACACTTCCAGATTTTCAAAGGATAAGACCAACGAGAAGCAAACAACAGTATCATTGTATTAAAAAGGGGAAGAGAAGACATACTGTCCAATAGGTGTATGGGCTTTTAATTCCCTGCTCAGTTCTCAGCTCACAGTGGATGGCACCAAATGGAAAGAACCTCAGTTCTAGCAGCAGCCTTAGACTCAAATTTTCAAAAACAACCTCATTTTTTGGATGCCCAACTTAATACACCTTTAAAATGTCTCATTTTCAGAGCACGGGTGCTCAGCACTTCTGAAAATCAGTGCCCTTTAAGGGGTCTCTGCCCTTTAAGGGGTCTCAAGCGAGGCAGCCAAAAATCACTAATCACTTTTCAAAATGTAGACTTCAGCTAAACAGTGATGAGGAAAAGAAATATTTTGCTGAAAATTAACTTACTCAATTGCTATGTTTCCCCTGCCATGGCACTTGTTTTATAAGCAGCACTTAAAATTTCCTCTCTGCTGAACAAGTAAAGTGTTCATGGCAATTATTTGCTAAATTTTGGAGGCTGCCTACTTCAGAACCTCTTTCTTCATAGCAGTAGGAAATTTTATTTGAAAAACTCTGCGTCTATTCTCCATACTTCAAAGCTTATTTAAATGCAAATAGCAACCTTAAATACTTTCTCCCAATATACTATTGTAATTTGAAGACCCAAGTGGTTTAATAAAACTGAACTGATATGCAATTTAATAACTAGGGATTTTCTCTCAGTTCATGACCTTTGTAGAGCCAGGTCTAAATCAAATATTAATACAAAGTATACAATGAAGTATTTCAGGGAAAGAAAAGAGACGGCTGCAATGATTTACCAAATCGGTGACTAATCTGTAGATCATTTTACACCCACCACACTGAGGTTCCCATATCTGATCTTGAGGGACTATCGGTGAGGTTCTCCAGTTGGAGTGGTTGCTAGGAAAATATAACTGAAGATATTAGAGTTTGTACCACATGAATGAATAAGTCAGTGATGATCTCAGACAAGACCTGTATTAGAGAGCAGTGGCTACTGACAAAACCCTAAACCCTGAATACTCATGGGCACCCACCAAACTACTTACAAGTAACCTGACCCATCTGTCTAATTTATGTATATATTTATAAAGCATCCATTTACTTGTATCTAGTCCCTGAAAGAGTACAAAGGAGGTGCAGTACAAGAAACAAAACATTATTTCTAGTTCAGCTGCAACAAAACATTTAGACGTGCTAAACTTTAAGACCTGAGTAACAAAGCACTTAAGGACATACTTAACTTTAAGCACTTGAGTAATCCCAGTGGCATTACTCAAGGTTTGATCCCACAAGGTGCTGAGCACTTTGGCTCGATCCAGCAAAATGCATAAGCATGTGCTTAGCAGCTAAGTGACTTGCCCAAGGTGTTATGAGGAGTTTGTGACTGAGCTGGGAATTGAACTGAAATCACCCTTGTCCCAATCCAGTCCCTTAACCACAAAATCCTTCCTTTGTAATACAATATCACTGTAGAATTATAACAATTTTTCATATAAACTCTAGCCCAAAGCACCATGGACTTTGATTTTCTTGTTACCGAGATGAATAGTAGCCGAAGTTGAGAGAGCCTAAAAGATATAATGAGGGAAGAAAAGGTATGGTTTTTGGTGAGATTTGAATTGAAACTGATCCAATAACGTTTGCTCCAGATAGCAGTTGCAAAGGAGCAGGCTCTCATGCCCACAGTGACATGTGGCAGAGTGTGCATTTTAGAGTAGTCTTCTATGATGCTAGGAAATTCTGCTTCCCATTTTTCTTGTGTGCTGTGATTTATCCATTTCACCGCTATGTGCCGCTGCCTGGAGAATGGCAATCTGGCCTTTAGATCAGCCTATTTTCCCAAGCCTTTTTACATTATTTTTCTCATTTCAGTATGGTTGCTGTATATTGTGATGGGGTGTGTGCAAACCCCACACTGGGTCCGAAGGGGTTAAAGGACAATACGGGGCCCAGGCAGCTCTACCCTTCCAGACCTGCAAAGCATGCTCTAGCTGGAGAGGAAGCTTAAAAGGGAGCAACTCAACTCAGTCGGGTGGAGGCTGAGCAGGAAGATAGACCTATCCTGAGGGCTCCTGGACAAGGGTGCTGAAGAAGTCTCCCTGTGAGGAACAGGGTTGCATGTTGAGCCCAGTTGGCTCTGAAGGTTTAGTTATTTCTTGTTTTTCTTTTGTTCCTTATATTGGAGTTGGGGCTGTGGGGAGAGAGGTGGTAGGAAGTGACCGAGGGAAGGTAACTCCAAGGGCACTCGAGGTGCTGGACACAGTTGACTCTCTTAAGGCCCTGTGTCGGAGCCCGATGGAGTAGGAGGTCCTGGGCTCCCCAACCAACTGCCCCTGCTTACAGGAGGTACATAAGTCACGTTCCAAGCAGGACATTGCAAACCTGAGGTGAAGCTAAACCCATCCTCATGTGAGGCACTGGTCTGAGAGGCAATACTGGATGTGCTACCCACTAGATCACCTGGCCCTCTGAGGGCTCTAGTACATATGTCTTCTCACATTTCCGGTCTGACATTGTTGGATTTGAAAATATTTATAAAAATCTGCCCTTTTTGAAGTTAGATGAATTATTCAAATGCTTTGGAGTCTGAAATCTGACCAATCTAGGTAAGTCAATTAATTTTGTTTCTACCTAATTGGTCTGTGTAAGAAGTTGGGGATATGTGTGGGATTGGAAATATTTGCTAAAAGAGACTAAATAAGTTTTCCATGATTGTGGTCTTCATTTCAGCTTTGCATCTGATAGGGAATGGCTTTTCCATCTATACCCAAGCTGTGTATGTGGTGTATGTTGGTGAATCTTTTGGGTCCAGATTTTAATCCCTTTACTCACACTGAGTAATACCTTCCTGTGGTACCTCACTGAAATCTGTGTGGCTTTTTAAAGAGTAAAGTACTACCCAAGGTGAGTTAGGGTATCAGAGTCTGGTCACTTTCTATTTTTGGTGAGCCTGGCTGATAATATTCAAAGTTTGGCAAAGCTAATCCCCCAGCTTCTTCGGTACCCTTCAGAAGCTTGTATTTTAGGCTCCTATTATTTGTTGTAATGCATTTTTTGGTTGAGCAGTGACTCCCTGTGAGGGTTCCAAACTTCCTGAGCCAGATGGGCTGTTTATAAGATGACTCTGCCTTTCTTTTCAGATTTTCCTGTCCTTCCCAGGCAGGGTTGTCATTTAGGACAGACTCCTCTTCATGTCCTTACCGCTTTACTGAACCCTAGCACTTTCTGCCTTATGCACTGGGATTGTATTACCTTCTCAAACTGCACTGACAGAAAATGTGCTAGTGACATTGGATGACCAGTGCACTGCAGAGAACATGGTGAGCTGCTCTGAGAATCCAGAATCCTGGCTGTCCAGTGAGAGAGATCTCTGTCTTTATACTGGATGTTTTAAAACTTCTAAGGGAGCAGATTGTTGGGTGTACATAGATGCTTAGACACTATGGAGATGAGAACCAGATGAGTGTTCAGTCTCTGTTCTCCAGGCTCCTAGCATACCTAGAGTCTGAATGAAAGACTGTTGAAAACCATCCCCTCACAAGGCATTTGTAGCTTTATGCTGTCTCTGCCAATCTCTTATCTTAGCTCCAGTGTTTAGGAAGCAATAATGTAACAGCAGACAATGTTGTTTGCTGCTACTGCAGTAGTAGTCTTTAATTAAAAACAGTACTGGTGCTGTTAATACAGCAAGTATCTTGTGCGGGGCATGTGCAAGACAATCTTATTCCCCACCTCCCCAGTAACTGAACAATGTTATATTCATACTGTATTGGAGTGAAAAATTAAACCTGGTACCTTGTACTTTAGTGTGGTGATAGCTCATTCAGTGATTATTCAAATAAGCGTACCTTCCATTGAAACACCTGTGGGGGAATAGACAGTGTTTTCAGTGAAGAAACTATGCAGCAGCTATTAGCCACACAGTCAGAGGCATCTCTAGTATTTACTCTCTATTGTGCATATAACTGAATCTGGGTGAAATTTATTATTTGCTGAAGAGTGCATTGAGGGAGGCATAAAAGCTATAAGATTCATAGATTCTAGGACTGGAAGGGACCTCAAGAGGTCATCGAGTCCAGTCCCCTGCCCGCACGGCAGGACCAAATACTGTCTAGACCATCCCTGATAGACATTTATCTAACCTACTCTTAAATATCTCCAGAGATGGAGATTCCACAACCTCCCTAGGCAATTTATTCCAGTGTTTAACCACCCTGACAGTTAGGAACTTTTTCCTAATGTCCAACCTAGACCTCCCTTGCTGCAGTTTAAACCCATTGCTTCTTGTTCTATCCTGAGAGGCTAAGGTGAACAAGTTTTCTCCCTCCTCCTTATGACACCCTTTTAAATACCTGAAAACTGCTATCATGTCCCCTCTCAGTCTTCTCTTTTCCAAACTAAACAAACCCAATTCTTTCAGCCTTCCTTCATAGGTCATGTTCTCAAGACCTTTAATCATTCTTGTTGCTCTTCTTTGGACCCTTTCCAATTTCTCCACATCTTTTTTAATATGCGGTGCCCAGAACTGGACACAATACTCCAGTTGAGGCCTAACCAGAGCAGAGTAGAGCGGAAGAATGACTTCTCGTGACTTGCTCACAACACACCTGTTAATGCATCCCAGAATCATGTTTGCTTTTTTTGCAACAGCATCACACTGTTGACTCATATTTAGCTTGTGGTCCACTATAACCCCGAGATCCCTTTCTGCCGTACTCCTTCCTAGACAGTCTCTTCCCATTCTGTATGTGTGAAACTGATTTTTTCTTCCTAAGTGGAGCACTTTGCACTTGTCTTTGTTAAACTTCATCCTGTTTAACTCAGCCCATTTCTCCAATTTGTCCAGATAATTTTGAATTATGACCCTGTCCTCCAAAGCAGTTGCAATCCCTCCCAGTTTGGTATCATCCGCAAACGTAATAAGCGTACTTTCTATGCCAATATCTAAGTCGTTGATGAAGATATTGAACAGAGCCGGTCCCAAAACAGACCCCTGTGGTACCCCACTCATTATGCCTTTCCAGCAGGATTGGGAACAATTAATAACAACTCTCTGAATACGGTTATCCAGCCAGTTATGCACCCACCTTATAGTAGCCCCATCTAAATTGTATTTGCCTAGTTTATCGATAAGAATATCATGCGAGACCGTATCAAATGCCTTACTAAAGTCTAGGTATACCACATCCACAGCTTCACCCTTATCCACAAGGCTCGTTATCCTATCAAAGAAAGCTATCAGATTGGTTGACATGATTTGTTCTTCACAAATCCATGCTGGCTGTTCCCTATCACCTTACCACCTTCCAAGTGTTTGCAGATGATTTCCTTAATTACTTGCTCCATTATCTTCCCTGGCACAGAAGTTAAACTAACTGGTCTGTAGTTTCCTGGGTTGTTTTTATTTCCCTTTTTATAGATGGGCACTATATTTGCCCTTTTCCAGTCTTCTGGAATCTCTCCTGTCTCCCATGATTTTCCAAAGATAATAGCTAGAGGCTCAGATACCTCCTCTATTAGCTCCTTGAGTATTCTAGGATGCGTTTCATCAGGCCCTGGTGACTTGCAGGCATCTAACTTTTCTAAGTGATTTTTAACTTGTTCTTTTTTTATTTTATCTGCTAAACCTACCCCCTTCCCATTAGCATTCACTATGTTAGGCATTCCTTCAGACTTCTCGGTGAAGACCGAAACAAAGAAGTCATTAAGCATCTCTGCCATTTCCAAGTTTCCTGTTACTGTTTCTCCCTCTTCACTAAGCAGTGGGCCTACCCTGTCTTTGGTCTTCCTCTTGCTTCTAATGTATTGATAAAAAGTCTTCTTGTTTCCCTTTATTCCCGTAGCTAGTTTGAGCTCAGCCTTTCTAATCTTGCCCCTGCATTCCTGTGTTGTTTGCCTATATTCATCCTTTGTAATCTGTCCTAGTTTCCATTTTTTATATGACTCCTTTTTATTTTTTAGATCATGCAAGATCTCGTGGTTAAGCCAAGGTGGTCTTTTGCCACATTTTCTATCTTTCCTAACCAGCGGAATAGCTTGCTTTTGGGCCCTTAATAGTGTCCCTTTGAAAAACTGCCAACTCTCCTCAGTTGTTTTTCCCCTCAGTCTTGATTCCCATGGGACCTTACCTATCAGCTCTCTGAGCTTACCAAAATCTGCCTTCCTGAAATCCATTGTCTCTATTTTGCTGTTCTCCCTTCTACCCTTCCTTAGAATTGCAAACTCTATGATTTCATGATCACTTTCACCCAGGCTGCCTTCTACTTTCAAATTCTCAACGAGTTCCTCCCTATTTGTTAAAGTGAATTCCGGTCCAATTTGGTGAATAGTCTTGGCCAAAAAAAAAAAACCAACAACAACAACAAAAACAGCAGGGGAAAACAGGAGAAAATATTGTTTAGGAAATGTCAGTTTGAATTGACATTCAAAATGTTTCATTTGACCCAAACAAATTTTTTTTTTGTGGTTTTTCACTTGGCAAGAAAAGCAAAAAACAAGTTTTTATTTTTTTTTTTCAATTCATTCCCTAAATCTTTTTGTGGTGATGTAAGAATTGTTTTTCCAGCCATATGTAGAAATGACACCATTTCCAGGACTATATCTGCATGACTAACTTTTTAATGATATTGTGTGAACTTAGTGCCCATGAAAGCGGGGAGACTGAGCAAACAAGTACAGCTCCACCAGAGATATTGCACTCTTCTCCACAGCCACGGTAAGGCTCAAACCTGAACTAAGAGGGCCGCCACTAAGGGCTTTTCTTCGCTACCACGTTACATCAATGCAGCTGCACCGATGTAGCTCGTCTGGTGAAGACGTGCTATGTTGAGGGGAGAGCGTCAACATAGCGCTGTGTAGACACCGCTTTAAATCGATGTAAGTTACATCGCTGAGGTGGGCGATTCTCATCCCTGAACAATGTAACTTACATTGACTTAGGCAGTAGTGTAGACTGACTTAGGCAGTAGTGTAGACAAGCCCCTAAGAATGGAATGGTAGTTTAGTCTTCATATCCATTCACTCTTTATACCCTTGCCTGAGACTGCCCTAGCCCAGCTTAGAAACAAATCTAACCCTTGTCCCTATGTCACAGAGGGTTCCCTAGGCAATAGAAATGAGTGTAGTTCCATTTGCAGAAGTGAGGGGTCTGGATTTGATTATTACCATCTGTAACCCAGCATCTAGTCCAAAGGTGGCACATGATCCGATTTTTGATGGCACGCGGCGGCAGGCTGAGCAGTTCAGCCCACCGCCGCTCTGGGGTTCCAGCTGCTGCCCTGTTGCCAGCCGGGTTCCCGGCTGCCAGCCCCACTCAGTGCCAGCTGGCCTGGGGACCCCCAGGGAACCCCAGGCTGGCAACAGGCTGAGCAGGCCAGCGGCTAAGACCCCGGCTGGCAGGAGCCAGCGGCCGGAACCCCAGAGTTGCGGCGGGTTGAGTGGGGCCAGCGGCGGGCTGAGCGGCTCAGTCCACTGCCAGTCTGGGGTTCTGGCTGCCGGCCCCGCTCAGCCTCCTGCCGGCCTCGGTGAGCAGAACCCCAGGCTGGTAGCAGGCTGAGGGGGGCCGGCGGCTGGGATCCTGGCTGGCAGGAGCTGGCAGACGGAACTCCAGACCAGCAGCGGGCTGTCTGGGGTCCCGGCCACCGGCCCCGCTCAGCCCAGACCGGCAGTGGGCTGAGCAGGGCCTGGGATCCTTGTCTGGGGTTCCAGCCCCACTCAGCCCGCTGCCGGTCTGGGGTTCTGCTCACCCAGGCGGCAGGAGGCTGAGCGGGGCCGGCAGCTGGGACCCCGACTGGCCAGGTGCCGGCAGCCGGAACCCCAGACCGGCAGTGGTTGAGTGCTGCCGGCACCCCAGACTGGCAGCGGACTGAGCCACTCAGCCCCCCGCTGCCGGCTGAGTGAATGGAACCCCAGACCGGCAGCGGACTGAGCAGGGCCAGTAGCTGGACCCCAGACCAGGATCACAGGCAAGGATCACACTACATTGATAAGATCTGCATTTTAATTTTATTTTAAATGAAGTTTCTTAAATATTTTAAAAACTTATTTACTTTAAATACAACAATAGTTTATTTATATAATAGAGACATAGAGAGAGACCATCTACAAAAGTTAAAATGTATTACTGGCACATGAAACCTTAAATTACAGTGAACTTGGCACACCACTTCTGAAAGGTTGCCAACCCCTGATCTAGTCCATCTATTGTACTCTAGCTGGGTGCTGGATAGAGTACCTTAATGAACATACCAAGGCCAAACAAGACCAGAGAGATATCCTAAAAACCCAGTGTGCTAGGGTAACTGATCACAACAGGTTTCATGACTGAAATCATCATCCATCATTTTTATTTCCAACCAAAAGCAAACACTTGTGTTTTTTCTTCTGCAGACATGCTTAAAACAACACGATGATGTATTGCATCTGCTTAAATTAAACTTCTCCATTGATGATTGTGTCCCTAACAGCAGAGGCATGATTGATATTCATACAACATTTTAATCTCTTGTTTTGACCTTTATAAAAACACACTTTTAAAAAACTCTATCACATGATGGCTAAGATAGGCAAATTATATCTGAAAACTTGATGATATTTTCATTCCTCACATGGAATGTGGGAGCTGCTTGTGAGAAGTGCAAGCCAGAGAGAGAGAGAGAACACAGTTGATATACGAGCACCTTCAAGGAATAAAAACGTCTGCAGCATTAAATGGGATTCTAATATACCTCGACCCAGCTTAAACTGAGCTAGTAATGACAGTGAATTTGAGGGGGGGGATATTAATTCAAGATACATACTTTGAGTACTGACCTCCACTACATATACAGTTATTACAACAAATGAGCTGTTTGACTCTCACATTGACATTTATGTCATTTTAATAGAGATTCCTTTCACTGGAGTCCGGGAGGGAAATTCTTACTAGAAGGAAAAGAGTAACTACACAGTCATATCGCTGAACGTCCATCATGAACAAAGGATAGGCCACCAAGGTTCGATTCTTTCTTTTTTTAATTAAAAAAAATACACATTCAAATATCCTAGAATTAATTCCCTCTAAGATTCTTACCATTCATCCTTTATCTGAAGAGAGGGTTGTTTTTTATTTCATACCAATGGGTCTTGTGCAAAGGAAACAGTAAGGGAAAACATTCAAAAATAACCTTTTTTTTTTTTTTTAAAGGCTGGGAAATACTGAATGGAGGGAGGAGGTGGTTGGATAACTGGTACTGTCTATTTGCCACCCCTGCCTCCACAAAATATTCTAGATACACCAATAATTTAAGACTGCACTTTGACATAGACTAAGGACCTGATCCTGTAATGAAATACACACCCGTGGACACCTGTATCTCCATGGAGCACCATTGAAATCAGTGATGCTCCATGCAGATATGGATTTGCCTGTGCACATGTTATAGCAAGACTGGGGCGTAAATGAGTGGAGATGATGCTTTCCTTGAAAAAAGGGACACAAAAACAAGTGTCAAATCTTAACAAGTTTGTGATGGTGCATGTAATAAAGTTAGTAAGCCTATAATTAAGAGTACTGTGTTGTCCATCACAAGACATTCTTTGCCCTTTTGGGGACCACAGCATAAGCTGCAATCACTGTGTCTATAACTGTCATCCAGAAAGGCCCAAATAAATGGCAGAGACCCCCAAACAGTAGCGTTGGAACAATGTTTATAGTATGGGTGCTGAAAGCCATTGAACAAAACTGTAAGCCCTGTATATGATGGAAACTGTCAAGCCATGGGGTGCTTTTGCGAACAGGGGCTGCTAATAGGGAGTTTTGCAAGGGAGTTTGGAAGGGGAGCAGGAAGGGAGTGCGGGTCCCTTGCCGGTTCTATCTTATACCCTTTATTCCCCTTAAAACCTATAGCCCAAACTACATTCAAAACTTCTTGCTTTAAACAACCCCTTCAGTAACTAGGAGACAATGCAGGCAGAAGCCCAGCTGCAGGGTGGGGGCTATCCAGTTTATTGCACTGAGTGTAGCATGTATGATTACCTGCCCCATGGGCAGGTGGCGTATGTGTGCATTCGGTGCAAGGAGCTCCTGGCGCTCAGAGACCACGTACGGACTCTGGAGGCAAGGGTGGCGGAACTGGAGGAGCTAAGGGAGGCAGAGAGGTATTTTGATGAGGCTTTCTGGGACACTGTAGAATTGTCCCACCTCTGGTCAGACAGCCCCTGCGCTGTTGAGGAGGCCCAGGGAAGCAGAGCAATTAACGGGAGCAGAGGGAAACCTTCCCATAGTTGGGACCCGCCTTCCAGACGGTGCAGGGGTTGCCTCTCGCACTGAGGTTACCTCTCCAGGGGAGGGAACTCCAGTTGCTAGGAAAAGGCAGGTATTAGTATTGGGAGATTCAATCATTAGAAACGTAGATAGCTGGGTTTGTGATGACTGGGAGAACCGTATGGTGACTTGCCTGCCTGGTGTGAAGGTTGCGGATCTCTCGAGGCATCTAGACAGACTTATGTGTAGGGCCTGGGAGGAGCTGGTGGTCGTGGTACATGTAGGTACCAATGACATAGGGAAGGGAAGGAGAGATGTCCTGGAGGCCAAATTTAGGCTGCTAGGGAAGAGACTGAAATCCAGGACCTCTATGGTGGCATTCTCAGAAATGCTCCCAGTTCCACACGCAGGGCCAGGTAGGCAGGCAGAGCTTCAGAGTCTCAATGCGTGGATGAGACGATGGTGTAGAGAGGAGGGGTTTACATTCATTAGGAACTGGGGAAACTTCTGGAATGGGGGGAGCCTATACAGGAAGGATGGGCTCCACCTAAACCAAAGTGGATCCAGACTGCTGGCACTAAACATTAAAAAGGTTGTAGAGCAGTTCTTAAACTAGGAGATGGGGGAAAGCCGACTGCTGCAGAGGAGCATGTGGATCGGACAGAGACTTCTCTTAGGGGAGAGTCTAATGATAGAGAATCTCCAGGTTATAGTCAGGAGCAGAGGATGGAGGAGGATAATGTAAGGGCCAGATCAGATGATAAACATTCACATAAAAAAGAATCTGATACATCAGAAAAGGGCAGACAAATAAACAGTGACAAGTTTTTAAAGTGCTTGTACACAAATGCTAGAAATCTAAATAATAAGATGGGTGAACTAGAGTGCCTTGTGATAAAGGAGGATATTGATATAATAGGCATCACAGAATCCTGGTGGACTGAGAGCAATCAATGGGACACAATCATTCCAGGGTACAAAATATATCAGAAGGACAGAACAGGTTGTGCGCGGGGGTGGGGAGGGAGTGGCACTATATGTGAAAGAAAATGTACAATCAAATGAAGTAAAAATCTTAAGCAAATCCGCATGTTCCATAGAATCTCTATGGATAGAAATTTCATGCTCTAATAAGAATATAACATTAGGGATCTATTATCGACCACCTGACCAGGACGGTGATAGTGATGATGAAATGCTAAGGGAAATTAGAGAGGCTATCAAAATTAAGAACTCAATAATAGTGGGGGATTTCAATTATCCCCATATTGACTGGGAACATTTCACTTCAGGACGAAATGCAGAGATAAAATTTCTCGATACTTTAAATGACTGCTTCATGGAGCAGCTGGTGGGGAACCCACAAGGGGAGAGGCAACTCTAGATTTAGTCCTGAGTGGAGTGCTGGAGCTGGTCCAAGAGGTAACTATAGCAGGACCGCTTGGAAATAGTGACCATAATACAATAGAATTCAACATCCCTGTGATGGGAAGAACATCTCAACAGCCCAACACTTCGGCATTTAATTTCAAAAGGGGGAACTATGCAAAAATGAGGGGGTTAGTTAAACAGAAGTTAAAAGGTACAGTAACTAAAGTGAAATCCCTGCAAGCTGCATGGGTGCTTTTTAAAGACACCATAATAGAGGCCCAACTTCAATGTATAACCCAAATTAAGAAACACAGTAAAAGAACTAAAAAAGAGCCACTGTGGCTTAACAACCATGTAAAAGAAGCAGTGAGAGATAAAAAGACTTCCTTTAAAAAGTGGAAGTCAAATCCTAGTGAGGCAAATAGAAAGGAGCATAAATGCTGCCAAATTAAGTGCAAGAATGTAATAAGAAAAGCCAAAGAGGAGTTTGAAGAACGGCTAGCCAAAAACTCCAAAGGTAATAACAGAATGTTTTTTAAGTACATCAGAAGCAGGAAGCCTGCTAAACAACCAGTGGGGCCCTTTGATGATCGAGATACAAAAGGAGTGCTTAAAGATGTTAAAGTCATTGCGGAGATACTAAATGGATTCTTTGCTTCAGTCTTCACGGCTGAGGATGTTAGGGAGATTCCCAAACCTGAGGTGGCTTTTGTAAGTGACAAATCTGAGGAACTGTCATGGATTGAAGTGTCACGAGAGGAGGTTTTGGAATTAATTGATAAACTTAACATTAATAAGTCACCAGATGGGACCAGATGGCATTCACCCAAGAGTTCTGAAAGAACTCAAATGTGAAGTTGCGGAACTGTTAACTAAGGTTTGTAACCTGTCCTTTAAATCGGCTTCTGTACCCAATGACTGGAAGTTAGCTAATGTAATGCCAATATTTAAAAAGGGCTGTAGAGGTGATCCCGGCAATTACAGACCGGTAAGTCTAATGTCTGTACCGGGCAAATTAGTCGAAACAATAGTTAAGAATAAAATTGTCCGACACATAGAAAAACATAAACTGTTGAGCAATAGTCAGCATGATTTCTGTAAAGGGAAATCGTGTCTTACTAATCTATTAGAATTCTTTGAAGGGGTCAACAAACATGTGGATAAGGGGGATCCAGTGAACATAGTGTACTTAGATTTCCAGAAAACCTTTGACAAGGTCCCTCACCAAAGGCTGTTATGTAAATTAAGCTGCCATGGGATAAAAGGGAAGGTCCTTTCATGGATTGAGAACTGGTTAAAAGAAAGGGAACAAAGGGTAGGAATTAATGGTAAATTCTCAGAATGGAGAGGGGTAACTAGTGGTGTTCCCCAAGAGTCAGTCCTCGGACCGATCCTACTCAACTTATTCATAAATGATCTGGAGAAAGGGGTAAACAGTGAGGTGGCAAAGTTTGCAGATGATACTAAACTGCTAAAGATAGTTAAGTCCAAAGCAGACTGTGAAGAACTTCAAAAAGATCTCACAAAACTAAGTGATTGGGCAACAAAATGGCAAATGAAATTTAATGTGGATAAATGTAAAGTAATGCACATTGGAAAAAATAACCCCAACTATACATACGATATGATGGGGGCTAATTTAGCTACAACAAGTCAGGAAAAAGATCTTGGAGTCATCGTGGATAGTTCTCTGAAAATATCCACGCAGTGTGCAGAGGTGGTCAAAAAAGCAAACAGGATGTTAGGAATCATTAAAAAGGGGATAGAGAATAAGACTGAGAATATATTATTGCCCTTATATAAATCCATGGTATGCCCTCATCTCGAATACTGCATACAGATGTGGTCTCCTCATCTTAAAAAAGATATACTTGCACTAGAAAAGGTTCCGAAAAGGGCAACTAAAATGATTAAGGGTTTGGAACGGGTCCCATATGAGGAGAGATTAAAGAGGCTAGGACTCTTCAGCTTGGAAAAGAGGATACTAAGGGGGGATATGATAGAGGTATATAAAATCATGAGTGATGTGGAGAAAGTGGATAAGGAAAAGTTATTTACTTATTCCCATAATACAAGAACTAGGGGTCATCAAATGAAATTAATAGGCAGCAGGGTTAAAACAAATAAAAGGAAGTTCTTCTTCATGCAGCGCATGGTCAACTTGTGGAACTCCTTACCTGAGGAGGTTGTGAAGGCTAGGACTATAACAGAGTTTAAAAGAGAACTGGATAAATTCATGGTGGTTAAGTCCATTAATGGCTATTAGCCAGGATAGGTAAGGAATTGTGTCCCTAGCCTCTGTCTGTCAGAGGGTGGAGATGGATGGCAGGAGAGAGATCACTTGATCATTACCTGTTAGGTTCACTCCCTCTGGGGCACCTGGCATTGGCCACTGTCGGTAGACAGATACTGGGCTAGATGGACCTTTGGTCTGACCCGTACGGCCTTTCTTATGTTCTTATGTTCTTATGTGTTGCTGCACCTCTAGTTCTAGCATCCCTGCCCCCAAGTTGGTTACAATCCAAATAGCAAATGGAAGACTCTTAAAAATCACTGCTAGATATATTAGCAATGGACTCTGTTTCCATACTTTACTTATTCAACATTTTTGATGGACATAGTGGCTACCGTGTTACAATATGTGATGATCCAGTTCTTGAAGTGTGAGGGAGTGGCCACTTCTGGGGATGAGTGGCAGAGTCCAGTCTTTATGTTTTTTCAGTCTTTTACATTAAAACTTCCAGCAGCTGGGGTGATGAGTAGAATTGTGAGGAGGAGAACAGAAGTTCCATTTTACTAATTTGGCTGCATTCCAATTGGAATTAAAACTGGAAATTTTTTAAAATTCTGCCCAAAGGAAAAGAGTGAAAATAAAATTATTTTGGGTTGGTTGAATTGTTTCATTTGGATTCTGACTTTTTAAACTTTGGTATTACAATGTAATACAACATAGTACCAAATTAAAAAAAAATCTGGCTGAAGAGTTATTTCAAAATGAAGAATTGAAATATTTAGTTGTAAAAATGTTGAAATAAGACATTTTAACATGCTCTGAACTTTTTTTTTCTGGTTTTCTTCTTAAACAAAATTAAATTGACCCAATTTCATGAAGCATTTTAGTTCTAATGGAATGTAGTCCCATCTATATTTCTCTGACCAACTCTGGTGATTAGTGCTAATGGTGAGGATGATTTTGTGATTTGGACGCCATGACTGTTAGGAACAGGATTGAAATTCATTGTGCATTTGAAGTTTTTATTTTAATTTGTCTACTATTGGCCCCATATTAATTACTTCTGTCACACTGACCCCAGAGCCTATTGATAACCATCTTTATGTATTGGACTCTTAAATTTTAAAAGGATAGGGTCTATTATGACTCTAATGTAGTCTAATCAGAATGATCTTCTACAGCATTCTAAGTGCTTTGGTATGAGGGAGGAGGCAGTGCTGTCAAACTGAAATTGCATTATGTCTAGTCGTAGGCAAAGCTTTCACTGTTCCCTATGAGTTGTTTAATTACAGGAAGATTATAGAAGTGGCTGCAACAGATGCTCTGACATGCCTTGGGTGTTAATTGAAAGAGGAACAAATAAAAAAACAATTATAACCATGACATTATTCATCTTTGATTATGTAGAAAAGCAATTGTTCGCCAATTCCCTGTTTTGTCTACTGGTTTAATGCCGGATATATTTATGAATAGTAAGTTTTGTGCTGAGATAACATCTCTACAGCAGCTAGCTGGGATAAGTTGTTGGTTTTTTTGTATCAAGAATAATTCAGGTCAGTAAAGATTTTGGATTTTTCTTTTTTCTTTACTGTCTTCACATTTACATTTTTAAGACTTATTGGGATGGTTGAAAATCCCAAAGCAGAATCAGAGCTCTCATAAACAATGTTCCATTAATATTAGAGATGAGTCAAAACCAGATTCTGAACTCTAAACCCTTTCAAATTAAACAGGATTAGGTTCTGATTTGAATCTTCTCCTGGGGCTTTGGTCTAAAACTGAAAAGTTCAAGTCCAAACTGAATGTGTGTCAAATCTTGTGAGAGTAACTGAGCTTGTGCAAGTTCCATAATTCAAAATGGCAGAAATCTCACAATGTCAGCAGATCTCATGAGATTTCTGATATTTGTAGGCCAGATTCTCATGACAACAGCTTGCATGATTTTGGTAACTTTTTATGTTGAACCAAAACCATAATCCATAGCCCTAAATGAGCCATGAATTTGAACACTGAATCCGGTTCCAGATCCAAACCATTCAGCCTCTTTTGTTAATCTCTAATCTGTTAAAGTATCAATTATACCAAACCAAATATTCAGTGGTAAAAAAGTCCAATAAACTTAGATTGCCTCTGTCCACACAATTTGTCATTCTTCAGAAGTAACGTACATGGTTTGCTGATGCTCAAAAAGCCCAACGGAAGCATAAATTTACTGACAATTCTGCAAACCAGCTTCCCCAATTTGCATAAGAGGCAAGGTGGTCAATTTGCATAGATAAGGCCCAAGCAAATGTGTGCTACATTCCTAATAAGAGAAGCCCTAAAGGTTCAGGATAATGCCCCATGCTTTTTTTAATCTCTGGTTTGCTAGCTCAGACAAAGTCTGTATGTATGAGCTGGGACCAAAAGGTCCCTTTTGTTCATCCATTCTTAATATTATCCAATTGCCATTCCATGGTGCATTCTAATGGGGAAAAACAGATTTACATTTTCAATTATAAAACACTAGGTAAAATGGCGAGCATGTATAAAACTGGGTTAGACACGTAACTTCATGTGAAATGTATTATTCTGAAATCAGGCATATATGACACATCAAGGAGAATTTTCTCTTTTCTACTAAAGGTGGAATAAGTATAAATAAAAAAATTCTCCTCATTCCCATCACTGCCAAGATCTCTTTGAAGATTTGGAAAACTTCTCATTAGACTGAGCATTTCATGAGTTAGTTTCGCAGGAAAAGTAGTGGGCACAAGTCAGATTATTAAAGCCCCACAGGAATGCTCAAACAATTGCACTGCTGGATTTTCTGGATATTTTAACCCCTTTTACTGTGCATAAGGGTACCTCAGATAGTGGGCTTTATTGATATTAGTTTATTCCCATTGAAATATCGGGTTAGTCCTTTTTCAGGTACAAAAAGGAGATAGAGCATTCTTTGAGATCAGATTTGTCACTAGGTATTTTGATGCAGAAATAAATATTCTTTATAAGCTGACTCCTTAAACAACACTAAGTATGAAGATTGGGGAGGCAAAAGTAGCTGAAAGGCATCTTTCCACCTCCTCTGGGCCAGGGCCTGAACTGGTCCCTGGCAAGTTTGAGGAACCACAGGGTTGCTCTTATTTACACCGGCTAGAATGGTCCCATCCTTCTGCCAGTCCAGGTTTGCTTCTTTCCTATTTAGCATGTCTCCCCTCATCCCAGACAACCCCTATGTCTGAGTGGAGGAGTGAGTGGCATAAAGATAGCATAAAGCTTTACACCAGCAAGGTGTTTCTGCACGCCAGGGGAATCCTCAGTTGCCTATTTACGGTTAATATATGAACTCTTTGTTCTGATCCATGGATTTTAATAGGGGGCCAGGGAATTGCCCCATGAAGTTAGTTAGTAAATCTCTCAGTCCTTCCTGACACCTATAGGAGATTATCATTATATGTGTGGTAAGTAGGTCAAACCTCAAAGGGTTTTGGGTGTTCAATAGTTCAGAGATTCCTGTTCAAACCTTAATATATGACACATGAAATATCATTCAATATTTTATTATTTAATGCTTTTATATTGTAATAGCACCTAAAGGCCATGACCAGGTTGGTCTTCATTGTGCTGAGTGCTGTATATTTACATCCCAGAACTTCCATGGGAAGAAAAATTCTCTCCCTCCAGTCACTCAGTGTTCTTGAGCAATGTTCCTGAAACTCTTGAAAACTGAGTCCATCCTTCAGGAAAACAAAATCTGCCATGTTTCCTTGAATGTGCCATACATCTTTCAAGGTCTACACATGTTAATGTATATATATCTTTCATGCCCCGCATCTATCTTAGCTCAGCCTTCCAGTCCCTCGCCTAATTTACTGAATACTGATGTAGTTAGATATTCTTAATCTATTTCCCCTCCTTTTATAAATGCTTTGAACAGTGGAATACTTTAAATGTCAATCTTAACTAGCATTATTGACATCCAGGTTAGTGCTCATTGAAATGAATGGGGCAGTTCACACCTTAGAGCCATTGTTTCAGGCTGTCTGCAAACTCAGGCATATTCTCCCTTCAGATGGTGAAGGTTTTCTTTGCACCCATAGGAGCTAGAAACTGCCTCTTTTGAAAAACATAAGCTGAAACCTTGAAGAACAATGGAGAGGTATCTCCATGCTCTCTCAGCTAGTGCTCAGGGGGGGTACACCCCACTATTGGGAGAACTCCGCCTTAGGGCCTTCCACTCATCATAAATAACTAAATGACAGCATCAGACTCAATTGTGGGTCTGACACATTCTCTGACACCACAATATCCATGGCATGCACTATGTGGGGCTTCTCTGTTAGTGGCACTTCAACAGAAGCACTTGTGCATGCACCTTGTAAAAGCACTGAGCATACAATCTTTAAACAGAGCCCTACAGATTGATTTTCAGATCCATGACAGCACTGGGATGAATGGTGGAAGTGAATTTAAGTCAAAACTTTTTCAGACCTCAGAAAAGATACAGATTTGGTTTGAAGTCAGGGCAAAAGTTTGGACTGTTGCCTTTCATGTTTTTTGTGTCTGTTTCCCCAACTGTCAAAGGCCCACTAACCTGCATTGTAGGGATGTTGTCAATATTAATTAACTAATGCTTGGACAAGTACTTTTAGCACATAAAATACAGTGGACCAGGTTCAGACAGCCTTACACAGAATAGTGAATACTGTTCTACAAGTAGTCCCCAAGAAGTCAATTGGCCTATTTGTGATGGAAGGGTATTGGAATCTGGCCTTACATAGGTAGTGAGTATATTTACTCTTTCAAATTTCTTATCCCTGGGGTTTTCTGTGTGGGTTTGAAATGTCTAAAGTTGAAATTACCCATCCTTAGTGCAAATCAATACGAAGAAAAACTGAAATTGATTTGAATTAGTTCCCACAGTCCTAATGCTTTAAAGGTGGCAGGCTAAACTCATGCCTCACTTAGCTCCATTGAATTTAGTGGAATCTCACCAGTGATTAATTTGGCCTGAAGCTCCAAATGAAATAGCTGCTCCAACATTTTTAATTTAAGCTTTAGTTTTTCAAGATACAAATAAAGATGGACTCGGACTCAGACTCAAGTGAACATCTGGGAACATTTTATAAACTGGATTAGATCCTGATGAGAATTCAAAACTTGTATTATGTCCAAAATTTCATTTTAATTAGGGTTCACATTCCCTACAAGCAGCCATATTTTATGTTTGTTTTGACATCAGAGACATATGGTTAATTAAGTGTCAGAAAAAGCAAAGGTGGTAGAGGAAAAGAATGACATAAGATATGTACATATGAAAATATGCATATGTATGTGTGCAAAGCTAAATAGTTTCCTTTGCTCTCAAAGTCAGTATCTTACCCATCATAGAGCTATTTCTTTTCATAGACCACTTTGGAGAGGTTACCTTGGGAAGTTTAATGGAAGGATAAATTAAATTAGTTGAAAAGAAGAATCTTTGTATATTGAATCCTAAGTATCTAGCTTTGCAGATTTCATTCTGAAGGTCAAAGGTGTAACCTAATCTCTCTCTTTATACAAGGTTTATTGGTATATCTTGGGGGGGTTTATTGGTTTCAGTTGTTTCTAAACACAGTTGTCGGAAACAAAACCTGGTGTATGAGCAAGATACAATTGCTACAGCTGGGCCCCTTAATTCCACGTCAAGATATAAACTTGCCTGAACTTAACAGTTGCAAGCACTTGGCTTCATCAGCTGTGGTTAAATTGAGTTAGGAGATTAAAAAAAAGGGAGGCCTTTAACCCTATTTAACCGTGCATTGAGCACAGCTTATACTAATAATGAACTGTGACAGAGTACTGCTTGTAGGTTTCATTCCTGCAGTGATTTTTAAAAAATCTTGAGCTGGCTGCCTAATTGTTCACTGTGTAAGATGCAACATGAGCACTTAAACATATATGAAATTTGGGGGAGAAGACACCATGTTTGTCCTGGAGATGGTCCTACAACTGTACCCTCCTTATTTGGAGTTATTGATCATATTAGGGACCTAGGGGCTGGTTTATTTTGGGAGAGTGGCCTAGGCAAACTGCTAGATGGAAAGAGTGAGGGAGTTGTATGTCACAAGGGGAGAAAGAAGGTCAGCCTCAAACTGTTTTGGATAGTTCTTATAAATGTTATGTGTAAGCGTCCACATTTCTGGTGTTTATCTGAGCGCCATTAGTGATTATATGGCCTGAACCAAATCTTACTGAAGCCAACAAGATTCTTTCCAATGACTTCTATGGGCTTTCGATCCAGTTCTGTATCCCTTTTTATACTGTGGGTGTTCCTCTTAAATATCTGGCACTAAAGTGTCAGCATAGAAAATCCATCTCCACCACCATAGTGGGTTTCTTATATTGCTAATAAGTCTCAAAGTGTAGAGGGGAAATGCTAATTGCTTGAGGAGGAAAATAGTACTTTACCGGCCTAAACAAGTAATCAATCGATCAATCAGTCCTCCACATTCATCACTGTCACATTTTGAGTGACCCACATATTTCAAGAGAAATACTCAAGTCCTCAGTTACTCTTAGTCTCAAGGAGAATTATCATTAGTAGACTTAAATACCCCATAGTAAATGTTATATCTCTGATTCTTGCGAAGCCCTGTGACAAAGTTGTTTTGATTGTCATGGAAAAAGGGAGAGGCTCATGTTACAGTAGTAAATCTAATAACATCTCTCATATTTAAGAATGAAGCATCACATCATAAAATGACCCCCCATTCAGCGATAAAGGTCACTCCAATGCTCCATCTTCTGTACTAGTTCCCTGTGGAATACAAAATCCCATTCAAAATTTTAATGATCCTGGTATTCAAAGCCCTTAATGGGAGTGGTCCTACTTGCCTACCTCCTTCTACATGACCATAACTGACAACAACAACGATGGTCCAATGGAAGCATGATCAGCCACAAGAATGAGACTCATGGGCACCAGGAACACAAATTCCTCGGCCGCTGCCTTAAGATTGTCGAGCTCACTACTGCAGCATGTCAGAAAAACCCACATCTGTGCTTATAAACCAGGGGTCGGCAACCTTTCAGAAGTGATGTGCCAAGTCTTCATTTATTCACTCTAATTTAAGGTTTCACGTGCCAGTAATACATTTTTAGAAGGTCTCTCTCTATAAGTCTATAAATTATTGTTGTATGTAAAGTAAACAAGTTTTTTAAAATGTTTAAGAAGCTTCATTTAAAATTAAATTAAAATGCAGATCTATCAGTTTAATGCACTGGTTCTTAACCTGGGGTGCACGCACCCCCAGGGCAGCGCCGGTGCAAGGATATTTTGCGCCATAGGCGAAACTTCCACCTCCTCCCTTGCACATTGGTTCATTGAGGGGCAAATCCCAACATGCCTTTATAGACCCCAGGGGCTAGCTGTGCCCAGGGGCTCCTCCCCAGACCAGGTTCCCCCCTCCCCGCCCCCTGAACTCCCCTGGAGGGTGCACAGCGCCCCCACGAGCCGTCCCCACCAGACCCCGGCAGCCCCCGCCCCAAGTCCACTCACTGGCTTTGCCGGGCTTGGGCCGCTGCAGCAGCTCAGCAGGGAGAAGCTGCCTTCCAGAGGCACTGGAGAGCCAGAGCATCCTGCTTGCTGTGGCGGCAAGCCCCAGCCATGGAGGATCTGGCAAGGTGTAGGGGGGCAGCAGCCCTGCAAAGCCGGCGGTGCTGCTAGTGGGGAGCAGTCGTGCCCCCCTGTTCCTCCTGCCCAGGCTGCAGCCCAGCGCCTCCCCCCCGGGGGCTCCTGCAGGCTGCAGCAGATGCATGTGGGTGCCAGCCCCCATGTGCCCCCCGGCTCCCTCCTCGCCTAGGGTTACCATATTTCAACAATCAAAAGAAAGGACCGGGGGGGGGGGGGAAGCCCCGCCCCGCCCCATCCACTCCCTCCCACTTCCCACCTCCTGACTGCCCCCTCAGAACCCCCAACCTCCCCCTGCTCCTTGTCCCCTGACTGCCCCCTCCTGGGACCCCTGTCCCTAACTGCCCCCCAGAACCCCACCCCCTACCTGTCCCCTGACTGCCCCGACCCTTATCCACACCCCCAACCCCAGACAGACCCCCGGGACTCCCACGCCCCATTCAACCACTCCCTGCCCTCTGACAGGATCCCCAGAACTCCCGACCCTTCCATCCCTCCCCCTGCTGCCCCCCCAGGACTCCCCTTACCATGCCCATGCCGGTCAGCCGCATGCCAGGCAAAATCGTCTCATGTGCCACCTTTGGCACGCATGCTGCAGGTTGCCGACCCCTGTTATAAACCAAATGCACAAAAAACTTAGCTGCTTGATTTAATTTGCCCACAAATAACCTGGGAGAAGGGAGAAAAACATTAAACATGTACAGTCTCAAATGGGGATGTCACCGAAGAGAAACTTAGATAGATCTGGGTATATGGCAGCAGGCATTGCAAATATACCATGGGGCAATGCATACATTTTCCATATACTGTGATTGATATATAGCTAGCAGTGGTTTGCATAATGTTTTTTATGGTACTTATGGATAGGGCACTGGACTAGGTTTTATTCCAAACTCGTCCACTGATCTGCTGTGTGACCTTAGGGCAAGTCACTGCACCTCTCTGGCCTCTGTTTCCCCTCCAATCCATTGTCTGTCTTGTTTGTTTAGACAGGAAAGCTCTTTGGGGGCTATATGTTTGTATAGCTCCCAGCACAATGGGGCTCTCATCTAAATTGGGTTCTATAGGTGCTATTGTACTATAAATATCACTGTAGCTTAATTACATGAAATGCATTGAACGTTATGTAGTTTGATATTGTGCAACTATGTTGTGCTCTTAAAGCTATATATTAGACATGATGCTTGGAGTGCTGCCTATAGTGTAATGGGAAACGCTGGGCAACCCACTAGACCCTGTAAAAGCAACAAAGAGTCCTGTGGCACCTTATAGACTAACAGACGTATTGGAACATGAGCTTTTGTGGGTGAATACCCACTTCGTCGGATGCATGGGTCCCCTCTGATACTACTAGACCCTGTTTTCAGTTGCTTGTGACTTTTCCAGACTTTAAGAACTTGGGTTGAAATTTCCCATGCTGTGTCTCTGCTTCATGCTGAATTTTTGGGAAAGTTTTTCAGCAAGAAAATGGTTCAGCTATTTCCATGAATGGGATTAGGGAAAAATACATTCTTTTGCCCACATTAAAACACATTCTTACAGCCATTTTGTTGAGAAGCTTTAAAACCTCTGTGCTTTGGAGCAGGGACTTGGAATTTGGCTGGGGTGGTCACCCTCATGTCAGGATTGTGCCTAGTGCAGTTCTCAGGAAAACTTGCCCGTGTTGTAGAACATGGAAAGTTTTCAGTTTGCACATGCCCTTTCATTTTCATGTTAGCTTTGGCATGCACTTAACTTACATAGGCAAATACCCATGTGCAGCCACTAATTAGTTAGGTGATTGCCTTGCTGATTCACAGGAGTGCAAATATCTGCTTTGTGTGCATGCCTGGGGGATCCCTGTTTATATGTTAGGCACCTGCATTTTTATGTGGTTAACTTTGAAAATTTGGCCCTTTAAACCAGATGTGATGGAAGTGGAACTCCTGTAATAATTCACGAATACTGTATGTTGACCTGGTTGTTGGGATGTTTACTTCATGGATATATTGGTTTAGCTGGAAGGTAAAGTCGCAAAATAAACCACTTATCTGCAAACACTTGTGGGTTGTTTAGGGCCAGTTCCAGCACTGTTAGCTGTGACCATTTTACCTCCTCCCCAGCCAACCTGCAAAACTTGTTTTGGACCAGAAGGACCAAAGCCCAGGAACACAGAGACTATTGCTGTTTAATAAGGAACTTTTTCAAGAAGGGGATAGTTCAGGGGAACCGGTCTGACACACAGACAGCCAACAGAGGATGTCTGAAGAAAATTTAGTCCTGCCTAACTTATCAGGGGATGGTAAGATTTTAGATAGACAAGAGTGTAGATTTAAAAAAAAAATTCTCTCTTATACTTTGTTCCTACTGCAAAATAAACAATACTTTGGTTTTAAGAAGGCTATCTGGTCACTGTATACCATTGGTCACAGATTCCTGGAGGGGAGAACAGCAGATACCAAACCCAGTGAGACCTGGGTAAGCACAGAGCACTGTAGCAGAAGTCCCTATGAGTGCAAGAATTGCAGGTTTTCACCCCAAGATAGGTAAAGGCATTAAACCTGAGACCTGAAGGGAGTGCAGTCAGAGACCAGGAAGGAGACAGAGGTGCAGCTAATCTGTGACAGCAGGGTAAGATTGTGCATACTAGGTGTAGGATTGTTGTGCGTAGGGTATGTAGGACTTCCATAGGAACCTCGGGGAAGGATTATACCATGGAAAGTTCCCTGGTATGCAAGACAATGCACCTCCTTCCACTGTTCCTGGTCCATTGTGCAGGCCAGCCTTAAGAGTGGGGCAACTGAGGAGGAGAAGGTTTAACGATAAAGCTATCACTCATCTGAGAATGGATAGTGCTGTGGGCTAGGGACTTTCATGGCAGCAATGTAAATCCTGAATTTAGGCCTTTGAAATTGAGTTTATTTTTTAAAGCCCAAAGGGTGTGAGGGTGAATGAAATGCATAATTCTGGAGTGAGTTCTGTCATTGTTCCCATTTACGGTTAGGAAGTGTGAATCTGTGGTTTAAGCCAATGCAAAAGACCAAATGGAGATATTTTGAGATTATTTATCTGTGATAGAGAAGGAAAATGCTAAATTAAGCAGGTGTTGATATGACTATTTGGGCTTTGTGTGATTCTTTTTCCTGCCTTAACCCTGAAAATTATAAGTCCCTTCTCACCACCTCCACCCCCAAAAGGAGAAGAAAGTTTAGCAAACTTTTTATGCAGGCCACCAATCAGCCAACAGTTGCTAACTTTGGGTACGTCTTCACTACCCGCCATATCGGCGGGTAGCAATCGATTTATCCGGGATCAATATATCGCGTCTCGTTAAGACGCGATATATCAATCCCCGAATGTGCTCACCGTCGACTCCGGAAGTCCACCAGAGCGAGCGGCGGTAGCGCAGTCGACGGGGGAGCCGCGGCCATCGATCCCACGCCATGTGGACCCCAGGTAATTCGATCCAAGATACTTTGACTTCAGCTACGCTATTCGCGTAGCTGAAGTTGCGTATCTTGGATCAATCCACCCCCCATAGTGTAGACCAGCCCTTAGGGTCATTACTTATCAGACTGATTTGAATTAGAGCTTGGGCCTTAGCCACAAAGGTTAGGTTGGTTAGTTCTCATGCTGTAGTTTGGACAGCACAGAGGCCAGCAAAAGCATTATATACTTCCATGATGTCCTGCCATGAGCCATATCTGGCACACAATGGGGTAGGATACCAATGAGGAACAGGTGTCTGACATCAGCCAGGCATTGTGTTTTAGGTCCTTTGGGAGGCCTTTTCCATCCTGTTTTTTGGGTCAAAATCAATGAAGATTCTTGCAGGGAAATTGGTGTAGGCATTCGGAGCGGATGACCCTACCACTTTAGAGAGGATTTGGCTACCATTTGAGAGAGTCAGCCTTATTTAGTAAGAAAATGGATCTCCATTTGGCTTGAATTCTTACCATTTTGTTTTTGATCATTTGGAGATGATTCATTTGAATGGTTTCCAACTTCTTTTCTGTCTTGAGAGAGAGAAGGACCATCTTTCAATCCCATAGGTCAGAATACTGCCACCGAAGCATTATATATCCTCAGCTTCATTTCACTACTTATCAGGGTGTTTGGTTTGTGAAAGACATTCTTGATGAGGTGCTCCATTACTAATGACACATTTTCAGCACAAGTTTCAAGTTCTTTCTCAATGACCTCCATGTTATCAACAACAAAGCCAAGATAGGTGAAATTACCAACAACCCCCTCCTCCCCAGGTAGTCACCCACAAAGATGCTAGAGCTTGCAGCGTGTCCATAATCACTGACCAGAAGAATTTTGTTTTACCGCAATTAGTTTTCAGGATTACTTTTGCCACTGAGCTTTCCAGAGCTTGAAGTACAATAATTAACTCATTCATTGATTCAACAACTAGCGCTACGTTGCTGTCAAAACTTCATTATCAGCTTGTTGTGGTCTTCTCTTGCTCCTTATGATATCAGCAGCTCAGGACAAGACAGAAGCAAAAACTTTCTCTATGAATGATGGAAGAGTCATGATGCAATAGTTGCAATAGTCTCATTTGCTGCTTTTACATTTCAAAGCAATAAAATGACATTTTGCCAGTCAGATGGGACCAACTCTACTCTCCAGATGGTATAGAAGAGGGTCTGCAGACACAAAAGAATAGTGGATCCAGTGCTTTTTAACAGTTCCCATCTAATTCCAACTGAATTCAATGCAAGTCTTCCGTGGAAGTTGGATCTTGTCTAATTCTATATCTGGATCCAAACCCTCTCAAAGTTTTGGATACATCTCATCCAAGAATTTGATCTGAGTCAATATCTAAGTAAAGCTAGTAACTTAGAGAAGAAATACTCTTTACCTTATGATCAATCATCCTGTGCCATCCATCTCTTTTGCACAGGAAAGATGCACATTGTGGTCTCCAGAATATGGCAAGTAACTAAAAGCTTCTTACCTATCTCTGCTTTGGTACTGAAGAGAAAATTTGATTGGTCACACTTGTTTTTATATCTTAATCATGTCTTAACGTCCTTTCAGAGGGGCTATAGACTTTAGTGACCAGTGTGAACCACTGATAAATACTAGTAGTGAATTCTTGAAATATAGTACATTTCTGAGGGTCATTGCATAAGTGGAGAAGGGTTTCATCTTGTGAAAACCTTCTTCTGTTTGCCCTCATGGACAAAGCACATATGTAACAAATACAAGGAGAATTCTTAATGGAGGCTACTGGATACAGAAAAGCTCTTGTAATTCCTTCTCTGAATCGCTAGTTCTCACAATAACTAAATAGAGTTTGTACTGCCTGGTGTCCCCACATAGTGTGTCCCTAAGTCCTTGTTTTGACTAAGTAGTCATTGTAGGAATTGCAGGTCATACTACAACCTCCAAAGATAATGGGGACTCCAGATTTCTGTTGCTATGCACTTCTCTGACCTTCAGGCAAGTATTTTCACCTCACTTCACCTGTCTGTAAAAGGAGAGTGATATTTGACCCGATTTCCCCCCCCCCCCCGCCCCAGGACTGATGTGAAGCTCACTTTGTGATCCTCAGAATAAATGTGTTACTGAATATAGATGGCTCTTATTAGTCTGACCTAGATCCTAAATGACAGGCGGTTTGATGTAAAAACCTGTTAAGTACTTATATGATTAGATACTCCATTACCACAGCATCTGAGCACCTCACAGTTTCTAATGTATTTATCCTCACAACATCCCATGAGGTAGGAAGTGCTATTATCCCAGTTTTACAGATGGGGAACTGTAAAATGGCACAGAGGCTAAGTGACTTGGCCAAGGTCACACAGGAAGTCTGTGACTCCTTCACTGTTAATATGGGAGGTCGACCATCTACAGCATTTAGATGGAAGTTTTTTGGAAACATCAATTTTTAAATGACCATTTTGTACTTAGTATTTCTATATCAATGAAAATGCTCACAATTTAGGCCTCAACCCTGCAGTAAGTCCTATGAGGGTGAACACAGGCATCTGAACAGAGCTCATTGAAAGTTTGTTGTTTTTCCAGCATATCAGCTGCATGCTTCCTATGGGCTAAGGTGAAATAATGTATCACAAATATTGGGCTGGATTATACATTTAAATCTGCTTTGTGTAAGGGACAGCACATTGTTGTGCTACTCCAGGAGCAGACCAGGACAGGGAATGCGACTGAGTCTCGATTCTCTTCCTGGAAGTTATTTGCTACTGGTTTTTCCAAAGAGCAGATTTGTTTCCTACTGGTGTTACATCAGCTGCTCTGGCTCAAGCATAAGGGGCAGAGCTGAAGCTCCCCTCACTCCCCACATATTCGGCAGAAAGGGGAATAGTTTCTCCATGAAGACTCCTCTCCCCATTGTTTGTTCTCCCCACCAAACACATAGCTCACACAGGGCAAAGGACAAGCTTGCCAATTAGTTGCTATAATTTTTAAACCACCACAGACTAATGGATGTAAATGTGTTTACATGTAGTAAATGTTGTGCTTTGCCTTATTTTAGCATGCATGGCATCCATCTCTCATTTAACATGCCAACTTAATTTCACTCTTTTGCTTCACAGACAAGTATCTCTTTATTATCCACAGATCTATTATTTTCCCATTTGAAGAGCTCCGAATGGGATTACAGCAAATGTGCTGCTTGTGGAATGCAACAAGTCTTTTCACGTCGATAAAAATACCGGGGAAAAAAATAAAATTCAACAGTGACAGAGACTCAAGTCATTCCTTTCATCTTCCCAGTGTGAGCCAGCAGGTGCAACTTGACATTCTTCAAACAAACCTCCCCCGCCCTCCCTTTGTGGCTGAAGAGAGACTTTGGCAAATACTTATTCTTTGATATGATATGTACTTGACAAAATTCACAGGGAGAACTGAACTGCTGCTTTGAAGGAAACGCTTATTAGAACACTGGAGCGCTAAAGTGCACTATGACTTGGCTACGTTGCTAGTAAGACATCAAGCAAACTGTGCCCATTATGTCAATTTAAAGTCAAGTCTAAATGTGTTTGACTTCAGAGAAATCTGAAGTGTGTCTGTGGCTGCACAATTCTGCTGCTTTATTGCTTTTCTAACTTGCACCTTTCTCTCTCTCCATCTGTTCCTCACTGCATTTGTAGTATAGAGGACAGAGAATCGTCTGTGATCCCTTAAATTACCCCCCACCCTTTTACTTTCCACTTTCAAACCCACCCTCAGAGATTCTGCCACCATGGCCTTCCTCGAGCCAAGTAGAGGGAAGGCTAAATCCAAGGTTGCACTTGGCTCTCTTTGAAGCCTTGGGTGTGAGCCAGAAGGAGGCATTTCGGAGTAAAGTAAGGCCCTACGGGGTACTTAATGCAAAGCAGAAATCAGGGAAAGTTGCTATAGGAACTGACTGTCAGCAGTGGGGCAAGGTCTCATGCTGTTGGCTGGAATGAAGTGGAATGAAGTGGAATGAAGCCAGAGCATCATTTTGTCTCGCAAAGTGCCAGAGCATTGTGACACTCCAGTACTCTTAAGTGTTTCTCTAAATTCCCCATAATCTAGTAAGTTTTGTTTCTCAATTTCCTTTCCCAAATATATTTTTCAGGGGGATGCCTGTAAAAAAGCATTTTCTTTAATAACCCGCCTCCTTCTCCTCTTGCCTGAGTTATTCAGTCATGCTAAAACAGTGTTTCCTACATTATAATTCTCACCACCTTGGAAGCAATTGTGAAATTGCTATATTGTGAAAGCCCCGAATTGCCATGTTCCATATAAATCCATGGAAAGCTGGATAACTGTGTTTGTTCTGATAGATGTTGCTTTCTGATAGTAGAGGATTCTTTAATTTAGCAAAGGCATAACAAGAGCCAGTGACTGGAAGCAGAAGCTAGACAAATTCAATTAGAAATCCGGTGCACATTTTCAACAGTGAAGTTAATTAATCATTGGAACATCTTACCTAGGACTATGGTGGATTCTTTATCACTTGAAGTGTTTTTAAATCTAGATTTGATGTCTTACTAAAATATATGCTCTAGTTCAACCGGGAGTTATGGCTCTGGTGCAGGGTTTTCTGAATGAAGGTTCTTTGGTTTATGTGATTATTGTAACTGTCGCTCCTGGCCTTAAAAATGATCAATCTCTTGCATTCATTAGTTCTCAATATGTTGAAAGTTTAACTCCAGCTGGAGGCAACAAAAACCCATCAATGATTTCAACAGAGTAGTCACACCACTAGCCCAAGCCTGAATTCATGGAAATCAGCAGGAGCTAAAGGTACTTAATCCCTTGCAGGATCAGCTTCCACTGGATGGTTTCTAACGTACTCCATCTGATTCACGTAAGTAGAAGGGCTCCATTCCAGTTTAGGGTATGGCTGTTGGATCCAGGTTGCTAATGAATGCATCAGAATATAGAAAGACAAGAAAGAGTGAGGTCCATCAAATCCCTGCTCCCCAGCAAGTACCGTAAATCTTAGGGTAGTCAACTACAGCTCAGAAATAAATGTATTAAAAAGGAGCAAGACTGTTTTTAAGGAACATTACCCAGTTTTGTTTTTGTTCATGGTACAAAATCATATGTTGGTATTACTGTAAGCCATGACTATTAAGTGTGGTGCAGTGTTCCTCTTTGGTGGTGGATACGCTACCTAGAGTTGATGAGCCTGCTATAGCCTTGGCTAACAGAGCTGGGTCTCTTAACTTAGGCAGTAGCAGCTTATGCATTAAGATCCTGAAATCCCATGTTGAATCCCTGCTTCTGATGACCTACCATGGGGTGCTGACCTTGTTAAAATGCATAGAAAGGCATGGTTACTTCTGGAAAACCTATTTGACGTGACAAAGGCTTTGCCCTTTCACATCAGACCAGGAAGCTGGAGGATCTGTGCCAATGATGCCCACAGACATCTAGGTTTTCAGGAAGTGCTAGTAGTGCTGTTCTCAGGTTTGTACCTTGGCATAAATGGAGTCAATTGGAGGTGATAAGATGGTGAAATACAAAGCCCTGTGCCTTAACTTAAACTCAGCAAGGTAAAGGTGCTGAGCAAGGGATGTTAAAAAAAACCTGCGTGTGGACATAATCCCAGCAAGATAGAAATGGTAAACCAGTAACTTCATGAAGGCCTGAGCCTTGACATCAGATGAACAAGCCAGAGTTGCTGAAGCAAGGGTTACTGGAGTTTTGTCCCTTGATACCAGACCAGCAAACTACAGGTGCTGCCCCTGTGACATTGCAAATCTTGTACCTTGATGTCATCCTAGCAAGCTAGAACTGCTGACTACTAACCACAGAGAGGCTTGCCACTTGTCCTCAGACCAACTAACTAGAGATGCTGAGCTGCCAGGGCCGGCTCCAGGCACCAGCTGAGCAAGCAGATGCTTGGGGCAGCCAAGGGGAAGGGGTGGCACGTCGGGCTCTTCGGCGGCAATTCCGCAGAGGGTCCCTCGGTGCCTCTCGGAGGGAAGGACCTGCCGCCGAATTGCCGCCGAAGAAGAAAGTGGCGCAGTGGAACTGCCGCGGATCGCGATCGCAGCTTTTTTTTTTTTTTTTTTTTTTGCCGCTTGGTGCGGCAAAAACCCTGGAGCCGGCCCTGTGAGCTGGTACCATCACAGAGACCTGGGCTTTCATATCAGAGTCAACCCAGCAAGCTAAAAGTGCTGAGTCACTTTGCTTACAGACCCCTGTGTCTTAACATCAGCCCCGCAATTTAAAGCTGTTGAGCCAGCCGCCTTCACAGAAACCTGTGCCTTCATATCAGACAACACAGACCTCTGCAAGGTCCTTAACTCAGCAGTGTTAGCATACCAAGTTCCCCTCTCCCCAGCTTAACAAAGAATGTGGCCTTTCTGTTTCTCCCTGTCCCTTGTTGTATTTGTGTATCAGGAAGAACAGGCAGTTTTGCTTTCATGCCAAAGCAGTGCTACTATGTCCTCCTGGGGCAGCATTTGTTGCAAACCTTAGCAGTAATCTTTCAAATAATTTTTGAAATTATGGGTGGGTATTAAACACCTAACCAATAGCAGTAAAATGGGGAGGATGATATTCACCTTTCTTTGTATCTAGGGATTAGAAGTGCTATGTAAAGAGCTAAGTAATTACGTATTAACCCCCACTTTTTTGAGAGGTCCCCTAGATCTGATTACTTGCTTTCCAGTAACACATGGATGGGATTGGGTAACTTTTCTATAATCTGTGGCATGTAGGAAGAGAAGGGATGGCCTTGTGGTTAAGGCACTGGCCTGGTTCCAAGAAACATGTTCAATATCTAGCTCACCCACATGTTTCATTTTGACCACTGACATGTTGCTTCATCTCTCTGGGCCTCAGTTCCCCCATCTTTAAAATGGAGATACAATGCATGCCATAGGTTGCCTACCCCTGGTATATCATATGGGGGATTAGCCACCGGCCTTGGGATGTATCTGCCCTATTTTTCAGCAGTTCGTCCTGAATTTAGCATCCTCAGTTGTGACCCAAAGAAGGCACGGTTACATCTATTTAGACTGTAAACTCAGCAGGGCAAGGGATGTCTGCTGCTAGTGCTTAGCACAATGGAGGCCTTGGTCTCAATGCGGGAATCTAGGTGCTACTACAATAGGGTTACCATACGTCCTCTTTTTCCCAGACATGTCCGGCTTTTTGGCACTCAAACCCCCGTCCGGGGGGAATTGCCAAAAAGCCGAACATGTCCGGGAAAATGCCGGCCAGGCACTTCCCCTCCCGCGGCGGCTCTGCTCCTCCCCTGACTCTTCAGCTCTGTTTAAGAGCCAAGCTGCCCGAGCACTATGGGCTTCAGGCAGCCCCCTTGCCTTCGGACCCCAGCTGCCGGCCGGGCACTTCCCCTCCCGGGCTCCGGCGGCGCCGGGTCCGGAGGCATGGGGGCTGCCCGAAGCCGGTAGCACTGGGGCAGCTCGGCTCTTAAACAGAGCCGAAGAGTCGGGGAGGAGCAGAGCCGTCGCGGCCGGAGGCTCTGCTCCTCCCCTGACTCTTCGGCTCTGTTTAAGAGCCGAGCGCTACAGGCTTTGGGCAGCCCCCATGCCTCCGGACCCTGCGCCGCCGGAGCCCGGGAGGGGAAGTGCCCGGCCGGGGGCGCAGGGTCCAGAGGCATGAGGGCTGCCCGAAGCCGGTAGCGCTCGGGCAGCCCGGCTCTTAAACAGAGCCGAAGAGTCAGGGGAGGAGCAGAGCCTCTGGCCGCAGCGGCTCTGCTCGTCCCCTGACTCTTCGGCTCTGTTTAAGAGCCGGGCTGCCTGAGCGCTACCGGCTTTGGGCAGCCCCCATGCCTCCGAACCCTGCGCCGCCGGATCCCAGGAGGGGAAGTGCCCAGCTGGGAGCACAGGGTCCGGAGGCATAGGGGCTGCCCGAAGCCCAAGTGCTACCGGCTTCACGGTTTGCCGGGCAGCCTCCAGACCCTGCGCCCCGGCTGGGCACTTCCCCTCCCGGGCTCCAGCTGTGCTGGGGAAGCACCGGCTGGGGGCGCAGGGTCTGGGGGCTGCCCGGCAAACCGTGAAGCCGGTAGCGCTCGGGCAGCCCTTTCCGCGTGGCTGGGAGTGGGAGGGAGGAGGGGGCGGAGTTAGGGCAGGGAAGAGGCGGAGTTGGGGCGGGGCTGGGGGGTGGGGAAATGGGCGGGGCCAGGGCCCGTGGAAGGTCCTCTTTTTTTATTTGTTAGATATGGTAACCCTATACTACAATCCAAATTAACAATAAAAATTTATTAGAAAGACGTTTATTGAGCTAAGCAGCCAGTGTAAAGCAGTACATTTTGATCATTACCTATAATGAAGAGGTTAAAAGTCAATGTTGTAACTAAATACTTGCTGCCACATACCCTGGCTTTGATGTAGATTTCATAGTCAGGACCCCTAGTCATGGGTTGAAATTTGTCAGTGTGTTTTCAAGGGCTACAGGAATTTGTTGCTCTCCTTCTCCTGCTCATGGCTATCCAAATATATCAGCAGGGCAGAGGCCAGAAAGATACTCTTCAGCTTCAGTTACCGAGGCAACTGCACCCATCCTTTCTCCCTCAGACCATGGCACAGTGCCCTAGATAGGGTGAGTTATGCATTTATCTAGAGTTGTAGTGACCTATGACTCTCAGTAACCCATGAAGAAGCTTGATTCTATGCATTGCCTGTCCTCAGATGATGCCACTGCAACAGCAAGAGTATAAGTTGTTCCATCTAACATCTGGGTTTAAATGGGCAGGGTCTAGTGACAGTATCCTCAGTGAGGGATTCTGGATTCTATAACTCACTGCAGCTTCCCTTTAGCCCACACGTGGCTGAATCTATTTCCAGAGTATTTCCACCAACCACAAAAGGTCCTATTTAGTACAGAAGGACAAGCACTTCGGGGCAGCACAACCCCTTCTGGAGCCAAAACACAGCTTTCCTCTGAGAGTGGTTTGGCTCTGTGCTGCTTGGGCCAGAGCCTTAAAGGCAGTTTGGCCATAACAAATGAGCTCTAAAAGCATCTTAACTTGTGGCATTTCCTGACATCAGAGTGAAAGATTTCTCAACCTTTATATCGCTGGGTTTTTTTTTTGTTTGTTTTGTTTTGTTTTGGGTGGGTGGGAACCAAATTCCAAATCCAGAGCTACCCAGCCTGCAGAACTTACAATCTCCACCGTTGTTGCCAGCAGAGCTTGTCAGTGACAAGTCATGTGAACTGCTGTGGCCTATGCTAAAGCAATTTAGCTAGCTATTGTTAAAATGTATTAGCATTGGGCTTAATGCTTCTCCAGCCCCATCATCTCTCCTACCATTATTATTTATTTGTATTAAAGTAGCATTTAGAGGCCCCAACTGAGATTGGGACCCCATTGTGCTAGGCTTTGTATGTGAAAGAGTCTCTGCCCCAAAGACCTTATGCTCTAAGTAGACAAGACAGGACAACATTGGGGTGGGGGAGAATTGGGGAAGGAGGGGTGAAAACAGAGGCACGGAGAAGTGAAATGATTTGTCCAAATTTACAGAGCCAGGAAAAGAGCCCCAGTCCCCGATGTCCTGAACTGGAAGACCCTGCCCATTAGACCATGCTTCCTCCCTGCAGAGCTTATAAGTATCGTTAACTGAAAACTCAGTACATTATTCTCACTCCCCTGCAGACAGTTGCATGCAGCTTTGCCAATGAAGTCTAATGAAAACAGGCAAGTTGGAGCAGGATAATTTATATATCTCTGTCACACTGACACATCCATAATAGTATCATGCATGGTGATGCTATAATGTATGGGTAATAAGAAAAATTAAGTATTCCAGCTGCACAAACACAGAGCAACCAGAGTGAGGTGCAGTTCAGCTAAGAATAGATGGAATTAATCTGATATTACAGCAATTTCATATTCTACTGCTTCCCCCAAGAGGTAAACTCTACGATCATGTTGGAAAAGAGTCTACTGCCCATGCAGAGCCATCCTACTGCCAAGTCTGTACTATCTCTTTGCTTCTAAATTAGAGGGCTTTCATTTGCACTGTTGCCAAGCAAGTGCCATTAGCGAGCGCCAAATTCACTTGAGAAAATTAAAAAACCTGATGCAAAGCCCATTTTTGTCAACAGGAGCAACTATATGGACTTCAGTAGGCTTTGAAAGGTTGCAGGATCAATTTGGGACTTGGATTTATATTTTATTTGGGCTTAAAGTACTTCCAAATAATCTTCTACCGCAAAACTGATAGAGCTCAAGTCTATCTGGCAGGGAAGTATGTGACCATAACACTCATTTAGCAATGGAGCTTCTTGATACACAAATATTTCACAGTGACTTACTGCTTTCCTTATTTTTTCAATTACCGTTTGTCGCAGACACACAAATGTAAATCGGATTATATACCTGCGCCACTTGGAGGGCTGCAGATCAAAATCTCTTATGAGACCCCCACAGTGATCCTTCCCTTCCCCTAAATCTCTCTCACTTCTCTCTTGCTATGCCACTCAGTAACTCACTACATAAACTGTCACTCCGTTGCAAAACCTGATATGTGGCTGAGATTTGGTGGAGCAGTCTGACAATCATCAAAAAAGAAATGTTGTACGTAGCAGCTGTGACCAAGGAATCTTTGTGCCAAGTGGCAGAGGGCACAGGGAGGC